>NC_056526.1:115785701-115921838 GCF_019175285.1 Sceloporus undulatus
CTGTGAGGGAGTGAACGGTCTGGCCTCAAGAGACAGTGCCCTCCCTCCGTAACTGTCATCCTTGGGCCTGTGAGGGAGAGGAACGGGCTGGCCTGAAGACACAGTATTCTTGACTGTCTATTATATTGTAACATGTTTAAAATGTATATTCCCTTTGAACTTGGAAACTGCTTTGATCTCCCAGGAAAAGCGGTATAGAAATAAATATTTTATTATTATTTTATTATTATATGCCCATCCCATGGGGAAAAGGTCATTGTGACCTCTTAAGTACATGCCTAGGGCCAGGTATGAAAATATGGAAACCCTATATGCAGCTCGGAGTATGTCGGGTATGCTAATACTTTGAAGGATATTGCATAGAGATATTGCATAGGGACATACCTACAGTGTGCCCACATTATAGATGAGCACCCTATACGCGGCTTTCACCTTATGCTGTGCCACCATGCCTTTGTGCCTTTGTGTCACCATGCCTGAGCTCAAGCATACATGGAATTTGTGTGCTGTGTAAGCAAAAGGAAGGTTTATGAAGCTCTCAAAGGGAGATTGGATACCCGAAATTGTGGCAAGTAGCATTCCCAGAGGCTTGGGCCCCATCTTCACTTGCCAGAATATACTGCGGTGCCCCCAGAGTATTCTGGCCCTGAAATATGCTCCTACCTGCCCTCTTTTGCTGTGCATTTTCTGCTCACACAGTGAACAATTACCAATTCTGCACTCCCCATTCATTGTCCAATGCCACTGCTAAGGTTAGAATGAGGCACCCAGCTATGTTATTGATGCTGGACACCTCCTTCTCAGAGCAATTCATGCACAGAGCAGCAGCACCAGATGCCTTGCAAGGACCATGAATGAGGGTAGCCATTGTCATTGCTGCAAAAGAAGCTGAAAACCCACAACAAAAAGTGAGCTATTTAAATGCAGTTAGGGAAGGAAACCCCAAATCATGAAGACACTCCAGACCCCAATTGTGATTTTGGCTCTGTGTCATGTAAACAGGATGCAGAGAGTCCAGGGGAGATTTGATCTACCAAGGAAAAGCAGGCTATAAATAAACAGTTTATTATTATTATTATTATTATTATTATTATTATTATTATTATTATTCACAGCAAATCACCCATGTAGACAAGCCCTTAGAGATATCATTGGCTGTTTTGAAGAGATTTCCTCTTCTTCCTCCCTTAGTTTTTATGGGGTAGGGATGGCACAGGATCCTGGAGAAACTACAAAAAACAATCCACATGCAGTTTACAGGCTCTGCTCTCCTCTGGGCAATTGCTCACTAGGGCTGGTGGAAGTTGCCATCTTCGTAGCCACACCTTCTATCCTTGCTGTAACTGAAGTCTTTTCAAATGCCTCTGCATCTATCTAGTGAGGGTCAAAAAAAGGCTAATGTCCCCACATCTCAGGAACTTGCCCTGAGTATCAGGACCTGATCCTTCTTTTCTGGTCTTCAGGACAAGAGCCCTGCTATGAAATGTGTGTAAGAGTAAGTGAATATGTGCATACACTGTTCTAAAACAAACAAAGAGCACTTCTGTCAAGTTTGTTCTGTAACCCAGAAGGGTATAGTAATTCAATATATATATATATATATATATATATATATGGATTCACTATGCATATATCTTGCATTTATATATTAGAGTGATTAAGAAACTTAAATAAATAATCAAAAAAAATCCAGCTTCTGTCTTTGTCAGCTGCTAAAAACAAAAGTGAGCTGCATCCAAGGTGCCAGTTCAGAAAACACTATTGGCAACATCCTCAAATGAATGAAGGTGTTATTGGATTAGAAGAGACAAAAACTGGACAGCACTCAATAGAATCCAAAGGGAAAAAATGGAGACATGTCTCAACGTGCTTGATAGATGGCTGCTTCATTTCAGAAAAAAAACCATTGCATTTAATAATAATAATAATAATAATAATAATAATAATAATTTTACCCCGCCTTTCCAATTGCATGATCAAGGCGGCTTACAAGACAAAGAACAATAAAATACAAGTAAAAGCATAACAATATAAAAGTTTAAAAACATCATTACTAGGGGTATGAACGGGAATCTATACAAATCACAATTCACTAGGGGCAAGAAAAAGACAATATATTGCACTAGTCCGGGGTTGAAAAACAAAGAACAAGGAGCAGAGAAAAAACACTATTACCTAAAGTGAAAAAGCCAGCTGGAATAGATGCGTTTTTAATTGTTTCTTAAAAGAAACTAAAGATGCAGAGGAACGGAGCTCTACAGGGAGCTTATTCCACAATGAGGGGGCGACGATAGTAAAAGCCCTCTGTGAGGTCCTCACCAGATGGGATTTAGGGACCTCCAACCAATTTGTCCCAGATGTTCTCAGTGTGCGGGGCGGATTATATGGGGAGAGACGGTCCTCCAAGTACCCTGGGCTCAAGCCATTTAGGGCTTTGTAGGTCAAAACCAACACCTTGTATTGAGCTCGGAAGCGAACGGGTAGCCAGTGGAGATCTTTTAAAATAGGTGTTCTGTGGTCTGTCCTGGAACTACCAGCGACCAGTCTGGCTGCCATATTTAAGCCTATATATATTTCTATGACCTTCTTCAGGAGCGATATGAAATCTAACAGCAGAAATTTCTGAAGCTGAGAATAGTAAAGGAACATGTTAACTAGGCTCAAGGTTTTTTTCATATTGGCAGATTGCTGGGGGAGAGGAGGGATCCTTTGGCTTGATACTTTGCACTGTTGGTCACAGGGCTGTAGATTCAGAAATTCTCCGTTATATCCAAAGGACCTGAAAGAGATGGCAACTCAGTCACAAACACAGACAAGCCAGAAAATATTTGGAACTCATGTTCCAAATGAATGGGTGATGTTTAATTGTTTCAGCAGGGCCTGCTTTCTGTGACTTCATCAGGGGTCAGTCCTTGTAACCTCATTGGGGTCTGTCCTTGTGTTTTGTTTTTGTCTTGTTTTCTTCTTATATTCTGCCCCTGAAATCTCAGGGCCTGTGATGTTATTAACCTGGCAACCCTAGAGGGGACGGATTAGATTAATTCCAATATTGCACAACCAAAAACCTCCACAGTCTGCTGCAGCTGCAGTGCCGCTGTCAATTCAAAGGATATTTTTTGGCCTTGGAGAAACAAGAGTCTAGCCAATGGTACTCCTTAAGGAATGGATTACCCAAGTATCTGATTGATACAGCAATGCTTCCAATTTACTGGAAATGCCTACAGGGAGGAGAACAAAATCAAACTGTTCTGTGCCACTGTACAGAGAAAGTCACTGAGGGTGAGACAGCACTATAACCCATCGCTCATTTGCTAATATGACTCTGGCTTGACATGATATAGCCTTGTAATTGAGTACAGAACTGGCACATGATGGAACAGCTGAGGGAACACTTTCAGGATCTGGTTTTTCACAGCCTTAAATTCTGTCAGTTGAGGCAGGAGAGCAACAGAGTAAATGCAGAACACCTTGCAATATGAATTATACAAATACCCAACAAATAGGCAAAGAATAGCACGTACACACACCAATGTTCCTGTTTGCAATTCCAACTTTTTCCATTCATCAAACTGTCACATTTCTTAGAACTAAACTTAGAGAAAAATCCATGAGTTCAGATAGAGCAGTGGCTGCCAAGCTCAATTACACAGCCCTGCTCATAATCCATCAAACAATATGTGGCTATTTATTGTGCTTACAAAAACTGACATTATGGTTTCCATCAAGAAATTGCCTGGACGCATTTGATCAATGTGCAATCTGCACCTGGCAGAATTAATTGCTAGGGATATATGATTGGTATGAGAATATTGGTAAGCAGCTATTTCCAAGCCTGCTTTGTGTATCAAAACTCCAGTACATAAGGTTTTGCAACAGCAATAAGTCAAGCAAAGGCAATGAGACTAGTTTGTATGTTGAATCATCCAGTGATAATATTAAAGTCTTGCAAACAACTAACCAAGGGTAAAGATAATTAATAGGGTTGCTGCCATTTAAAAAAATGATTAAAATTTGTAACAAAGACATAATTACACAACTGGAGCCTTTAAAAACATCAAGGTAATGAGATAGGAAATATAGTAAAAGGAGAGACCCCATTCAGACATTAATTATTTTATGCTATTACTCAATCTCAGCTTCAAAGGCTATTTGGACCTTTTAATCAACTTAGCAATCAGATGTTTTATATTTCATCCTTGTTTCCCTGTCAAGGTGTTAATTACTGTGAGAAATCGAGCATTCCCCCTCCCTAGTGTTCTGTTAATGTTATTCACCATGAGCAAAGCATAAGTGGATGTCACATGCAAAGTACAGTGTGCCCTTGAAATCTGCTGGAGTTTGGTTTCAGGACCCTCCGTGGATAACAAAAGCCATGGATACTCCAGTCTCATTCAATACAGAGTCATAGTAAAATAGTGTAATTTTCTTAGTAATGCGGGGCAGGCAGGCAGAAGAAAATCTCCAGGAACAGGGATCTTTGCCTGGGACTCCCTCCTGCCCCCCCCCCCCCCCCCCCCCCCCGCCTCACACAGCATCAGGAAAGTGGGGTGAAGACATGTGATGGTCTGCAGACCGTACATTTCCATAGTCCTTAGGAGGGTCAGGAAAGGCGGGCAAAGATCAACGGTCTATAACCTTCCAGGAACCTTAGCCTTTGGCTGTGTGATATTGGGGGTAGGACTGAGGTGGGGATGAGCAGGCTGCAGCCTCAGCACAAGTTTCTGTTAACTGGTTGTCATTATGCACCAGCTATCAGAACATAGAATAATAGAATCTTAGACTTGGAAGGGACCATAAGGGTGATCTATTCTAATCATCTGCTATGCAGAAATATACAGTTACAGATGCCCATCCAACCGCTGCTTAAAAACCTCCATAGATGGAGAGTCCAGAATCCCCTGAGGCAGTCTGTTCTGCCATTAAACAGCTCTTACTTTTTTAAAAAAAGAACTCTTCCTAATATAATTTGAATCCATTGCTTCATGTTCTAGTTTCTGGAGCAGGAGAAAACAAGCTGGCTCCATCTTCTATATGACATCCCTTCAAATATTTAAAGATAGCTATCATGCCAGCTCTCAGTCTTCTCTTCTCCAAGCTAAACATACCCAGCTCCCTAAGTTGTTCCTCATAAGGATTTGTTTCCAGACCTCTGATAATCATTGTCAGTCGTCTCTGGACATATTCCAGCTTGTCAGCATCCTTCTTGAACTGTGGTGCTGAGAACTGGACACAGATCTGATCAAAGCAGATCAGAATGACATTATTACGTTCCTTGATCTGGACATTGTACTCCCCTTGATGCAACTCAGATTTGCATTGGTTTTTTTCGGCTTCCGCATCACTCAGTTGACTCATGTTTAGCTTGTGGTCTACTAACACATGTACTGCTTTCAAGCTAGGTGTCAGCCATCCTATATTCCTGCATTTCATCCTATATTCCTGCCTAGAAGTAGTTCCTTACATTTATTCCTGTTGAAATTCATTTTGTTAGCTTTGGCCCAGTTGTCCAAATGGGAACGTTCATTTTGAATTCTTTTTTAAAAAAAATACTTTTTATTAGCTTTTGCAAATACGTAAAATAAAAATAGGAAATTTCGAACCTTCTTTTCACAGACATAAAGAAATATATTATTTACAAAATGTCCTGATTTTAATCACAAATATTGTCAACTTGTTTCCTTTATATATATCTCCAACTCTATATTTGAATGCTTAAATCTCAGCTTTCCTGTAATTTTGAATTCTAATCCTGTCCTCTGGGGTATTAGCTACTCTCCTTAATTTGGTATCAACTGCAAATTTGATAAACATGCTTTCGATTCCATCATCTATGTCATTTATAAAGTTGTTAAACAACAACACTTCGAGGCTGAAAGTGGTACCATGGTGCCTCATTCTGTAACAGCTCAGCTGTGGGAGATGCACTAGATTTGGGAAGATGCTAGCCAGCACAAATTGCCTTTCTGCATGGGGGGCTCAAAGGATAGCACACAAGCGTTCAATTCCCATTCCTAGCATTCTGGGGAAATGCATCAATGTTGCTGGGATGTGGATGGAATGGAGGAGACCAGGAAAGAACCATTGTCCTCTGCCATGTCTAGGAAGAGGACAATTTTAATGCTGCAAACTCAGCTTTCTTAATGTCCTTAACCTGATCAGTATGGAGAACCTTATGATCCTTTCCAGCTGATTGGAACATCTATCTTCTTGCACTTCTACAACTGAAATCGTAATAAACCAATGTGGGTGTATTTTATGTTTAGTGGAATGCAGCATGATTAAAGAGATTTATATAATTAAAGTGGGGAAATTGACACTATTACCATGCTGGAAGACGTTTAAATGGGTTTTAATGAAAAAGTAAAAGAATTACTAAGGGACTGTGCACCCTAAATGGCCATGTTGGCATATACAAGTGCTGCGAAGTTGTGCCACTCATAGTGGGGTAGTATGGCAAAGGAGAATCACTGGAAGCATGTTTGCAGAATGCTATACCTCATAAGTGTCAAAAAGGGTTGCACCATTATACAGAGAGATTTGCTGTGGTCATGTGACCCCACATCATAAGAAACATCCCAAAGAATTTTAATCGTTTTATGTGCTCATTGTGTAAACAAAGTATCAGCTTCCCACGTTCGCCTGTAGATACATACATGATTTTGCCTATGTCTTGTCAGAACATGAGAAGTAAGAGAAGATATGGAAGCCATTTGCTGAAATCCTGTATGGCTCACCATAGTTCTGAACGTGTATTATCTACAGCTAACCATTCACAGTTCCCTGGATTGTGCTGCTGCAGCTCCTCACAGCTATTCCATACTTGATGGAATTGGGGGTGTAGAAGTGGGGTTGGTCAAGCATCTGGGTGTGCTCCTGTACCTAGACAAGAAATGGTTACATCATCCACTGAGACCAGTCTGGAGCACTCCAGTAGACCTCAATGGATGATGCAATCATTTCACATCTAACTCTGAAGATGTAACCAGATGCTTCTCCAATACCCTCTCCACAGCAGGTATGGAATAGCTGTGAAAGGCAGCAGTAAACAGGACATGTAACCTGGGTAGACCCTTTAGCTATGTTCCACTCAAAGTGCAGGTGGGTGTCATGGCCAGCATGGTGGAGGACTCAGAGGATGAGGGGGATGAACTAGAGTCCCAGTTTGAGATTGAGACTGAAGCTAAATTGGGCACTAGCTCTGCCTTGCCAGCGCAAGCAGAGTCTGTGGTCTCCCAGGAGGCTTCAGCAGAGTCCGTGGCTTTCACGGAGGCTCAGCAACCAAGCATCCCAGCAGCAGAGCTTTCAGGCATGGAAGAGGATGAAGAGAACATTCCTGCCTTCAACCAGTGAAGAGCTCAAAGGGCGTGCCACAAGCATTCGAGTAGGCTTTGTGAAAAACACCATGCCATTAATCACAGCTGAGCTCATGCAAGCTATTGATATAAACAGGTGCAGGAAGCTGGGGTAGTTGTCAGAGATTATCTGAGCTTGCTGGTGAAAGCACATTTGTCTCTGTCTCTCGCTTTGACTCCTTGGCCTGAACCCTTGACGCTCGGACTGCTTAGTCATCTTTACTATCTGAAACCCTTGACCTTTGGACTGCCTCATTAACCTGCCACTTCAGAATCCTAGACTTCGAACTGCTTGACCATTCTCTGGCTGGACCTTGGATTGGTACTGTGGAACTTTGCTTTATTTCTCTTTGGTTGAAAGGGACTTTTGCTTTGCCTTAAAACTTCACCAGCCTGTGTGAGCAGCTATCAGTATTCTTGGCTGCTGTCCTGGACAATGGCACAATGGAGTTTATCACACAGAGGTCTTTCCGTGTACTAAACATCACACAAGGCCCCCCCTCCCAAATGTCATGCAAGTACCATGGGAGTGATCCCCAGTTCTGTTTGTTAATAAGAAAAGCGCTCCAGGAGGCTCCCCTGGTTACAAGTGCATGATGGGAACGGAGTGGGAACCGCAATTCCACTTCCATAGCACCATGGGGGATCACACCCATGGAGCTTGCGTGACATTTGGGGGGTGCTTGCATGACGTTTAACACATGGAAAGACCTCCATGTGATAAACTCCAATGTGATTATGCCAGGATGCTATCCACTTCTGTCAATCCTTCAATGATGTTGCCAATGCATTTGATTGAAAGCTCTACGTGTTGGCAAATGCGGACATCTCTTATATTATGAAGCATGAAAACTAACGTAATTTCAGAGAGAGACAAGGCTGTAACTTCCCCCTGGATTGCCACTTCAATGCACAGCCACTTTAGATGAACACTGGGAAACACCTTTTGTGGAACTAGAAACTCTGTACTTTGCTCATCCACCTCCCCTTCATAATTAATAGCTCTCATCTGATTCAGGGACCAAGACTAATTCCTCTGTCTGTTACACTACGTTATATTAGATATGTATAAATCTGTAAAGTCTGTTTATGCAGTCTTGTTCCTTCTCTCCCTCATGTTTATGTACAAGACATGCATGGCTGCATTATTTTGACAAGAAGGCAGATATGGAATGAAAGCAATTTGCATGTATTGTTTTTCATATATGCACAATTGGGTGTGTATTCAAAAGTCATGCAGATTGCTAGGGTGCACTACCCTTGTTGAATACAATTTGCTGAAGCAGTATTTTTGTGCATATTTTAAATGCACAGATTTTTAAATCCATTATGTGTGCAGATTTTTTCCCCTAGATGCATCCACAACAGGCATGTCAATCCTGGAATAGACATCAAAATTATCAAAGTAACTATAAATGAAAAAAGGAAAAGGGAACATTAAAACTAACTATGGTGGAAATAAGAAGTCAAATATATGTTACGAATGTTGATGTTGAAAAGTGGGAATGGAAGGTTTGAATGAATGGAAATGTAATTGAAATGTACATAAATTTCATGTCAAGGAACATTCAATAAAAAGCACATAATCCAGAAAAGAAGAAAGAAGATAAAAGAAAGAAGTTCCACGGAACAAAAAGAATAAAGCAAAGATAGAAAGTGTGTGAAATAAGATTACAGTGTTTGTTATGTGAGAAGATAGATAGATAGATAGATAGATAGATAGATAGATAGATAGATAGATAGATAGATAGATAGATAGATAGATAGATACACAAACTTAGTATAAAAAATGTCTAATAAAAAGTAAAACACAACCAAAAAAGTCCTGTCTATTTCATTGTCTTAAGAGACAAAAAGAAAATTGAAAACTGTTCTGTCCACTGGTTGAGACAAGACAATTTCTGTGTCTTTTAAAGTAGTTCCCCCCCCCCCCAGGTCTTCAGGACTTTTGCTTTTGCAAAAAAAGAAGAGTATTTTGCACAAAAATACAAGGGTTTTTTCCCCCAGGCAAATTATATTTTTAAAAATACAACCTATTATTTGAATAAAAACACATTTTGGATTAAATACTCTGTTTTATATGCTAAAATCCTTGAGGAAATGCCCAGGATGAAATTGAACGCCTAGAACAACAAAGGAAATATGATATAGTAGGCATCACTGAAACCTGGTGGGATGAGTCTCATAACTGGAATGTAGTAAATAGGGGGGGGTATAACCTTTCAAAGAGAAATAGACCCAATGAAAAAGGAGGAGGAATAGCATTGTATGTCAGGAATATTTACATCTATAAAGAGATCCAAGACTTAAATTCTAGAAGTCAGGTAGAGAGCATCTGGATGAAAATGAAAGGGGAGGGAAACAACAGGGATGTTAATGTGGGAGTCTACTACAGACCCCCAAGTCAAACTCAGGAATTGGATGATGCCTTTTGAGAACAGATAACCACACACTCAGAAATGAGAGATGTATTAGTGATGGGTGACTTTATCCTGATATTTGCTGGAAGTCAAACTCAGCCAGAACCTCTAGCAAATTTCTCACTTGCCTGGAAGACAATTTCCTTGTCCAAAAGGTGGAAGAGGCAATAAGGGGGTCAGCTATTTTAGATCTGATCCTAACCAACAGGGATGACCTGGTTAATGGGGTGCAAGTGGTGAGATCCTTAGGTGGGAGTGATCATGTTCTCCTGGAGTTTGTTATACAGTGGAAAGGAGAAGCCATGCATGGTCAGACACACATTCTAGACTTTAGGAAAGCTGATTTAAGTAAACTAAGCTGAGCCAATGCTAACAAAATTAATTTCAACATGGAGAAATGTAAGGTACTGCACTTAGGGCAAAAAAAATTTTAAATGCATGGATTTAAGATGGGGAACACCTGCTGAACGAGACTACGTGTGAAAGGGAGTCCAAGCAGATCACAAGTTGAACATGAGTCAACAGTGTGAAGCGACACTTAAAAGGGCCAATGCAATTGTAGGCTGCATCAATAGAAATATAGTGTCTACATCAAGGGAAGTAATAGTGCCACTCTATTCTGCCTTGGTCAGACCTCATCTAGAATAGTGTGTCCAGTTGTGGGCACCACAATTCAAAAAAGACGTTGAGAAGCTGAAGCGTGTCCAGAGAAGGGCGACCAAAATGGTGAAAAGTCTGTAAAGCATGCCCTATGAGGAGAGACTTAGGGACCTGGGCATGTTTAGCCTGAGAAGGGAAGGTTAAAAGGTGATATGATAGCCTTGTTTAAATATTTGAAGGGATGTCATATTGAGGATGAAGCAAGCTTGTTTTCTGCTGCTCCAGAGAATAGCACTCAAAACAATGAATGCAAGATACAGGAAAAGAGATTCCACTTCAACATTAGGAGGGACATCCTGACAGTAAGAGCTGTTCAACAGTGGAACACACTCCCTCAGAGTATGGTGGAATCTCCTTCTTTGGAGACCTTTAAACAGAGGCTGGATGTGGGTGCTTTGAATTCCTGCATGGCAGGAGGTTGGACTGGATGGCCCTTGTGGTCTCTCCCAACTCTATGATTCTATTATTCTAAATTTCATCTGGCCTGTGGCTAGTCTGGGAAGTACAGAGGTTAAAAATACATTGCAAACAAGTGTGCTGAATCAGATTCCTTGCATACTCTAGTGTAATCTAGAGAAAAGATATACAGTCACCCCTCCTAATGCATGAATCTGGCATGGGGCTATTGGCACGAGCCTCCATTTTAGCAAGGTGGGTGGGTGGGTCTGGAACGGATCCCCACAAAAACAGAGAGCCAACTGTACTTGAAAATCTATCAGAGGCTTCCAATTCAGCAGGACATATATGTAAGCCTTTATTAATTTTCATCTCAAAGAAGCAACAAGTAATTTTAGCAATCTTCTTCTGCTGTGAGAAAGTCTTTGAAAACTGCAATATTTGAAGACTGTTTGTAAATCAGTATTTCTGTAGAAAAGAAACATGAAAACTTTCTGACAAGTAAGTCCTGGATTGCAAAGCTTTTTACTAGTCCAGGATCCTTCCCATCATGGTTTCCTGGCCGTCAAGAAATATGTTTTTAACCATTTTCCAAATAGTTTGCAGTATTTTTTTCATCCCTTTCACCAGTAAGAAGTGAGCATGAAGGGCAAGATTATGAATGACATAAATACAACATAAAGTTGTATTTTTGACAACAGTGGAAAATACTTTGACAGGACTCCTACAATAACTAGACAAGGGGCACCTTATGTCCTATGCAACATTTGCTTTAGAAAACAATGAAAATATAAAATTCTTCTATAAAAAATATTATGTCAGAAAATGTGCATAGGGAAATATAGTCACTATGTGGTTTATTGTCATAAGTAATCAAAATATTCCAAAGAAACAGCCCTTGGAGCATAGAAAGGTTGCCACAGCAAATCTGTCAAGGCAAGAAAATGTAAAAATGTGAGAAAGAAAACCCAATAAAATAATGGATACTGAATACACATAGTCCTAAAATGCTTCCATGTGCCTGGTGGCTGGGTTTATTCTTCTTCTTTTGAATGATGAGACATTTATTTATTCACCCCCAATCATGCGGGGGATAACGCATCGGTATTGTACTTGAGTTTAAACATTCCAGGGGACCTTTTCTGTGACAATTTATTGTACATTTTCTCTGCTTTTCTTTTTAAACTCCTGCTGCTAGACAATGAAAGCTGATTTGTATAATAGTTTGAAATGTCTCCACCAATTTCTTATTCTTATACTGTTCTTGTGAGTCCCTGCCTCCTCTGCTCATGTACCCAAGGGTAAAGAATTATGGAATCATAGGGATGGAAGGAACCACAAAGGCCACCAATTTCTGAAGCATTCCATTCCACTGTTGAATAGATCTCTTACCATTAGGAAGTCCTTAATGTTTAGTGGGTTCTGCTTTCTTGTAATTTAAATCCACTAGGTTTGAGCCTATCCTCTGAAGCAGTACAAAACAATCTCACTCCATTTTCTACATGACATCCCTACTTGGCACTCCTATCACCTCTCAGACCTCTTTTCCCCAGTCTAAAAATACATAGTCCTCTCAACTGTCTCTTCTAGCATTTGGTTTCTAGTCTTTTTTCCTCTGGAGCATCCTCCTCGGGACATATTCCAGCTTGTCAGTGTCCTTCATAAACTGAGGTGCCCAGAACTAGACACAGTGTTTGAGATCCTATATGAGAAGATTAAGCATAATGTTCTGCTCAGGCATAGCAGCACCCCAACTTTCTTCTTCCTGTAGAGCCATTTGCATAGCTATTTATGGGGCAAAGACTAGGCTGGCTGGCTGCCGCTCCCTAACTATGGAACGGCCTGTTGGAAGAGATCTGACATACAGTATCACCAATCTTGATTGCTTTTTAAAAAACTATCAAGGCGGCTCTCTTCCGAAAGGCCTTCCCTGAATGAATCACCTGGTCACACGCTGATATAGATCATTGATACATTTAAGACTTTACCAGTGACTATCCCAGGATGCCCGTTGTTCTGTCTCTCATTGTTTTAATTTTAAAATTAAATTAATTTTAAAATTGGATTTTATTGTTGTTATATAGGATTTATTGTGATGTTGTTTGGGAAGGAAGGGGATAGTGGGATTATTTTATATTATATGTATTTTATCATTGTTGCAAGCTGCCTCACTCCTATTAGGTGGGATAGTTGTTGTTGTTGTTGTTGTTGTTGTTGTTGTAATTTTAGAAGGTGCCAAATAGTGATCATTCTGCCAACTCATTTTTTAAAAGGTAAAATAAAAGGGGAGATGAGTGGAACAAGCAAAAGTTACTGCCACTATTAATGTTGAGACCCAGCTCAAGAGATTTTGGGGAAAATCCTCCTCCCTCTAAGGGAAATCAATGATTTTTTCTCCCTACAGATAATGGAGAATGTGGAGGGGTCTCATGCACACCATTCTAGCATTGCAAAGGACCATTTCAGGTTTTATTGGGGACCAAATTTCAAATGCTTCTTTTGATATACATCAGATTTTTAAAATTAACATTATTGAAGTTTCTAATACATACCTTACAGAAAGCAGAACTACAACTGCAACTGAAAAATAATACATAAGGATTAGAGTGACACCTTCCACTCCCTGAATGGAAAATTATTCTGTTGTTAGGTATATTAAAGGGAAGGAGTTGCTATAGGAACTGTGGCACTAAATGTCTAACATATATCTGAATAGGATGTCTCTTTGCTAAGGAATGTTGTACTCCAATGCCTTCCAGTTGTTGGTGGAACTGGTCAGACTGGGAATCAGAAAACAATCCTTTTAGATTGTTAGACCCTCTCCTGAAATTTCTGATGTTAGAAGGAGTGGACCTTGAAGTCTTTGTTGAAGTGTGAAGTTATGCCACTCCAACTGTCCTCAACTTGCAATTAGGAACATAAATGCAAGTATTAAAAATCATTAGGTAGAGTGAGATCATTCCAAAGGAATCTAAGTCAAGATAAGTGTTTACTAATGGAAAGTTACTCCTGGAAATTATTTAGAGAATTAAGATATATATAACAATAAATCCGGCAATGGTGTGGGCAAAGTAGCAGTAAAGAAGTGGAAAGGGTTGCTGGCATTGAATCAGTCCAAAAAAAAAAGAAAAATAGATCAAAAGAGAGTGACAGAGAACATTCAGTTTAATGTATCCACAGAAACAGAACTGGGGACAAATGAAGAGCTGGCTGTTAACCCAGAAACCATGTCGGAAGATTGACAGATGGGTAGCTTGTTCCCATAGTGATCATTAAGTATCTAAAATGGAAACCCAGCAGAACAGTTGTTTTAATACATCAGACTTTCTTCTTCAGTCCATGTGCTAGCTTTCCATATAGTTTAATGCAAGTGTAAGATTGTATGAAGTATTCCGTAATGGAGAAGAGAGCAGTGTTAATTATCTGGGAAACAATGTTCCCTTTGCTCAGCTCCTTTATTTCAAATCGTACTGGTTCATCCATTTCTTCATTCCATCAAGATGTGATTACCTAACACTTAACCACTGACTCCACAAAAAGAGCAGACCTTAAAAGGTGAAGTGACACAGAATGGTATGAACAGTCTATTCTGTGGTGTTTCAACTACAGTGGCTCACATTCTTATGGGACAATCTAACCTTGAAAAATCTCCGTCTCATTTCCACCTGAAAATGTGCAACACATTTCCACCTCACTTGCTAAAAAAGAAAACTTTTTTTAAATGCAGCTCCCGGTGAGAAGATTTGAAAAGGAAATTTCCCAGAGATGAAAAGCTGCTGCTTGATGCCAGCTACAAAAAACTGTCCCTGCTCCTACTGAAGGAATTGAGTCTGCATCTGCATTGCAGAATTAATAAAATGTGACACCACTTTAAATGTTATGGCTCAGTGCTATGACATTCAGGGATTTGTAGTTTTGTGAGATATTTAACCTTCTGTTTCAAAGAGCTCTGGTGCCACAACAAACTACAAATCCTAGAATTCCACAGCAAAGCACAATTTCAGCAATTTCCTTCCCACTGTGAGAAAGTCTTCAAAAACCATACCGTTTTTGAGGGCTATTCACAGTTTGTGACTTATTCTGCAAATATAGCACATGGATGTTTTGCACACACACGAAAAGCTTTTTATTTTGCACAGGAAACAGCATTTTCTGCATGCAAAATAATATTTCAATGCAGAGGTCCTGTGCGTAAAAGGTCCTTTCTGTGCTATATTTGCATCTCTTTTCTGCAACACTTTCAGAGTGGGAATTAATATTTCTGCACTGAAGTACTATTTTCCTTGCAGAAAATGCTGTTCCCTGCACAGAAAATGTTGTTTTCTGCATAAAATAATCACATTTGAATTTTGCACAGAATAAGTCCCACACTGTGCAGATTCTCATCAGTCCAGGCTTCTTCTCATTATGGTTTCTCAACACTTGAAAAACATGTTTTTCAATTATCCGACCGTGGCTCTAAGTACATCTTCCTAAACTGTAAATCCCAGGATTCCATAGGAAGAACCATGGTAGTTAAACTTGATTTATGCTGCAAGTGTATATTGTGAAAGGGCCCCTGGAGAGCCATGGAATTCCCACCCCTTTTAGATTAACTTTCCCTTGATAGTGTCTTACTAAACATCATTGTTTCCAATAAACATATCTGGATTCAGGCCCTGAAAGATAGTAATCACCATTCTTCCTCCAGTGGGTAGGTAAACTTAAAGACATGAAATAGAGGAATTATCATGTATTCTCATGTTAACTCCCTTGGTGTGACCATTTTAGAAGGTATTAATGGATGACTCATTATTCATGGTCTTTCAATAAACGTGTTAATTAGGAAAGTACTATGGAAGTATAGCCGAACTATTTCATTTGACATTTCCATGATTTAAAATTAGGATGTTCCATGCACAGATTGATTTCTTCACTTCCTTCTGCCCACGTTATGCATGTAAATAGAGAATAAAACACCTTTATAAAATTAACCTTGCACATCCTCTTCAAATCTGTTCACTTAGCACATCTAGTTTAAGAAGATGTGCTCAACTGCTCTGAGCACATTTACAGGCCATTCATTTTCAACAGGAGGCAAATTCTAACATATGCTTAGGGATATAATCTCAAAAATCAGTGATGGGGGATTTCAGTGGGTCTAGAGCTCAAACCCTCCAGGGGCTGCATGGATTGCCCAGGATGCCAAAATCCATGGGGGTGGGATGAAAGCAAACTTGTACATGGCCAGAAATCCACTTCTGGTGTGTAAAAATAAATGGGGTAGTGTCAAACAATACAGGTGGGGGATGCTATGACCTATTTAGAAGGTAGGTAGCCACTCATGGAAGCTTCCAAATGTTGCTATTCACTTTTCCCCAGAAAAAGGGCAGTCTAAAGGAATCTGAGAGAAGTTCGGGGCTGCACAAATATCCTTGGGGGGTCACATGTGGCCCAGGGGGTCCATTTTGCTCATCCTTGCTTCATTTACATAGATCTATGTTTCATTTATTTCAGTGAGGAGACATGGATCCAAAACATACTGCAGAAATAATCCAGTTTGAGATCATTTTAACCATCCTGGCTCAGTGCTAGGGAATCCTGGGAATTTATTGTGGCCCAACAGCTCTCTGATAGAAAAGGCTAAATAGCTCACAAAACTACAGTTTCCAGAATTCCCTAGCACTGAGCCAGGGCAGTTAAAGAGGTCTCAAACTGGATTATTTCTGCAGTGTGTTTTGGACCACGGATACAACTTCATTGTACCACTTCCATTTAATTTTGCATAGTTTCAAAAGCTTTCTTCTAGTCTAGGAAGATTATCACTTACTCTTGTCAGGGCCGGCCCTACCATTAGACAGTGTGAGGTGACCACTGTAAATATATTTGGAGAATCTTGGAACAGCACTCATTTCTCTTGTTCTCATTTATCACTGTCAAATTACAGTCGGCCCTTCTTATACACTGATTTTTTTTATACACGGATTCAAGCATCCATGGTTTGAAGATGTTCAAAAAAATTTATAAATTTCAAATATCAAACCTTGATTTTCCAATTTTTATAAGGGACACCATTTTGCTCTGTCATTATATTTAATGGGACTTGAGCATCCACGGATTTTGTTATCCATGGGGGATCTTGGAACCAAACCCCAGCATATAACGGGTTCACTGTATTTCTATCAAGGAAGCGGATGCACACTCATCATATCTTCTGCCTCATGTGCCTAAATACTGGGCTCACCTTGGGTACTAAATACACTGTGCTGTCATTTGCTTCTCTAGCTCAAGCATCAAAATGTGTCTGGCCAGCCCTGATTTTTATTTTAAAAAGAAATAAATGGAGAAAATGTGGTTTTCCTAATTTTAAAAGAGACTTATTTGCCACAAGGAAATAATTTGGACAAAAGGGAAGAAAATGTTTGTATATAACCAGTTCAATCAACCTGAATTTTGCATGACACAAAAGTGACAGAAAGAGACACTTTAAAAACTTGCTTTTCAGGTCCTACAATCCTCCAGCAGGAGGACTCCAAATTATTCTGAAAGAAGAGGAGCTGAATGGGACCTTAATTGGGACTGTAATGAAGCAAGGCACATGGAAATCCAAAGAAACCCAGCAAAACAATATGTCTGTCAGAGTGTGGACCAGAATCCTGGACAATCAATCAGTCAGCTTGTTTATTGAAACAACAGAACTTTATTGAAGGTTCCAAGATCAGCGATGTCGCATCACCCAGCTTCTTAGCTGAGACTGACCCCTCCCAGCCAAAGCAATGCATAAGTTCCCCCCGAAGCCAAAGCACTCCACCCCCAGCAAAAGCCCGCACAGTAGGACCCCTCCTTCCCAGCACTAGTTCCCATCCTCCATCCCTATCCCCTGAGAAATGAAACTGCATTCCAAGTCAGGCCAGCCTCTCAAGGACACTAGATAACTCACACCTGTTTCAGCCTAACACTACAGATCACCATCTCTACAAGCTATGCGAAGCGCAACCTATCCCCCCATCATCCACAGTTAGAATACATCTGGTAGAATACTTCAGGATTCTAACAATGTCATGAAAATAGTAGATATACATGACAATGGAATGTGCAGACAGTTTTATAATGGAAAGTTGCAAGTCCTAAACGAGGCTGTTTTAAGTCTTCTATTGAAAAACCAAACCTTCCCTGGATCTCATTATGATGGATAATTATTGGTCAGTCTCCAACATTCCATTATTGAACAAGGTATTAGAAAGTGTGGTGATTTCTCTGGATAATCCATTTCATCCAAAGATTCCTGTATGAAACAGATTGTTTTGATAGATGACCTTCACCAGAAACTGGAGAGGGGAGTCTATCTCTATGTGTCTTTCTAGGCCTCTCATCAGCTGTTGATATCTTCAATCATGATATCCTCCTTTCTGGGATGACACTGGGAGACACTGTTTTACAGTGACTCAGTTTCTTCCTGGAAGAAGCATTGACTTGTAGGAGATTTCTGTTCACTTGTTTGGTTGTTGTGCTGTGGAATAACTTTGGGCTCTGTTTTGTTTCCTATGCTGTTCCACATCTACATGAAAACCACTGGGAGAGGTTGTCCAGAGGTGTAAAGTCCAGTGCCAACACTGTGCTGATGACACCCAGTTTTATTTCTCCTTTTCAATAGACTCCAAAAAAGCTGTTTCAGTTGCACACCAGCGTCTGGTGGCAGAAATTGAACTGAACAAAAGATAACATATTGAAGGTCAATCAGATCATGGCAGAGGTACTCCAGATCACTTGAAGGGCAGACCAGACATGGAGATGCAGTCTGTGCAGGGCAGGGTTACACTCCTCCTGAAGATACATGTTAGCAGTTTGGATGTATTCTTGTACTCATCCTTGAGTCTGGAGGCCCAGTTTTATCAGTGGACACTTAAAGGTAATCTGTCATCAGCACTTGTTGCTGGAGATGTTTGATCTGACTGTGGTGAAAAAATAACTCAGTTCAATATCAACCAATCAATTCTTTATTACAACCCAGATACTCAGAAAAATTCTCAACAAACTAAATTAAAAACACAAAGAACAATTAATCCATTTGTACAGACAGAGCTTATTTCAGACACGTTCCCCTTCTATAAAAGTTAGTTGTTCTCTGATCCTAACCACCTCAGATAAAACTTGGCAACCACGAAGGTCACACTGGAAATCTTATACTCTAATAAGAACTTGACATAAACTTTGGCTGATTTTCTTGGTAAATTTACCATTGATGAATTAATCACATGTTGTGGACCCTGCTTTTAAAATCGAAAAGACAAAGAGTGTGCTTCATGGATTCTAATTCCCAAGTATTGCAGGAATATACTCTTGCTGTATAAGAGATACCAGCAAATCTTTCTCAGAGCATTAGAGAGGGAAAAGTATTAATTCTGGCCTTGGTAAAAAGTCTACAATAAGTAACAACAGTCAAAATCTTTAAATTCCTGGCTGGATGAAAAGGCTCAACATAATGCATACTCAATATGCTCAGTGAGCAAGATCAGTATGAATAGGCTTGAAGGTCACAAAAAGCAATATCCTACAGTCTTTGTTTTACCAATTCAAGAGCAGTGTCATACTCCAGATGTAAAAGGAGGGTGATGACAGACCAATTGAAGCACTGTTTTGGGCAACTTGCTTTGACCAACAGTTCGTGTATTCATCCTGAGATCAATAGAAACATAAACATGTACTCTATTGTAAAATATTAACCTTGAGCTAAAATTTTAAAGCTACTATCTAAGCCTTTCTCAGAAAGAGCATTCCCCATATCTAGCAATAAAATTGTATTAGGAATTTATCTGGTGATTTGAAGGACAGCCTTCAAAATTCAGCCTGAAGATTGTCTAACACTGCTGTTATTCTCTCACTTCAAATAACAAAGGAGTACAGCAATCATGCAACTGTTTCAGCGTGAAAGACTTTAAAGGCAGGTATATATATTGCCCCTCTTTGGTAAAGCAAAACATATCTTATTGCTTTTCATTCAGTTTACTTCAGAGATGATGCCAGCCACAGATGCTGGTGAAACA
Source organism: Sceloporus undulatus (assembly GCF_019175285.1). Taxonomy (NCBI): domain Eukaryota; kingdom Metazoa; phylum Chordata; class Lepidosauria; order Squamata; family Phrynosomatidae; genus Sceloporus; species Sceloporus undulatus. The sequence continues at coordinate 115,805,553 of NC_056526.1, forward strand.
TCAGAAATAAACGCTTTTAGAACATGGCCGCATAGCCTGAAAAACCCACAAAAAACTATGCCAGCCATGAAAGCCTTCAACTATCCAGTACTTTGTTTTGCAACACCTTTTCCCTGGCTGTGCAATGGTAGTCTAACTGTGACAGTTTGCACCCTAAGGTCAATCAGTGGCCAGGTTGTGGAATGGCCTTCACCCTCCCAGACCTCCAGCAGAACCACACAGGTGGAACTTGATCTATCAAGTTCCTGCAAGCATGCATCCATCAGCATCTCAGACTAAATTTTCTATTCATACTGAAGCCACCCAAATAATTTGTATCACATCAGGGGTAGCTCACATCAGTACATTGTCGCTGTGGAAATCCACCCCTTGTTATACTAGTGTGAAGACTGGAAAAAGCAGTGAAAGTGTATGGTGTGTGTGTGTGTGTGTGAAGATTATCTCACCATTCCTCCTGAACTCAGAAAGTTCAGAAATTGTTTTGCTTGACTGCAGTCCTATTTCTCATTCCAAATGTGAACTCGTCTCTTGTTCTTCAAACAAATCTCAAATCATTTGTCAGAATAAACAGTCAGCAAGTTGAAGGGACTATAGGCCAAGAGATGGAGGGGTCAAATAAGGGGACAGCTATTATTTTCTTTAAAAACAACAATAACACCAGGGAGCCTTGCTTTTTTTTTTTGGACTCGTCATTGAATATTTCATGGCACATATTGTTTAAAAAGCAAATTAAACATGAAATATTTATTAACTCAGCACAGTGGCCTTGTGTCAAGAGAGATGTCAAAGAAAGCTGTCATAATGAGGTGTGGTGGACTCCTGAGTAAAGTGTGTATTTCAGAATGCACAGAGGCTCTGCCTTTATTCTTTCAATGTAACACTAATAATTTGTTCATGAATAGTTAAAACAGGAAAGTCCATGGCCTGTGGGGGAGAACTCCTTATCCTAAAATGGTGAGGTGACATACCCTCCAACATTTCATGATGAAAACTGGGATGTGTGTGACCAAGCAACATTAGACTTTGGTTAAAAAGGTAGAAACTATTAATGTGGAAGAAGCTAGAACACGATGCAGCAGTTTGCTTCTGCCTAAGACTCCTTGAAAGTGCAAGAATGTGTCACCTCCTATTCCCTCCCATCACCACCACTGAGTTAACTGAGTGCAAACTACTTTTGCACTTTGAACTCACTTGGCAGCAATTGAAGTAAGCTGAGGACAAAGAAGGAATAGAGAGAAACTGGGACATTTTAGAAGCAGTTGAAAAAGTGGGATGACAAAGGATTAACTAGGGCTGTCTTTACCATATCAGGCACATTGGATGGTATGGTGTGATGCTCTCCATCTGCCTGAGCCATGAATCACAGATAGGTTAAACCCAGTGGTGCAGTGGAGCCACAGTTCATGGAGTCAAAACCTTGAGACTTTTGATTAGCAGGGACTAAGATCCAAAACACACTGCAGAAATAATCCAGCTTTAACTGCCCTGGCTCAGTGCTAGGGAATCCTGGGAACTGTAGTTTATTGTAGCACCAGAGCTCTCTGACAGAGAAGGCTAAATGTCTCACAAAAGTACAGAATTCCCTAGCATTGAGCCTGGGCAGTTAAAGTGGTCTCAACTGGGTATTTCTACAGTGTGATTTGGACATTAGATACCATGATTCTGCAACAACTCCTCTGTTCCTTCTGAGTTTAGCTGCAATGCCCACAGTAACTGGAAGGGAAGGGAATTTTCTCAGAAGTGATTTATTGTTATGAGCTATCCTTGTGGCAAATCAAAACATTTGGGGACAGTTTGGTCTTGAGTTGACAATTATGAAAAATCTGAACCTGATGGAGATAAACACACCTAGAAATTATTTTGGATCAAGATAGCCTACACTTTTGGACTCTTCATGGAGAGAGTTGATGCAGAGAATCGACATGTCAACATTTACCACTACAACTTTTGATAAACTTGTAAATTGGGTAAGGACCAGACCACTGATCCTAGCAAAGATGTGGCAAAACTGAGCTATCACAGTCCAAAATATGTGAATATCAGCCTGAAAGTGATCCTAGGGTCTCAAAGGTAGCCCCACTCCATGCCAACTCTGAGTGACTTTACATGGACCTTGGAGGTGATAAGTTTTTTTTCAAATTAGGGCGGTAAGGTCCCCCCCCCCCCAACTTTTTCAACTACAAGTCTAAGAAACTTCCAGCCACCATGGATAATGGCCATGCTTACTGGGGAATTCCAGGCACTATAATCTAAAGACGTGCTATTTCCCCAGATCGGCTCATGTACTTTCTGGGAGCAAGAAATGGCGAGAAGATATACACTACCTTGATGATATTGGACAATAGGTAGAACTTGTGACAAAGTCTCTTGTAGCAAGCTACTTTTTTGCAATGAGGTTATAACTGAGTTACATTCAAAAAGTAATAAAAATAATAAGTGGAAATTATGTTACTTTACTAGTGTAATGAGTAACATCTGTAAGTTATCTTTTAGAATTACCTCTTAAGGGTGTTTTCAGATGTTTTTAGCTATTTTGACAAGAATGAAGCCATTCTCTTATCAATCCCAAGATATTATTTTTTCAAGAAATACATTTTTTAAAAAAGGCAAGCAGTGCAGTGCATAACACAAGAAGAATTTTTTCGTCACCATAATTGTGATAATAGCAGGCTAGCAATTTGATACTTAGATATATTCTTACAGTATAATTATATATTGGGCTGTGTTACAATATCATGTGATACCACGGTATAATTTTACACATTATGTCTTGCATTCTTGCATTGATGCTAAGAAAGGCTTATGATCTTGAGAGGAAGGACCACTGTCCACAGGGAGTTAGCCAGTTAGAAGCACCGAGAGAAGACCAGCAAAACAGCATGCCAGATTCTTGTTGGATTTTCTTCAAATGGTGAGGAGGGATGAAGGAGAAAGGAGGGATGTGTCTCCCCAACTCTGAAAATAGGAAAGCAAGGAAAATGTAAGCCAGGGTTGTCCAATAGCTGTTTTTGCAGGCCTTGACCCATCCAGACTCCCCTCAAAACTAGAAGTGGCTTCCACATACTTTTGTGGGTGTTGTTGTTTGTTTGTTTTCTTGAAGGTTTGAATATTTATGCAGACTCTGGAAGGTCTTAAAGTGCTGCCAGATCTGTGCAGTTGCCTAGTCTTTATACAAGATTTAGTTTATTTGCTTAACTCTGTAACTGAGATGATACCATGCTGGTAATTCTGTTTACCTAATTCAAGCTAAATTGCCTAGGAAGTCATGTTCCCATGGTACTATTTGCCACAATCTTCAAGACTGAGTGCTAACTATTAATTCGCCTTGAACCAACTTAGCCCAGTATCTTGGCTAAGTTAGATTTGTATTTACTCCTCAGGCAGCGAAGAGGAAGAAGCTCTCCAGAATTTTGGAGAGATATTCTGCCTTTTCTTTGTCCAAAAAGGTAGTTCAAAAAACTAACTCTTCCAAAATCTAATTAGGGAAAGCTTCATAGGAAAATGCAGAAACAGTGGACCCTTGTTATACGCTGGTGTTTGATTCAAAGTGGATAACAAAATCTGTGGATGCTCAGGTCCCATTAAATATAATGACATAGCAAAATGGTGTCCCTTATAAAAAATAGAAAATCAAGGTTTGATATTTGAAATGTATACTTTTTCTGACCATTTTCAAACTGTGGATGCTTGAATTCGTATATAAGAAATCTGTGTATAAGAAGGGCCGAATGTATCTGGAAGGATGAGCACAAACATAAATGTGACAAAATAATTATTTATGTAATAAACTAAATAATACAATAAAATCAATTAGGCTGATGAAGAAATTCGTCAGAATGGACCCTTTGAGAAAATGCATAGGAAAGCAACTTAGGGTGCATCTATACTATAGAGATAATGTAGTATGACACCACTTTAACTGTCATTATTGCCATCCTACAGAATACCGGGATTTATAGTTTTGTAAGACATTTTGGCAGCAAAGGCTAAAGACCTTGCAAAACTACATATCCCATGATTCTGTAGGATGGAGCTTCAGCACTTCGAGCGGTATCAAACTGCATTATTTCTACAATGTAAATGCACCCTCAGACCCAAAAGAGACAGGTCCATCTCTCTCTATACCACACTGTCTGGTGGTAGTAATTCTTTATACATAGGAGAGGGGGAGGGATGTAAATGGTGCAATAAAATATTAGATGAGCCATCACCCTCAAAATGTTTCGACAACAAAAAAAAGTTATACAAAAAGGACACAATGAGTGGGCAGCCAGCAAACAAGCAATCATTTGCAGAACTAGTCCAAGTTCAAATCTATGAGAAGAAAAGGGAGCCATTGGATACAGGACTCTCTGAAGGTGTCAGCCACAGATGCTGGCAAAACGTCAGGAAGAAACTCTTCCAGAACATGGCCAAATAGCCTGAAAAACTCACAAAAAAAACTATGGATGCCGGCCATGAAAGCCTTCAACTTCACATTGGATACAGGACTGTTTCTGAAAATAATATACTCGGGATGTGACTTGCTGCTTGTTTTATTTTTTAATCCACCCATCTCTGCATGCTAAAACATCACCACATACAGAATGGCATACATGACCCCAAGGGGAATGATTTCTCAGATATATATATATATACTTAGACAATCAGCAAACAAACAAACAAGAGGCCTATATATATATATAGGCCTCTTGTTTGTTTGTTTTTCTGATTGTCTAAGTATGTGAATGAGCATTGGTATCTCTTTTTCTTTCCATCCATCCTGTGATTCACTTATGAATGGATGCATTCCCCCCCCCCCATACAAAACCCCATCATTCACAGAAAAAGCAATCAGGCCTTTTAGCCACGCAGGGAGGGGTGTGAGGGGGAATTACTTAGAATGCCACTGCTGAGCAGCTTCCACAAATCCTCTGCTCCAGTGTTGACATGATAGTTCTCTCCTTTTCTCATCTGCCAGTGACGCAGGCACGTTCTGTCAGCTCACAGATTCCCAGAAGCTATTGTTCCATGAAACAATAGCTACTGCAAATGGCAGACTGTGTTTGGCCTGCAGGAAGGAATCAATTTCGGTAATAACAACAGGGAGAATATGCATTTCTGCCCCTCAGTGACACTCATTGTTAATCACACTGAAGCCTCAAATAAGTATGTACACAAGATAGATTGTCCCTCCTTTCTCTTTTTTTTTTGGGGGGGGGGGGGTTAAATGAAATATGTGATATCTTTAGCAGCTAGGGCTGAAATATCGGTTCTGCAGAGGTATGAAAAAGTGTGAGGCTCGATTCCAAAAATGAGCAGAGCTACACCCACAATCTGAGTTTGGGCTACAATTACCAATGCTGGCACAGGCATTCTGGGGATAGTAGTCCAGGGGCTTCTTCCCACTTACATTTAAACTGGTTTGGGATTCGCCTTTGTTCAGTGTCGGTGCATCAATTCCAAAAGGTCCATCATTCCCACTATGAAAGCAGATCTTTCCATTATCCCCTTGTAATCACTTTTTTAGCATGATTGTTGTTCCTCACTAGTTTGTGCCACTTCAAAATGCATGTCAATCATCTGTGCATCATCAGTGACATAAGCGGCAGCCCAGGCAGCCCAGCTTGGGAAATATATATATATATATATATATATATATATATATATATATATATATATTTGATAGAAGATTTGATTTATTGGTTTTGCAACTACTTACCTCACTGATTGCAAGTAGTTGCAAAACCAAAGAATCAAATCTATCAAATTTATTTTTTTAATTGATAGAAGATTTGATTCATTGGTTTTGCCACTACTTGCCTCACTTTTTGCAAGTAGTTGCAAAATCAATGAATCGAATCTTCTATCAATTTTACTTTTTTTAAAAAAAATCATGCACTCATAGGTCACACCACAAGCACAAAGGAAGCATTGAGAGAGGGGTGGGAATGGAGGATCTACCAAAAACTGAGGAGGGATGGTAAACACCTCTCTGCCTTTAGTCCCTCTCCTCCAGAATGACGCAATTCAGATCCATCGTTCCCACTTGTTAAGATGCTCCGGAATTGATTCTTTCCAAAAGAACCACTAGAAAACTAGTGTCTGAAAAAAACAGGTTTTTTTGTGTGATTGCCTCACTTTATTGTGACAGAAATTAATTAAAGTAGGGTTGGAACAGGTTTCAATTGGGAATGACAGTCATATAAACCAATCAGCAATTTGCTTTAAATCATAGTGGGAATGAGCCCCAAGAAAGTAGCTCTTCTGACTTTTATTTAAAACATGCCAGATTAGATGCAATTGACTGCCTGTCCATCTAGTCCAGTAGTACATACTCTGACAGGCAGCTGCTAGCCACTGTTTTATCTGCTGCCCAATCTTTTAATGGCAGATAGAGGTGAGGGTAGAATTTTATCCAGCTCACATTTTTATGCAAAGGTGACAATGTTGTACTTCTGAAGCAATATGTGGATGTGAAAATGCATCTCCAGATTTTGTCATATAGTTTTCAATCCTATCCCCTCCAGACAAAATATGAACTAATGTTTGTACTAGGTAAAAGAATCCCCAAAAAGTATACATTAAGGAATGAAATGTATGAAAGAAGCTTTACATAAGAAACACCTTTTAACAAAGAATGTGAATATTAAGCCAAATTCAGGCCAAAGTAAAGTTAGGAGAAATGTGTACAAAAATCCAAAGAAATGTTCCTGTTGACTTCAAAATAAACATTGCAAATTGATGCAAAAATCAATCAGTATTAAATAAAGGCCTGAAAAATGAGAAATGTAGAGACACCAAAACTGAAAGATTCATCAAACCCTGGCATTTCAATAGATCTTGGAATGTCTGCATTCAAAACACCACCACTGAGCTACAGTTGCTCCCTAAATAATGGACCTCATATCTGTGCAGAAGAAGAAAATGAAGGCAATGCTAATAATATATGACCCAATTTTTTATTTGAAGTTTTTTAAGTAGCAGCAGTTCAGAGTAATGGGTGGATCTTCTTTGAGTTGTATAGTGCAGAAGGTTGAAAGAGTGCCAGCCACTGTAATGATATATAATAGCAATGTAAATGATTGAAAATTTTATGCACTTTCTGACATCACATTTACTCCTTGGAGTGAGATTCCCTTACTCTGCAAACACATGGGCTGGTCTTTAGAAAGGGATAGGGATGGAAGCAACATTCATAACTCATTTCTAGATCAAAAAGTGGGTTTTTCAACAGTCAGGAAACTGCATCTGGAAGACAGCAAGGATTTTGTGCAGTTTTCTCTTGGTATTTGAACATTCTGAAGCATTATAGATACATTATTCTGCTGACAAAACTTTGTGTTTTTAGTGCAAAAAATTGTTTGGTGTATAGAAAATGGGTGGTTGGTTTGGTTTTTTTAAATGGTGTGTGTGTATACAACTTCCTCCAAATCCACATGTATTTCTCCACAGAATAATTCCTCTGCACCACTTTTGGGCATTTGACTATTGGAATGATAATGTGGAGGAATATTTGTTTTCTCCTCCAGTGGGGAGCAAACTATGACAATTATTCATTCTCACATGTGAGAATGAAACGAAGATTTATATTCCTATTATAGGGTATAGGATTCTATATAGAGAGCAAGCAGGTACATTTCTATACCACTTATCAATGCACTTAAGCACTCCCTAAGCGGTTTAGTATATGCAAGCTAATTGTTCCCAAAAAACTGGGTACTCATTTTTGTGACCTCAGAAGGATGCAAGACTGAGCTGAGCTTGAGCCCTTGGCTGGCATTAAACTCCCAACCTTGTGGGTTGTGAGTTAGTGGTCGCAGTACATGCATTTAACCATTGTACCCACCAGAACTCTATCCATACTAGAACAAACCCAATGAATGAACTGCTTGATCTAAGTATTGGTTCACCATTCAGCAACCCGTTAGATTCTAACCAACATTTTCCCCCTGCAATCAGCTTCCCCCTACTTAAATTTTTTTAAAAAATAATAAAAAAAAAGGGGGGGGGGGGGATCACATGCAGTAGGAAGAAACCTTTTTTTATTATCCTTGTGTGTAAGAACAGAACAATTGAAGACGAATGTCTTCCAGCAGGTCATTCTAAGCTTTAGGGGCCGTAGCAGAGGTCTTTTTCTGCTACAGCTCCTAAAGCTTGGAATGACCTGCCAGAAGAGATTTGCGAATTATCCTCATTGGAGGCTTTTTAAAAGGTGACAAAAACCTTTCTCTTCCGGCAGGCCTTCCCTGAGTGATAACCATCCAGAACCAATTCTATCCGTCCTTCCTACTATATCTCCTCATCATTCACGGATTGTAGAATAATCTTGTAGTGTTGTATATATTTTAATCATGTTTTATTTTAAGTTTATAGTTTGGGAGGGAGGGTGGAGTCAGGGTTTTGTGGGGTTTATTGTTTTTATATTGTGCATCATAAACTCTGTTGTTACCCACCTCAATCCCCAAAAGGAAGAGGCAGTATATAGATAAATATTTTATTAATTATTATTTTTATATTTCTTGTGTTTTAAAAAAAAAACAGCTGGAATCATGTGGGGGCTTTATGTATATGTAAACACTGTGATTACAGTACTATGCAGTGAATTCTGGCTCAGCCTCCCAATCTCCACTTACTGAAGAGCAATTTCCCAAGTGACACACCTCAATCAATCACAGTGACTGCTGCCTAGTAAATGGGGATTGGGGGGCTTTCATGGTCTCTACATAGCTTCTCTGAGCTAGGAGCTATGTGGGGAGTTCCAGTCCCCATAATACTGCATCACAATCACAAGTGTGTAACTCTAGGGTGTGTGTGTACGTTATGTGCCTTCAAGTCATTTCTGACATACAGCAACCCTACCTATTATGGGGTTTTCTTGGCAAGATTTGTTCAGAGGCGGTTTGGCATTCCCTTCCCCTGAGGCTGAGAGCATGTGACTTGTCCAAGTCACCCAGTGGATTGCTTGGCCATCCTAGGAATTGAACCCAGGTCTTCAGAGTTGTAGTCCAACACTCAAACAAAAACATCATGCTGGCTCTCTAGGTTACACATTCATAACTGACATATAGGATTCCAGCCACATGTATTTTCCACTGAGTTTTCAGTGGCTTATGCCATTCCTTGAGTTTCAGAGGGTATGCCAGTTTTATTGTAATGTACTTATTTTATTTCTTCTGAAACAGCAGTATTCAATGTTTGTTATGGTTTTATTGCAGATATCCTTAAACACTTCAAAAAGACACTACATAGATAAATAAAGTCCTGTTCAAGCAGTTTGCAAAAGGTACCAGTGGAATTCAGTCATAAGCCTTCAAGAAAATCTGCCAATTTTTTTTTAAAAGAAGTGTTTGTAAAATATTTGTCTTTCTGAATGTTCAGAAAGTTGGTTTTCTTATGTGAAAGCCTTGGCTATTTCTTCCTTTAGCCTTGAAGCATCTATCATTCCTTCTTTAATGGCCCATCACTTCCAAATGAGTCATGGTTCTCTCACAGCAGCTCGGAGCCAGCAGGGGCCAACTTTTAAAGACATATTTCATCTTTATTGTTTTGACATTTTCATGCAATGTTTGAAACAAATTGGAAAGCCTGAAAAGTTATAGCAGAAAAAGAAAGTATGTGCCCAGCATTGCTTATCCTGAATTGCTTCTGATAATGGTGGGCTGAGAAATTGGTACCCTGGGGGTCAAGCAGACTTTCTCTTACTGCAGAACCATTATGGTTATTTATAGTATTGAGCTGAACACCACTATCCAAAGCATGTGCTCCAGCTCCATTAAAATCAATGGACACTTTGCCATTGACTTCAGCGAAGTGTGGATTGCACCCAATGGTCCTTGTCTATTAGGGATGTGAAAATCTCTGAGTTTCAGTTGTGCTGAGTTCTTCTGAATCTCACCCGCCTTTTCTCCCTGTCCTGGATTAAAAACTTTGGCTGAAATCTTGCTAATCACATACACTAGCATAGCAGTGTTAGTACTATATAGCTTTTTTATAATTTCAGAGGAAGGAATTCACCACCTCCCTTGCACAATAATCCTACCTACCAAGAAACTACCTTTCTCATGATGCCAATGGAAAGCAGGGGATGGTAGCAAAGTGTCTAGCTGTGTGCCTATAGCTAGATGCACAACAAAGGGTGCTCTGGAGATCTTGTAGGATGATACTCTATAGGCACAGGACTGAGTACTTCTCTGTCACACATACCATCCCCACCACCGACTGAATCAGGGGAACAACATGAGAAAAGTTGGTTATCAGGTGAGGGGAGAAGATGATGAATAATTCTGCCTGGGAGGGACTTTATACCCCAACTAATGCAGAATCAGAGACTTGATGGTTTCTCCCAGAATGTAATTTGCACAGTCTCAACACATTTTCCCTAAATTGTGCATTTATTTCTGCAGTTTAGCTCATATACACAACTTTCCTCATTGACTAACACATTTTTCTGCATATCTTTTTTCCAATTACATTGGACCCTTGTTATCTGCTGGGGTTTGGTTCCAGAAACCCCCATGAATAACAAAATCCCTCTATGCTCAAATCCCATTAAATACAATGGCATAGCAAAATGGTGTCCCTTGTAAGTATAATAATAATAATAATAATAATAATAATATAAAATGGGAAAATCAAGGTTTGATACTTGAAATTTATACTTTTTAAATATTTTCAAGTCATGGATGCTTGAATCCATGTATAAAAAATCTGTGGATAAGGAAGGCCAATTCCTTATCCATTTTATGCATTTTAGCCTTTTGCAGTTCAAAATATGTGCTTTCTTTTGTGCACAGGTTATTTTTCAGAAATGTCTAGTAAGTCTTAAAAATGTGCAAATGCTTCCTCCCACAACTCTCAGAATGCACCAAATACCCCTTTCTTTTTGGGGAATGGGGAATCCAACTAAATGTCTTTTCTTTCCATCACAATTGGATACACATAAATTTAGATCATGTTTGCTCTTCCACGTGCTAAACTCTAGCAATTTTTGTGGGAAGAAACAACTGAAAGCTTCCATCCATATATGAACCTTTTATGTCCCTTTACTCCAAATATAACAACACATCCAGCTAAGTCTGGTTAGGAATAATTATGTCCAGCAGTTGGTTTCTCTGATCCAGCTTCTATTCAATAAGCTGCTCCATTTCCATATGAGCAAGTATCATATGTCAAAACCCATTATGGGGGTAGGATGCCAGAATTGTCCATGGGCTAGAGCATTGGCTTAGAATCTTCAAATGCTCTCCAGAATGCCATTTGACATTTTTCTTATGTACGTTATACAGAAACAATGTCCAGGGCTGTGTTTGTTGAAGCAGAATCCGTGAAAGGCTGAACAGATCTATTTGTGGCATAATGCAATCACAGATTGGAGCCCACTTTGTGAAACCGATAAAGTGGGATTTATTTCATGAATCTCATGCCACAGCTAAATAGATTGCTCTCTAATCTGTCAGGAGACTCTGCGGTGTCACACTAAACTCTTCATCGTTGTAGACACTTTATGTTGATAAAAACAGCAAAACAAAATACTGCTGCAATAATTTAGAGATAAATTGGGTATATAAACTTGGTATAGGGAACTGGGCAGCGGGGTACTGAAACTGGTCCCCAACAATCAAGGTACAGGAATATAGCTCTTCCAATGCTGATATTTTGCTCCCAGAAGCCACCTAAGCACAGTGACCCATAGATACCACCATGGCCACAGTACAATTCCATCAGATCACTTAGCAAACAGAACCAAAAGACTAGCCCCCCTTGGTGAAGCTCAACCTCAGAGCTAACATCTCAGGTTGATCAACTTGTGTGCTTGCTTATTTCTGTATCTCTTGGTCACTTTCCTTGGAATTTGAACCCTGACAGGTTTTTTTATTCACCCTTTTTCAGGGTTTGGTGGACAACTACATGGGTGCAGCTCAATTGAGACTTTGGGATTCAACTCTTGCCTCTTTACAACCATTTTCCTGCTTTTGGCCCACTTAGAATGACAGCCAACTTATTTATTCACTTATTCATTTGTTTAACAGCCCACCCACCCAAAGTGGCTTGCAATCTAAGTTAAAACAAAATATAGATAAAACAATATATAATAATTTTTTAAAAGGAATCAAATTGAGGCATTATGTTTAAACAGCTAAAAATGTATTTCATCTCATTTTTAAAAAATTCTTTCTGCTCCATCAACTTAAAATCCAAAATCCTGTTTTTAAAAAAGGTATATGACTGCCAATTAAAAGAGACAAATAGAAAGTGGATATAGGATACTGGCAGGATATATATACATCTTATAAATACTGGATCCCTTTTGCTCAGGGCTTGGCAGTAGACATAAAAAAAGATCCTAACTGCTATCTTTTTTCTTTTCCTTCCTTCCTTCCTTCCTTCCTTCCTTCCTTCCTTCCTTCCTTCCTTCTCCCCTGACCCATTGAAGTACCTTTCATACTGACTGCCCCTCCCCAAGTAGCACCTTTAGTCTGCCTATTGTTAATTGCTGTCAAGTCAGTTTTGACCATATGAATGAGAGACCTCCAAGACCTTGTCATCAACTGTATACAGAATGTGTACTCCCTATACATTAAAACCAGATGGCTCAGTCCACATTTGGCAAATGTACACAGAGTATCACAGTTGGAATAATGTTGTTGTTGCTGTTGCTGTTATTGTGTACCTTCAAGTCATCTCCAACTTATGGGAACCCTAAAGTGAACATATCACCTTTTTTGTGGCTGAGAGTGTATGACTCACCCAAAGTCACCAAGTGGGTTTCCATGGCCAAGCATGGAAATGATGCAAGGATATGTCACTGCTACAAATTGTTCCACTTGGAAATCTGTCAATTTCACAGCTCCTCTTGGCCACCCCTACCCAGCCCATGCACCCCCGTAACCTATAAGGCTGTGCCAAACTCATTCCATTTTTCATTCCAGTAAAATGAAATGAGAAACAAATGGATTCTTTATTTTGAAACTGTTTCATTTGAATCCCCATTTGCTTTTTATAACTCAACTATAAGCCAATGAATAATGGAAATTGTTCATTTTCTTCTTCATTTGTTTTAAAAATAAATGCCCATTCCCAGGTAGATACATGATGCACCAAAAAGAAGGGCTATGCCTGTGAAAACAACAGAAAACACAATCACCATAATGGGTCACCAACATCAATCATTCTACTCCACTGATTGCTTTTGCTGGCCAGTCATGGCTCCTTTTTCCTTGCAGTATTAGGGCAAATAATGCTTCATAAAGTAGCACTGCAAGTAGAATTCCACTACAACCCAGAAAAGGAAACAGATGACATAATTCACCCCATGGAGCCTGAGGAATCTGGTGCACATGAGTTAGATACAGTGTGATTCCAGATGACAAACACCCACATCACAAATCTAAGAAGTTAGTTCCCAATGAGTTGGTGAAGAACCTCAAAACGTTGGAGCCCCAGCTAAGCCAAAGTTAAGTGACACTGAGACACCCCCATTTTTTGTAGAGCATTTTTGAGTCAAGGAAAATCAGAGGAGGAGTCACTATCTCTTAAATAAGAAACACTGAGCTATCAAACACCTAGATCAAGGCAACTATAAATCCCACAATATTTTATTTTATTTATATTCTGCCTTTCTACCCAGAGGGACCCAAGGAGGCTCACAGACAAAACATTTAAAATCTCAATAAAATTCAAAACAATTAAAAAAACATCTGCACCCAATATAAAGTCACATAAAAATATACAAAAATTAAAAACAAACTCGAAACACATCTGCTCCATAAAAACTACCCTGCTATGTATTATATACCAAATGCCTGTCTGCATAAAAATGTTTACTTGTTGGTATCTCAGAGTTTTTCTTCTTCACAACAGTTCATTCTCCTTGGCGTTTGTGCACTTCCTACGTGTTGATTTATTTGGATTCCTGCAGTCTGGACTGGCCTACAGTAATGTCTCTTTCTCTTACCCTTTTAGCTTCTGTTATCCAGACTGCTGGCTTCTCATGACAGGTTCTGAAACAGCCGAGACCTTGCTAGTGCATCTTCAACCTCAGTAAACTGCCTCTATTACCTGTATATTACAAGGATGGTCTTGCCTCACTTCGAACTGCTTCTCCCATAATAGCCTGCCTCTCCTGGCACTCTGTAGGCCCAAGACAACTGGGGAGTATGGTTTCAATGATTTATTACTAAATATAGACACCAGGCTTAAAAGAAAACTAGCCCTAACTCATTATATTCAGTTGAACCACTGCCATGGCTCAATGCTAGGGAATTCTGAGATCTGTAGTTTTGTGAGGTACTTAGTATTCTTTGTCAGAGGGCTCTGGTGCCACAACAGACTACAAATCCCAGGATTTCATAGCACCGAGCTATAGCAGTTTAAGTGGTGTCAAATTGCATTCTTTCTGCAGTGCAGATGCAACCTTTCATAAACGTTAGCGTTCTGTCCCCGACTTTAATTCAATGTGTGGCCTGTTGGACTGACATTTTTGGAATTATTTATTTGCATGATTTAGTAATATTATTTATAATAGCCATCTTTGATTCCTGGGATGCAACAGCAAGCAAAAGTTTAAACATACCCAATTACAAAAACCTGGTTATTTGTAATTCATTCCTTTTGTCAACGACAATGTTTTAAATTACATTACAATTATAATGTAACAAAGTTATAAAAACCAAATCAGAAATTTAAAAGGAGGAGAAGCATTTTTGAGTTTTAACAACAAATTCACGAGGAGGATAATTTACTTCCAAGCTGAAAATATTCAGTTATTCAGCCAGCGGTGAGAGATTTCCCGATCTTTCTCAGGGTTTGTCTATATGATTTAAATGCTCCTTTCTTGTATCTGAACAGAATGTGATCTCTCCACACAAAATTCAGGCAAATTTGGGCTTTTTGCATGGGGAGGTGTTCTCAAACTCTGCAGGAAAAGGATTAGCGGGTTTTAGCAGAGAATCCACAAGTATCCACAAGGAGGCACATTATTTAACATGTGGCTGTCCATGTGCTTCGCATGGATTCATGTTGCTGTGCCTTTTCAGAAGAGGGAGGGCAAATAGATGCAAATTTTCATAGGAAAGTGGAAACAAATATTGATGTGAATGTCTGAAAATCCACAGCACTTCACATAATACACTTACATGTAAACTAGACTTCACTTAAGTTCTGATCAAATGTCTCTCTGCAGGCTCTCATGGATGCTGACAGACAGATTACTTTTCAGCTATATGTTTCCCAGCTGAATTCATCTTCTAGCAGCAACTAGTCTATTGTTTTACAAAGTTAAGCACACCCTCTAACCACTCTCAGAACATATCTAAATGTAAACTGAGCTGGTCTTGTTTCTGCACCCTAGATCCCTGTGTAACTTTCCAGTGGAACCCATGACAATTCCTTACATAGCATGTGAAACTGTGTGCTGTCTTGGAAAATATTTGTACATACCTTTGAGATGTAATACATTCCCTTGCTACTACAGTAGTTCCTTTTCAGTGGTGGTGGTGAATAAAGCAATTTGGCATCAGCCTTGCAAGAGACTACAGCAGTAGCCCAAGTGGTTTTCAAAACAATATCACAAATTGTGATTTGGCTGGATCTCACCAGCATCTGCTCCACAGCTTTCAACCAGATATTCCCAGCTGCAATTCTGCTCTGCAGCTGTAGGAGACTCCATTGATGTAATTATAGGGCTGCTGCTTCTATAAATGGGACATTATGTATTTTTTCTACTACAGAAGACCTTTGGTGTCCCATCTTATGTTACTCATCCTAAATAGAAAACCATTCAGAACAGATTTTACTTCCTCATAGAAATCTGTGAAATGCACTTTTTCACAGTGATCTCTTAAGCATTTCCCTCCTTTCAGCTGCCTGCCTTAATGTTTTCTCACTTTACAGAAATCTATAGGAAACATGTAGCAGATAGTATAGTGACTAGCCAACTCCCCCATGCCAACTGTAAAACTGAGACTTTCAAAGTGGATTCCTGAAAGTTGTTGCTGTTGTTATGTGCCTTCAAGTTAACTCAGACTTATGGCAGAGCTTCCTTGGCAGATTTATTCAGAGGAAATTTGCCACTGCATTCCTCAATGGATGTATGAATGTGATTTGCCCAAAGTCACTCACTGGGGTTTCCATAGCCAAGTGAGAATTCAAACCCTGGTCTCCCAGAAACCTCTATACCACAGTGGTTCTATGTGAACCTGACCCATTAAAACAGATTTTCATAAATTTTCACAGATTAAGTATACCGTGCTTCAGATTCTTCCATGCAATCAGTGCTTCTCCTGACTGAAAGGCACCTTCCTACTATGCCTACCCTGCCTTAGACACACACCTAACATCACACCAGGAATGGAACATTTGTTGTCTCTGATCAGTGATACCAGATAGTGGGGATTCCTTTCAGGTAAGCATCTATCCGTGGAGATTTGAGGAGCATTTAGACTTGCCAGCAGTCTTCTTTGGGCCAAATGGAGTTGTTTTTGTGGGTTGCAATAAGTGTATATATTCATGGTGTACAGATGCCTGTCCCTGCACTCATCCCATTTCCTACCCTCCTGGATCCCTGGAAGTCACATGTCTGGCTCTGATTTTAAGAGGTTGAGGGAGCAAAATAACATGTGTGATCAATGTCATTTATTTTCCTCAAGACAAATACTGTGGGGAAACTTTGGGTTGCATAATTCTCTTTTGCTTTTAAATTGTTGTGGATAGTGTAGGGCCTACACACACACACACACACACACACACACACACACACTCATAGGGCTATATGTAGCCCATAGGCCACACATTTTCCATTCATACCTTCCTTACACACACACACACATTTCATTATATTTTTGAGTTAAAGACAGGCAGAGAAAATCCTATCCAACAAGAGAGTGTTTGCCAGTCATACCTATGCACTGTCAGCACTGTCAAACCAGATGAAGAACTCCAGCATTTAATCAGCCATCTCATAGAAAGTGTTCAAAATCAGGTATAAACCATGGATTTGACATGGATTCTAAACCATGGACTCAAAAGAAGGTCTGCACCTATCCTTCTAAAATGACAAGAAGGCTAAGAGTGCAATAACAGTCTTCCAATCATGTCCTCCAGGAGCTAGGATTGAGAAGTAGACTACCTCTGATGCAGGAGGTAATACATCACCATTGTGACTAGTAGCATTAAACCCTCATCCTCCATTAATTTCACTAATCACATTGATTGATTGATTGATTGATTGATTGATTGATTGATTGATTGATTGATTGATTGATCTCCAAGTTGGCACTCATCATTACATCTTACATAGTGTCCTGCTTTGAGTATGTGCCATGTAATCAAGTACTTCCATTTATTCTGACTCTTTCACCATTCAGGTTTTCCAGACAATTCCCCACTCGCCTACATTTTAAGGTTACAAGAACAAGAGAAGAAAATCTCTTTATCCAGTGTTCCTGTCCTGGACATAATTGTGTGTACCCTTTTCACCCATATTTGTCTTTCTAAGCTAAAAGTCCCAAATATGTCAAATTTTCATTATTCTCAATTATTCTCCAGTCCCTAGGCCATTTTGGTTGCCCTTTTGTGCTAAGCCCCACTTGGTATTATCTGGTTGGGGATGTCACTCCCTGTCCTGACAGTGGAAGTGCTTAAAAGCAGATATGATTCAGGGGACAGCTAATGTTTATGAGCACATACAGAATGGTTTTTAGTTGCTGTGTGGCAACAGCAAAGTAATTAATATTAATGAATCATGACAAAGCTACTATGAATGCTGGATGGTAAATGAGCCCAAACGCAGGAGAGGAGGGGAAGGAATCTCAGCGACAAGTTCAAGACCACACATAAAGGTGTTGAACCTTATGTTTAGAATCAAACCCTCAGGCCTGTAACACAAACATCTCATTTGACCTTTTCTGCATCAGTCTCTTGACGTTCAGCCCAGGCCAAGATGTAAATCGACTGCACAGGTATATGTCAAGCAACCAGTTTCAGTGTCTCATCTATTTAAGGTAAAGCCTCTGCAGATTGCAAGCCCTATGTTATTTAAGGTCAGAGGCTTTTCACAAGAGACATACTAATTTTGTGCTGGCAAATTATATTTAAGCCTCTCTCTCTGCCAGTATCCAAGTAAACAGCTTCAGCAGGGAAAATGGACACGCATATTTAAAATGCTTTTAAAGAAACACACAAATACATGCAGCCTTGATTGACCTTGCTGAGAGCGAATGGATCAGTCAAGTTTGGTTAATTCTGATAATGGAAAACAAGCACGTACAGGGTTTGAGCATGAAATTCCATGTATTTTAAACCTAGGTTGTTCTATGGCGATGTCTCCATTTGCCAGGGGTAGGGAAACTCTGGCCTTTCAGATTATCTGTAGCCCCCAGAAGCTTCAGCCACTGTAAATAATGGTAAGGGAATATAGAAGTTGTCATCAAAAACATCTGGAGAGCTAAAGGATCTCTATTCCTGCCATATACAGCTGCATCATTCTTGGATTAAATGCCTTCACTGCCGGAAGACAACACACAGGCTCCATCACATATCTTTCTTCTGCCTTCTTCTCTGGTTGTGTGCTAAGGAAATTATTGTGGGAAGTATGAATTCTAGGCCTGCTTTTGTTCCCACTTTTGCATTTGCTGTTACCTTTGCTGCTAGGCAACCAAAATGTGAGCCCCTCCCCACTTTTGTGGTGATACCTTTGATGTTTCCCATAAATTGACAACTTTTGGCCCTCCAGATGCCATCATCCTTCACCTTTGGCTACGCTGAATAGAGTTGTTGGGAACTGCAGTCCATTATGTCAGATCTGCAGTCTTTCTTTCCTTCTTATTTACTGTCCTGCCAAGAAGATAATAGAGCTGTTTTCCATCTGTCCTAGCTGTAATTTTTCCCACTCTTAGTTATTTCATCCATTCCTTTGCCAAATTTTCCTTCTCTGCTTCTAAAGTGGCACCATTTTTTATTGTACCTTGTGGTTTCAAACCCACGCATTCCAAACTGCGCTACTAGCATGTGCAAGTGCTGGCTCTCTCTCTCTCTCTCTCTCTCTCTCTCTCTGTGTGTGTGTGTGTGTGTGTGTGTGTGTGTGTGTGATTTTTACCTTAAATAGGTAAACAGAAACTGGTTGCCTTCAAGTTGCCTGTCAATGTATGGTGACCCCATGGATTTCATGGGGTTTTCTTAGGCAAGCAATACTCGGAAGTGGTTTTGCCAGTTCCTTCCTACAGCACCTGTTATTCCTTGGCATTCTCCCATTTAAGTACTAACCAGATCTGACCCTGCTTAGCTTCAAAGATCAGACAGGATCTGCTGCTTTTAGGGTATTTAGAACCTTAGCAGTCAGAAATAAGAATAAAATCTTAAATTATATGGCTGTGTTCGTGTTGCTTTCAGTTACACTCTTCTAGGTTACACTCTTATAAATGGCATTGTACAAAAGGCTTCTGTTTTCTTCACCTTTACTTTTCTTTTGCTATTCCTGGAAGGCTGTACATCTAGCTTAAACAGAAGGTTGGAAATGTTTCCATGTCTCTTATAAGAAGCACCCCAGTTACATTAGTATAAAGCTTTACAAAGAACATGAACAAAGTGGCCTTGAGAGATTTGGCTTACTGGCAACTATCAATTAAGGCCATCTTTCTCCAGCAAGGACTGGCTTCTCATTAAGTCTTTGGGTAACCTACTTTATTCTCACAAGGCTGTCTCTCCATTAAGCCCACATGGAGAGAAATGTGCCACTTTTTAACTTACTTGAGGCAGCATTTCATTTCATTGATGGTCCTATGGACCTATGCCACATATTACTAAGCATTTCACATTTTTCCATAAGATAATTTTCTTTCCCAGATGGCATGCATTCACTTATTTACATTTGGAATGAATGTGTGAACAGAGCAGCAGCATTAGAGTCCCATAGCACCATCACACTACTGCTCAGGTCTGGCTGGCTTCAAGATTTTCTTCAAAAACTATTTCCAAATTCTGTCATCAGGAACATCTGAGAAAGCAGGCATTGGGGTACCTATTGCTACTGATAATCTCCCCAAATCCTGATCTTCTTTATTCCATAGGATTCTTCATTTTATGAGCCTTGTATGTTTTAGCAGTGTGTTAGAACATCAGTGATACTCTCCCACTACACACACTCAAACATACACTTTGACATTACCTCTGCTCTCACTGCTACACCATTTTCAAATGCAGACACAGCATTTCAATGCAGTGTTGCTGGTATGTTGTCTTGACCCCTTATCCTAGGGTACAGTTTTCATGTAAGAATCTAAACCAGAGTGGCACCTAACATCTATTTTCCAAGCTGGTGGGAGCAAAGCGATATACCTTAGTGCAGCAATATTTCAATCAGTTGGTCCCTAGTCAATGCCAGGGATAGGGATGAAGATAATGACAGAGAAGAGACCAATTCGCCCTCCTCCATGTGCTGTCCTTGGTCCTGAAACCTTGATTTCTGTTTGTGAATCCTTATCCCTGTTTTTCTGGGTTATTTCTGAATTTTTACTGTTGATAGTGGTTTCCACAATCTCTTCTCACATATTAAAAGAACGTAGAAGGGGTTATCGGGTAGGGGTGGGTGAGAACATTATTGTGATCATCTTTTTTTATAGCAATGCCACAAAATTTTCCTATTTATTCCTATGTAAGATAGAAAGAATTTAAAAAAAAAACTTTAGGGAACTTTAAAAAAATCAAATGTGGGATTAACCAAAACTGACTGATGTATCTATCAAGGCTTTGACTGCTTAACCCTTAAAATCTGGAAAGGAGTGTTTGTTTATTCAATGCTGATAGTGCTGAACAGGTATCAACAACAACATTTTGCTGCCTGAGGGAAAAGACAAGATGACACCTCAATCTCTGTGCTGAGATGGCCTTGTAAGAAACGGATCCAAATTTCATGTCCTCCTTAACAACTGTTGACCTGTGTCAAGTGGTATCCTGCTCAACAAATCCTGGCTTCTGGCTCCTGTCTTCTCTGTTCGATAGGAAGAGTGTAATCTTGGTATGGAAGAACTCTCTATAGTTCTGTTGCCATAGTGAGATCACAGCTTGGTAGGGTTTTGAGTCTAAATGTTAAGACTCACTGGATCTTAGAGCCTCTGCAAGGTGGGAAGTCAATAAAAGTTCTGTCCCAGGATGCTGATCGTTCCAGATAGTTTCCTAAATGCTTTTGTTAAATTTCCTATTGGTTCAGCAAGTGATTCTGTTGATGTTTTGTTGACCTCTGTGATGAACCTCTCCTTCACCAAACCTCTTTTAGCAACAGCAAGTACATTTCTATACCGCTTATCAATGCACCTAAGCACTCCCTAAGCAGTTTATAAAGTGTAAGCTAGATGTCCCCAACAAGCTGGGTACTCATTTTAGCAACCTCAGAAGGATGCAAGCCTGAGTCTATAAACAGTAATGAAGGCGTCATTTGGTATTAAGGGGAGTTTCCGTTAATACCAAATGGTGCCTCCATTACTGTTTAAAGATAGGACGAGAACAGGAGAAGCTTGTGCGACTATGATAATCTTCCTCTTGATCATGCTATTAACAGGATTTAATGGTAATTTAATCACAGGAGGAGGACGCTTGCCTCCCATGTGATAAAGTCCAAAGGCTAAGTTTCTAAATCTATCAGAAAAAAAGTAGCACTCCACCCATGCAGTTTCATGTCCTCCTCAGGAGGTGGCCCTCATTTCTTCTTCCTCTTGAACTGACCTCCTGCTTCTTCATCATGGGAATTGTTGTGCAACACACACTATTAAAACCCAAACATAGCACATTTGAAACTGCAGGAGGGTCATTTGCTGTTGCTTATCAGTGTGGAGAAGATTCAGCTGGGAGGAGTTTCTAATGTTTAATTGTTGGGTTTTATACTGTGTGTTGTACAGCATTTTGTACTTTGGGGGTCCAGTGAGCCCCTTAGGATTCTCACTGACCCTTCCAGGGACCCCACAATCCCCCAGGAAGCATGGTCTTCCATTAAAACATTCTTAAAAGGCTGTTTTATGATGCAGCCCCAAACCACCACATCCACCCATCCCAAAGGCAACTGAGACAGATGCAGCATCACCTCTAGTAATCTGAAATGGCAGGCACAAGATCACAGTGTAGCCCTATGGACCTCAAGGGGCAGCTGAGATGGAATGGTTTGGTCCTCCAGCCTCCAGAGTATGTTCTCCCCTGTTTTGCAGGCTGCTTT
Source organism: Sceloporus undulatus (assembly GCF_019175285.1). Lineage (NCBI taxonomy): Eukaryota > Metazoa > Chordata > Lepidosauria > Squamata > Phrynosomatidae > Sceloporus > Sceloporus undulatus. The sequence continues at coordinate 115,827,733 of NC_056526.1, forward strand.
TTTGGTAGACATCAGGACTTTGGTAGAATCTCAGCCATGGGAGAAAGGCAGGATGGAAATGTAATAACAATATTTTTTTTTATAATCACCAGCACAGTGAGGAAAGTCCATGCAGCCACACAACACCCATCTTGTTCTCTTTTAGTACGTAGGGAAGGCATTTTTGATTCTGCTCCATCAGTCCTCATTTTCCAGGCACAGCCTCATTTCTCCCAAAGAGACAGAGATGGTCAAACCAACACCCCTTTAAAGATGGCATACTCTGACCCAATCCTTGCCCAGATAGACCTAGTGAAAGAAAATATCAAGTGTATAACAATGAATAATTCAAATCACACCCCCCCCCCCATTCTTCTTGGCTAAGTAACATATTGTTAGTAGAAATGCATTATCAAGGTTAGAGTTTGGTTCACAGTTTTTTGCAGCTGCTGAATGGCTTTTAAGTATGAATATCCCCCCCCCCCGCTTTAAATGGTTCCAGTTTGCAATTACAAATGCTATGTCTCTGAATAATTAATCTCTATAGTTTTTACATGGCCATTCCATTTCATTGCACTGAGGTTGCTGTCCTAAGCATTCTTATCAAGGAATAGGCCCCATGCTGAGAATTTGCTTCTTTTTACTCCTGTGTAGATACATTTCTTTGTTGCACAGCAAACAATGACATTTAGATTCAAGAAATATAAAATTCAAATGTCAAACATCAGTTGCAGGATGCAGACTAATTCAGTTTATCTCTGTGATTTGGAATTTAACTGGTGGCCAAAACGACTGGAGTGCTTTTACTGTTGCAACTTCAAAGGCCAACTATCATTCAGAAGGACTTTAGCTATACATGGATGTGTGTGTTTTATAGATATCAACTTTAAGGAAATATGGCATGCATCTTGTTACTTCCAACTAGAGAAGACCCATTTAACGCATTGTTGAATGGCACCTCAATATATAAATCAAATTAATTGAATGGATTTACAATTCAAGGCGATATTTTTAGATACATGGTAATTTATATTAATGATATGCCAGTTTCACATTGATATCCTCTGTACTCTCCCTTTCCCCCTTCTTTCTCTCCCTTTCCTTTTTGTTTGTTTTGAATTTGTACTCAAGAAGCCTATAACACACTTTTAAAAATATTTGGCAAAGCTCATAGGGTCCATTTGTGAGAGCAAGACACAGAGCTACAGCACATTTCCTAGGCTCAGTCCTACCATCTGAGAATGATGTAGCTGGCTCAGGCAGCAGATTTTGGCTATCAATAAAGAGTGTCCCTTTTTAAATTTTTAATTGGTGGTGGCCTTATTTGTACAGGAAGTTACTTATGGGATTTTCTCCCTTAGATGCCAAAATAACATATAACTTTGAATAATATCCACTTTGGTTAGTAAGCACCTTGGCAGCAAAATATCTTAAGCAATCCTGATCTCTTGGGTAGAACTCCTGTCAGCGTGGAGTCGGCACTCAGACTTAGGGTAAAGGAAGACAAATTTCACCACTCTTGCAATGCATTCTCTGGGGGAAATCCTTTGCTTTTCCCTAAATGGCAAACAAAGAAATCAGGGGCCCTTTCACACTACACAGTTATAGTGCTGTGACTCCATTTTAACTGCCATAGTTTCATCCTTTGGAGTCCTTGCATTTCCAGGCTATTATATTTATTTAATATCCTAACTTGCTCCCAGCACATGCCCTCTAAGCATTCTGCTCTCTTTCATAAGCTGTATGTGTGCTTGTGGCAGCTACCTCATTTTGCCAAATGGCAAGGCCAGCTCTGCACAGGGTCAATTCAAGGGGCAAAATAAAGTGAGGTCATACCAAAAGCTGCTTTTTTTTTCTGTGTTCTTTATCTTTTCCTTCCCTCAGTAGATTGTTTGCATGAGGTCAAGAAGTTCAGAAAGAAAAACAGGTAATTATGACGTATTAGTGTCACTGCTAGAAATTCCCGGTTAATATCAATAAGGATCCTTCAAAAATCTAAATTCCTTTTTATTACCATTATCTTGGTTGTGTTCAAAGCAGATCTTTTTCAAAGTCTTTCAGAATCACTGTCAGGACCTCTACTGTTGTTCCCGTTCTTCTTGTTATTGTTATTAACTTGATCAGGTCAACCCCAATCTCTATGACTGAGCTTGAATGTCAGAGCAATATTTCAGATCGGAGGCAGAGGAAGGAGAAAGAGAAACAGTTTCTCTATGGGGAGAGTGGGATTTTCAGCAAGGTTTGAAAGCTTGCTCTTGATATATAACCAACATTAAATTTCAGAAAATGGATATATATTTTAAAAGCATCCATCATGATTATTTTTATATGCTTTAGAATATAATCCTATGGTTTCTGCACTGCAACTCCCATAGAATATAATCTGTATCCATTTTGGGAACTGAATTCAGATATGAGCCAGGGTGGTGTAGTGGTTTGACAGTTGGATTAGGACTACAGAATTAATGCAGATTGATACCACTAATTGCCATGGCTTGGTACTATGCAATCCTTTGATTTGTAGTTTTGTAAGATGTTTAACCTTCTCTTTCGGAGAGCTCTGGTGCCACAACACACTACATAGGATGGAGCCATGATAGTTAAAGCAGTGTCAAATTGCATTAATTCTGCAGTGTGACAGCAGCCCAGCAGTCAAATCCTCACTCAGCCATGGAACCCCACTGGGTGATCTTGGCAGGTCCCACAGCCTAAAACAAAGGCAGTGGCAAACCTCTGCAGAATAAACCTTGCAAAGAAAATTTATGGGGGCATAGCCGTTTGTCATATTTCACTTGAAGGTACATAACAACAAACAGCAAAGTCAGACACACAGACACATGCACAGCCATAAAAGTGTGATGAATTTTAAGCAAGCACACCTAGCATACAAGGCAATCAAGTTAACAATAGCCACAAATTGTGTCAAGCCAGTGTGCTGGAGGAGGGGAGAGAGAGGGAATGGGAGAAGGGGGGAATATCTATTAAGAATTATAATCTTGGCCCCCATGGATCTTTTAATAGTGCTGTTCCTGCGTTTATTTTGCTTGCATATATATGCGCAAGGAAAAAGCTGGCTGGCTGTCCACAGTTCAAATACACAATACATCAGTCAGAGAAAACAGCTATTTTTAAACACTGGCCTTGCTCTGTTACTTTCATTGCCTTTTTCTTTGTAGTGCATTTATTGACATCGGTTACATGGTGACTGGTTTGCTGGATGTGAAAAGGAGAGAAACAGAGAGACGCATGGAGCACAGCGGAAAAGCTGGCTTTGGCAAAATAAGGAGCAAAGAGCAGCAAGTAATGGAACAACTCTGATATTCTGAAGTAAATCTGTTGGCAGGTGTTGAGAACCTGTAGGGAAATGCTCATTTGGCAAGCCAGGTGCCCTCAGTTCACCTCAGAGCAAGACAAAGAGTAATTGTCTTTTTCTGGACAGAATGAAATCAGCAGGAGCATGGCCAGAAGAATGTAGGGGAAAAGTGGGGGTGGGAGGGGCAATTATGAAAAACCAGGCTTGGGCTGATATCTGTAATGAAGCCTACTATTGATGCGTGTAATTCTTTGAAAAGGATAAAACGGTGATGGGAAACTATGGTTTCTGCACTGCAACTCCCATAATTCTAGGCTACATTAGAAGAACTGTAAACCAAAGATATCCGGAATGCCACATTTGGACACTGTGAACAGAACTAGTCTACTAAACCCCCCAAAAGGCTGCATCAACACTGCAGAATTAATTGCAATTGGTTTAAAGTGACTCCACTTCAAGCACCATGGCTCAATACTATGGAATTCTGGGATCTGTAGTTTCATGAGATATTTAGCCTTCTCTGTCCTAGAGCTCTGGTGCCTCAAAGAACTATAGATCCCAGGATTCCATAGGATGGTGCCATGATATTTACAAAGGTGTCAAACTGTATTAATTCTGCAGTATGGCAGCAGCCTAGGAGGCATGAAGAGTGGGTTATGTCCAGTCTTCTATTTCTAGGAAGGGAAGGAAGTTATATACAATGAGCTCTCAATCTTGTGAACACCCAACTAAATTTTAATGTAAGGTCTCTCTAATTTATAGGGTGGCCATAAGTTGAAAAAAGCAAATCATTAGGTGGAAGTGACCATGTTCTCCTGGAGTTTGAAATACAGTGGAAAGGAGAAGCCAGGCATAGTCAGACACGCATCCTAGACTTTAGGAGAGCGGATTTCAGTAAACTTAGAGAAGTATTGAGGGCAATTCCATGGTCAGAAGTACTAAAAGATAAAGGAGTTCAGGATGGATGGGACTTTCTCAAAAGGGAGATACTGAAGGCACAATTTCAAACAGTTCCAGTGAGAAAGAAAAACGGGAGGTGTCTCAAGAAACCAGGATGGATGACTAAGGAACTTTCAACCGAGCTAAGTTTGAAACGGAACATGTATAAGAAATGGAAAAAGGGGGAAATCACAAAAAAGGAATTCAAAGAAATAGCAGGCATGTGTAGGGGTAAAGTCAGAAAAGCTAAAGCACAGAATGAACTCAGGCTTGCTAGAGAGGTTAAGAACAATAAAAAAGGCTTTTTTGGATATGTCTGCAGCAAAAGGAAGAAGAAGGAAACGGTAGGGCCACTGCGTGGAGAAGATGGCAAAATGCTAACAGAAGACAGAGAAAAGGCAGAATTACTCAACACCTTCTTTGCCTCAGTCTTCTCAGAAAAGGCAAAGGATGCTCAACCTGAGGATAATGGAGCAGAGGACAGAATAGAGGAATTTCAGCTCAGAATAAGTAAAGAGATAGTAGAGGAATATCTTATTAATCTAAATGAATTTAAGTCTCCAGGACCAGATGAACTCCATCTAAGGGTATTAAAAGAACTGGCAAATGTAATATCGGAGCCATTGGCAATAATCTTTGAAAACTCCTGGAAAACAGGAGAGATCCCAGCAGACTGGCGGAGGGCAAACGTCCCCATCTTCAAAAAGGGGGAAAAAGAGGATCCCAACAATTATCGTCCAGTTAGTCTGACATCAGTACTAGGAAAGATTCTGGAGCAGATCATTAAACAGAGAGTCTGTGAACATCTAGAAGGCAATGCCATAATCACAAAAAGTCAACATGGGTTTCAGAGAAACAAGTCATGCCAGACAAACCTGATCTCTTTCTTTGAAAAAATTACCAGCTTGGTAGATGAAGGGAATGCTGTGGATATAGTATATCTTGATTTCAGTAAGGCCTTTGACAAAGTTCCCCATGACATTCTTGCAAACAAGCTTGTAAAATGTGGGCTAGACAAAGGAACTGTTAAATGGATCTGTAATTGGTTGACCGGCCGAACCCAAAGGGTGCTCAACAATGGCTTTTCATCCTGGAGAAAAGTGACCAGTGGAGTCCCACAGGGCTCTGTCCTGGGCCCAGTGCTATTCAACATCTTTATCAATGACCTGGATGACAGAATTGGAAGCATACTTATCAAATTTGCAGATGATACAAAATTAGGGGGAATAGCTAATACCCCAGAGGACAGGATCAAGATTCAAAATGACCTGAATAGACTAGAAAGCTGGACCAAAGCTAACAAAATGAAATTCAACACGGAGAAATGTAAGGTATTGCACTTAGGGTGGAAAAATAAAATGCACAGATATAGGATGGGTGACACCTGGCTGAATGAAACTACGTGTGAAAGGGATCTAGGAGTCCAAGTAGACCACAAGTTGAACATGAGTGAACAGTGTGATGCGGCAGCTAAAAAGGCCAATGCTATTTTAGGCTGCATCAATAGAAGTATAGTGTCTAGATCAAGAGAAGTAATAGTGCCACTGTATTCTGCTTTGGTCAGGCCCCACCTAGAATATTGTGTCCAGTTCTGGGCACCACAATTCAGAAAGGACATCGAGAAACTGGAACGTGTCCAAAGGAGGGCGACAAAAATGGTGAAGGGTCTGGAAACCATGCCCTATGAGGAACGACTTAGGGAGCTGGGGATGTTTAGCCTGGAGAAAAGAAGGTTAAGAGGTGATATGATCGCCCTGTTTAAATATTTGAAGGGATGTCATATTGAAGAGGGAGCAAGCTTGTTTTCTGCTGCTCCAGAGAACAGGACCCGGAACAATGGATGCAAGCTACAGGAAAAGAGATTCCACCTGAACATTAGGAGGAACTTCCTGACAGTAAGGGCTGTTCGACAGTGGAATGCACTCCCTCGGAGGGTGATAGAGTCTTTAAACAGAGGCTGGATGGCCATCTGTCAGGGATGCTTTGATTTGGATTTCCTGCATGGCAGGGGGTTGGACTGGATGGCCCTAGTGGTCTCTTCCAACTCTATGATTCTATGAAATAACAACAAAAAACCTCCAGTGGGATGCTAATCTTCAGTTGTTATTTATTCTTGCATGCTATAACTACACAAGCAAAGATTTAGACCCTTAATACAGATACTTTGTTAAAGGGTATTATACTCTCTGATCAAGAATATGTGAGTTTTGTTGTCTTTTTCAAATATTTCTTTTTTTGTGACAATTTTTTGTGAAAATTTTTGTTTGTGGAGATAAAAACTCTCAGAAAATGTGCATTTTCTCTATAGTGCACATTAATGTTGATGCCTAAGGAACATTTTTTTTTTTTTTGCCCCAACAAATTTTCCATCAAGGAATCCTAGTTCCCAAATAGCTATTTAAAAAAATAATACAGCAGTTGGTCCTTTTCTCACCCTAAATGTTTTGAGACATCTTTTCCCAACAAGACCTAGGAAATGCGCAAATATTCTTTGCATCTCTAACCTAGATACAGGTTTCCTACCACAAAGAAAGTTAGATCTTTTTATCCCTTCTCAAAAGGGTGCAGCAGAAGTGCATATTTTCATTTAAAAGAAAGAGAGTTCATGAAACAGAGAGACAGAAGTTGCTGCCACACTGCAGAAGTAAAGTAACTTGACACCACTTTTAACTGCCATGACTCTGTGCTATGAAATTCTGGGATCTGCAGTTTTGTGAGATATTTAGCCTTCTCTGTGAGAGAGCTCTGGTGTCACAACAAACTGCAAATCCCATCTTGAAAAATAGCATTTTACCATGTCAAGGGATTATGTGAAGTCTAGTTCAACCCCTCTGGAAAGCCCACGGCTCAGGGATGTCTGTTTTAAGGCCCAGATTTACCCCATAGACCTACTCCCGTCAGGATGCCTGAGGACTATAGGCTTACTGAGAGCAAAAATCAGCAAGTGAGGAAATCAGCAGAAACCTCCCTTTTTGTCTAATGAAGGGACAGAAGATGGCTCTTTAGATGGCTGCTGTGGAAATAGGTTTTGCTGTTCCGTACAACTGCCACATAATTGCAGGCTTAATATGAATGCCTCCGGGCGATCATAGCTGGAGTGGATGAAGGTCACAGTCCATCAGCAGCTGAGGAAGTTTGCCCTGGCACTCCTTTCTACAAATGAATGAACAGAAAACAGGCTCTCCAGCCACTGCAGTGGAACTGTGTGTGTCCTCCAGATAACTGACAGATAATTACAAGCTTAATTTGAACACATAGCAGTAATTGTGGCAGGAATGGAAGGAGGTCACAGAGCATCAGCCTCATTGCTCACAGAGCAGTATTGGAACACTAGGACACACAACACTTTTGATCTTGCCACTAAAATGGCTCCGGCAGCTGAGATGTCATTTTAATACACACAGAGAGAGAGAGAGATGTAACAACAACAATAACCCTGCACACTTGACAAGACTTGGATGGCGGCACAAAGCAGGCAGATGGGAGCTGCTAATGAGTGTGCAGCTGGCTGGCTGCCATTTGATCAAGAAAAGAAATTAACTCTCGAAGGCTAGATGCTTGTCGGTTCTAAGACTTATCATCTTGTTTTTCTTGACTGGTAGGTATTGAATAACTTGTTAATCACTGACTCTCTAAAAAGATTTTCAAAAAGAACTGGATGGGTTCTGCTGTACCTCTCAGACAATGCAGGCACTGCATTGCAGTGGTTCTGTCCTTCGTGGCAGAACAGAGGCTTGTTCAACCTCCTGGCCATTAGCTGACTGAGTTCCAGAAGGCTCAACACTGTCTGGTATGTTTTTAAATATCTTACATGAAGCAAATAGGGTAGGTCATCCAGAGTTTGGGGTCAAGTGTCACCAGTATTCTTGTGATACCCAGCTCCATGTGATTTTTGCAACCTGATACCAAGGAGGCTCTGGAAATACTAAGCTATTTCTGAATGCAGTGAAAAATTGGCCATGGGTGAATAACCTGACATTCAATCCAGATAAATCAAAAGTTCTTTTGGTCATCAGGAAGCTAACCAGGGCTATGTTTCCAAGGGCCAAATAACATGTCCTCCTCCTCTTTCCAGGGCTCAGTCCGTGGTTCTGGTGCAAACTGTCTGGACTATGTAAGGCCACCCAAGGTATACCACCCTTAGAACAGATTTTAAAAACCCACCTTTTGTTCTAGATTTTCTAGGAAAATCCAGAGTCCTCTGAAGTGATACTGGGTGTCGCATCCCACTGTGTTGACTGCCAGCACCACTACCAGTGTCAGTCACTCCCTCTGAGATCAGAACGTGGTGCCCAGCCATGTGGTCAATGCTGGGCATCTCATTCTTGACTTTATAGGACAGCACAATGGGACAAGTGTGTCAACAGCCATCCAGCATTACTCAAGAGTGCCCAGTAACAGGAGGACATGAAGGTAGCTTTAGGGCCAGAATACTCCAGGCTGCTCCCTGAGTATCCTGGCCTGTGTGGATCTGGACCTGGAGTTGGGATTACGGGCTGTTCTGGGCAGGATTGCATCTCCTCTGACAGATCATGTTTGTAGAGCAGAGATGCTTGTGGAGTTGTTCCTGGTAGGCCAGGTGGCTGCTGTGGACAGAAGTGTCTTTGCCCAGCTTCTGACAATACCCCCACTGTGCCTTTTCTTCCTGAAATGAGATCTGGCCACAATGCTTCGTGCCTTAATTACATCCCAAACAGAATGAACTCTGCAGGGGCTGCCCTTTTAAAATGTTTGCAGGCTACATCCAGTGCAAAATATTGCAGTCAGATTGTTGTTTGGTGTGTGCTTTAGAAACCAGAAACAGTGCTATACCTCTGGTTTTGCACCAGCTGTACCAAGTTCCAACTTGCTTCTGCACTCTGTTCAAAGTACTGAATGAATATTAGAATGATTTGCATAATATGGCTAGATTTGAAGAAGTTGAATATGACAGCCATATCCATGTCTTCATCTGAATGTGGTGTTGGAGGAAAGTTCTGTAAATATCATGAACTGACAAAAAAGACATATGAATGGGTGTTAAGGGTATTAAGAACAAATCAGGCCTGAACTCTCCATATAACTGTCATACGATGAAGTTGAGACTGTCATACTTTGGGCATAACATAAGAAAGGACACTAGAAAGGACAATAATGCTTGTTATGGTAGAAAAGAGGAAGGAAAGAGGAAGACCACATTAAAGGAGGATAAACACAGGTAAGAAAGCCATGGCCCTCAGCTTGTGGTGCTTGAGCAGGACTGTTGACAATAGTATCTTGGTGGCCTGTCAGTCATTGGGTCACTGTAAATCAAAGCTGACTTGATGGCAATTAACAACAAATCAATCTCAATTTGGAAAACTTGGCATAAGAGACCATAGAGATAAATATCGCTTTGGTATATTCAGCATCCAGCCCTGTACCAGTCCCTAACCAAAAATCAATCCCTATAATACTCCTGTAGGTCATCAAAATCTGTGGCTGCATCATGGGAGGATCTTCTATTCTGTTTTTTGTGTGTGTGCTTGGATGCAGTGAAGTCCCCTACCTTCTAGAGCTCCCTGGCTGAAAGATGGCAATTAGGACTTTAAAAATACTTTACAATAGTTTCTTCTCTATTCCCAGTAGGTGTGTAAAGATGTATCAGAAAAGCAACATGGCCAGAAAGGGGTCCAATTGTACACCCACAGCTGTCAAATCTTTAATTGGCATAGGAAAAGACAGGAAAGAAGGAGGCAATCGCTTGCTTCCCGTACATCTTCCCCCCTGCCCCTGCAAATATAGCCAAAGTACTGAAAGGGCACAAAAAGAAGCTTTCTCCCAAAACTTATTAAGGTTGGCACATCAGAAGTGCACACACATGCTTAGAAACCCTAGAAAGTATTTTTATTGTCATTAGGAAGCTTGCAGGCTAACCTTGTCAAAACCTATTCAGCCTTGCTTAAAAAGAAAAGAAGAGAGAAGAAAAGGTGAAAATGGGAAGAAAAGATGAATTGTATCCAGAGAAAATAGGTTTGCTTTCTACTAATGACAGTGCTTTAGTTCCACAAAAGGCTGCCTTAAAAACTATGTCCCATAAAAAAGAGCTTTTTTTCCTTTTTCGTTTTCTCCCCCCCCCCCCCCCCCACTTTTTTTGGTTGGGGAAAATCTCTATTTAATTTAACACAGTGGTGAATATGCACCAAGGCCCTGGGAACAAATTGTCAGCCCCTAGACCCTGCCAGGGACTGTACCATTTCTCCCTTCAAAAAATAGAAGTTTATTTTAGGTTCTGTAAATAATAATAATAATAATAATAATAATAATAATAATAATAATAATAATTTTTTAAAAACTGGGGAAGCAAAATCTGACACAGCAGGCTGCACCTTGCTTTAAATGAGAATCTGGATACTCCCAGAAGTGACAATTCTCATTTTTATTGTGCTTTCCAATAGTATTCACCCCCTTTTTTATTTTTCCACATTTTGTGGCGTTAAAACCTAGAATTGAAATAGATTCAATGAGGGGATATACTTGAGATACACAGTGTCAAGATGCTAAAATGTTTTTATTGTGGCACACAAGCTAAATAAATAAAAATAAACTGGCATTTTTTTTGTTTTTTTGGTTGCAAAAATGTTCACCCCTGCTCCAGTTCTGTCAGTTCTGTCAGGTTGAACAGCTACTTCATAGTCTTTCCACAGATTTTCAATTGAATTGAGGTCTTGAGTTTTGATTGACCCATTCTAAGACATCTTGGTACTTGTTTTTAAACCACTCCTGTGTTCCTTTGGCTGTGTGCTTAGGCTCATTGTCCTGGTGGAAGATGAACCGCCAACCTCATTCCAGGCTTCCTTGCAAACCAAAACATTTTTTCCTCTATTTGCCTTGTATTTGACTCTATCCATTGTCACCAATTTTCTCATTTCTACTAAGGAAAAGTAGCCCCATAATATGATGATGCCACCAACATACTTCAGCGTAGGAATGTTTTTTCTCTAGGCCCTGAGCACTACTTTGCACCATGGATAATGTTTTGCAGCAATGATAAAAAGTTAAATTGTGGTCCCTTCAGATCAGAGAATCCTTTTCAAGGTTTGCCTTATCTCCCACATGCCTTTTTGCAAATTCCAAATGGGTCTTGATATGGGGTCTATTTTAGTACAAGCTGTTTTCTCACCGCTCTCCCATAAGGCCCAGATTTATGGAGTGTTCAAACAATACTCATCCCATGGACAACTTCAGTTGTAGATTTCTGCAGCTCTTCTAGAGTTACTTTTGGCTTCCTTGTTATTTATTTGACTAATTCCCTCTTTACCTTGTTACAGAGGGACTGTCTGTGCAGGTTGTCTGTATGGGTCAATAGGACCATGTTACCTCTGGCCTCATGTCATCCTATGTATTTAGATAATGCAGGTCGATATCCTCAGCCTGGGACCAGGCAGACCAGACTGCTAGTGGGGGCCTTAGGGTGGGTCAAAACTGTTTGCTATGTAGGTTCTTGGAAACACCACAGCAACACCCAAGCAGACCAGAAAGTCCTGTGCATCCCTCATTTTCCTCTGCTGTTGCGGCTACTGAGATAAAGCCGCATCTGTGTCTCACATGGAAAGGTAGCACCTGGCCATGTGAGTGCAGCCAGGTGCCCTCTTTCCACATCAGACACAGTGACAGGGATCTTCTCAGTAGAGGTGATGGTGGAGGAAGGTAAGGGGCATGTGGCAGTACCATCCCATACAGGTCCAGGAACTGATGTGGATTAGGACCCAGGTCAGAATAGCACAAGCTTGGCCCCTGCTATACTGACCCATCTGCTCAGCCTCTGAGTCTCAATGAATGATCTTCTTTTGGCAGAGACACATTTGAGCCACACTCTTTGCACTTTGTAAAAATGGATTTATCAGTACTCCAGGGAAAGCTCACAGCTAGGGATTTTCTTTAAAAATAACACAATCCTATTTCATGCTTCCGTGCAACTTTATCCTAGACTTGTTTGTATAGCTCCTTGATTCTTCAAGGGTGCATCTACACTTGACAACAGTTCGCAGTTTGACAACACTTTAAGTGCTATAGCTCCATCCTATGGAATCCTGGGATTCATAGTTTTACAGGGTCTTTAGCCTTCCTTCCCTGCGAAAGCATACTAGTGCTGCTGTTTGCTAGTTACGCTCTCCAACAAACTCAGAGGCCTTCTAGAATAGATGTATTTAACCTGAAATCATGAGGCACTGGAATAGTTCACAAGTAGATACCTTTCAGCTACTTATATGACTTCTGCACCGGCCCTTATTTAAGTGTGTCATAATTAAGAGGGTAAACTGGTACAAAACCAATAAGTTCTGTTGTTTTTTCTTTACCTAATTTGTATGTCATAGTACCATATTTTGCAGTTTCAGCATCTTGCGTATCTTGCATACATCATGTTGTAGCAATGTCATTCCAGTTCCAGATGGTAACACAACAAAATGTGAAAAAAGCCACAGAGGGATGAATACTTCAGAAGCCATTGTAGATATTTTTAAAAATCAACAAAAAGGGTTGTGAGTGATCAAGTGGGACTTGAAGCTTCAAAAACAGTCCTGGAGGCTGCATGAAACCAGCAGGCCATGTGATTCACATTCCTGGTTTAACATAAAGACAGGTCAGTTTAACTAGCAAAATCCTCACCATTATGAAGTGAGTGAGATCCTGAATGGAACAACGACTTACCACAAGAATCTTGTTTTGCAACCCTCTCTTTATGATCAAGAGAAGTCAGATCCTCTTTCATCATCAGTGGAGAGGGGAGAATAGGTTTCTTTCTTCCCACTAACATTTTCAGATACAGCCAAAGCTGGGATTGGATTTTAGGCTGACAGTCTATGAGTATTGCACTAACTTATTGATTTTGTCATTTCAGGGCTAACTTGATGATTATCTGGAGGGCCAGATCTACTTAGGTTCTGTTTAATTTAAAGTTTTATTTATTCATGCATTTAATGTATATCCCACCTTTCTCCCAGCAGAGGATCCAAAGCAACATACCACAGTTTTAAAATATGTTATAACTTTTAAAAAAAAAAAAAACTCTTAGTACAGAGGTTAAAACACAATTACACAGGACTGTGATTTTAAAAAAAAACAAGTTAAAAATGCAAGTTAAACGTAATTTTAAAAGCACACATAAAACTTAATAAATTAGAAACACAATATCCTCCATGAACAGCTCCATCTGCTGCAACATATTAAAATCCAGATGCCTCCTTAAATAAAAAGGACTTCATCTGCCAGCAGGAAGACAACAAGGACGGGTAACCAGAACTCCTAGGGAAAGGAACTCCACAAATTGGTAACAGCTACCAAGAAGGCTCTCTCCCATGTGCCTATGATGGTGGTGGGACTATGAGAAAGCCTTCCCCTACAAGAAATCCCTACATGGCCTGGGTCCAACCTATCTAAGGGATCACCTATTTCCATATAATCCACCCCACGCACTCAGATCCTCTGGGAGAAATCTATTGCAACCCATTAAATCTAGACCGACTGCAACCTCCCAGAGGACTTTTTGTGCTACCGCTCCTAGATAGTGGAATCCCCTGCCAGAGGAGATCCGTCAAAGGATTAGCTTAGGGTCCGAACAGACAGGCCAAAATAAAGCTGCTTCGGGTCACTTTGGAGGTATGCTATTTAAATTATACATGCATCCTAAGAGGCCAGAAGCCGCACCTAAGCCATTCTGCAGTCTTAAGGACAGGAGCGCAGTTTTGAAGCAGCTTCTGGACTCATAGGATGCGTGCCTAGTCTACACAGCAGTGACCTGAAGCAGCTTTATTTTGGCCTGTGTGTTTGGGCCCTTAGGCCCTGTTTACATGGGCCATTAAGCACATACTCAGTACGTGCTAGGGTTGCCCGGGAGCGTCCTTTTAGACACTCCCTAACCCTAGTAAGTACCAAGTACGTAAAAATGGTGGCGCCCTGTCTACATGGGTGCCGCCATTTTGACGTAATGGCCACATTGCGTCCAAATAGTGCGGCATGGCCGTTATGTCTTGGCGCCGCTGCAGGGCGCTCATGGCACCCTTTCAGTGGCACCAGAAGGAGCTCCAAAACAGCTCCTTCCGCCGTGCATATCACTGGTGCAGCCTTTAAGCAGCCACTCCAGCGATACAGAGAGAAAGGGGCTGAGCGGCCCCTTTCTCTCTTTCCCCGCCACTGTTGGGGTGTCCTTGAGGCATGAAGCCCCAAGGACACACCTTTCCAGGCTGCAGGGAAGTGGCATTTTGCTGCTTCCCCGAGGCCAAGAAAAGTGGCAGATCAGGGCCTCCAGGGCTGCCGCTGTGGCAGCTGAGACCCTGATCCATCAGGAAAAGGGGCAAGTTTTTGTGTCTTTTTCAAAGATTTTTTTTTTTTTGGTGACAACTTTTTTGTGAAAATGTTCGTGGAAATAAAAACTCTCAGGTTTTCACAAAAAACACACACACACATTTTGTGTGGAAAATGTGCATTTTCTCCATAGTGCACATTAATGTTGATGCCTAAGGAACACAAAGGAGTGGTCTGTATCCCACCTTAGATAGTTTTTAAAAAGCTGTCAAGACAGATCTCTTCTGGCAGCCTTTGCTGAATAGAACCACTCAGTCAAAAATGAATTCCCTGTCCATTATGTACTGTGTGTCATTCAGCTTATTAATAGTTTATTTTAACTGATAAATTTTAATTGTAATGTGTTTAACTCTTTTTTAGGAGGGATGAGGATATTATATGTACAATATATTGTATATTGGAATGATTTTTGGATTTAAGCTGCTTTGATTGTTTGGCAATCAAAAAGGGATTATAAATAAAGTTGTTATTATTATTATTATTATTATTATTCCCTTACAGATCTTAGAGCTCAAGCAGGCTTGTATAGGGAGATACCATTTCAAAGGATACACTGAGATACGACTAAGGGCTTGTGCAGATGGACCCTAAGGGGCAGCCTCCAGCCACCCCTTTTACAGCCAGATTGGGGCTGTGGCAACTGCACGTTGTAGCCCTGATCTGGCCTTTGCAGGGTGCAAAAATGAGCCACAAAAGCAGCTCCTTTTTGTGCCCTGCAAAGGGTGCGATAGCCGCAGCACCACAGCTTTACATACACACACACAACCAATAGTATTTCAGTCAGAACTAATATCAACTCTCCCACTCACTCCTTGCCTCCTGGCCATCTTCACACTAGAGAGGGGGAAATATTCAAAAATATTTTAGAAATAGTCAAATAACATATTTTTGAGTGTCAAGAAACCCTGATGAGAAAAAAAATCTGGACTGGTGAGAATCTCTGCAGTTCAGGGATTATTTGCACATGATTTACTTGCACAGAAAACAGCATAAAACAATATTTCCTCAGAAAATACTAATTTTCAGTGTAAAACAATAAAATTTGTGTGCATTTTACACAGAATAAGTCACAAATTGCAAAATAGACTTGAACCACTGTGTGGTTTTCAAAGATTTTCTTGCAGTGGGAAGAAAATTACTAAAATTACTTGTAACTTCAAGAAAGAATTACAGTCCTACCTCAAACAGATAGTTTTCCCAGATCATGAAAAATATAGTTACTTTAAGCCATAACAAACAAACTCCCATCTTTATGGAAAATCACTGCAATTGTCTAATAGCTGATCTTAACATAATGTATTCTGAGTTAATGAATATTTAATCTGAAGGCTGCATTTACTTTTGGTTTGATGGATGCAGACACAAAATGCAGCATACTGAATGAGAAGCATAAAAAGAAAATTGATGTTCTAGCTATACTTTCCAATTAGTATGTGTGTATTCAGGAAAACATTCAGAAAGACTGGAAGTTTATACATACACACATACACACACACACACACACACACACACACACACATACTTCCATTTGTCTCATTATCTTGCAAAGAATATTGCATTAATGGTATTTGATAGTATAAAATCATCTTGCTTTTTCATACTCCAAACTATATTGAATTTTCAAAAGTTTCAACTACCCACTCACTGTTTTCTGTAGAGGCATTTGGCAGTGCAACACTATACACAGCATTCCGTGAAACTTTATCCTAGCTAAATGTACACAGAGTTGCAAGCTCATACATTTCAATGAAATAAGGAACTGGCTCAGAAATATCAACAGGATCCAACCGTGCCAATCCTCTGTTTTTGTTCGCAGGAAGTTATGGGGAAAGATTCCCTTTCCTCCAGCTCACTTTGTATTTTCCAAATTTCTGGAATTCTCCAGAAAAAGGTTTTCAGATAGCATAGGCCTGAATTGTCTTGCTTAGTCCTAACTAGGAGAGATATACTGAATCAATTGTATAATGATGAGTCAACACATAGGTAAATCCCATTAATACAGATGGTCTACCAATAGGTATAGGAAGGAAAGGAAGAAAGTGTTGTCATATTAACAGATGTCCAATATGGGTTTCACCCTCTATGTTCTCACTTACTGACTACAAGATTCACCAGATGTTGAAGCTATGGGATAAGATTTTTAAGATGATGATGATGATGATGATGATGATGATGATGATGATGATGATGATGATGATGGTGGTTCTAAAAATGACATTTGCATCCCTAATTTTATCATTTTATTATCTACTGATAATATAAGGTACCACTAAATGCTTTATTTAGGTGCATCCAAATCCAATGAACCAAGAAGGTATAGGAATGTCAAAGATTTTCTATATAATCAAGCTGTATAGTTATATGAATTGGAAACAGTGGATTGGTAGTGTTAAAAATAAATTTTGTAATTTTTAAAGGCTGTTCTAGTTGTGCACAATATAATACCAATACTAGTACAAGAAGGAATGAAAAAGAAAAGATGTAAGATGAGCTTTGCTTTCTGTGACAGTGATAATTTTTAGGAAATGTCCTAAACATTTCCATCTGAAGATCCTGCACTGATGCTTTGGGAATATGCCAATTTGAAAAATTGAGTGATTATCAACTGGAAACTTTTCAATCTACCCCTGGTAATCTGCCACTTTAACAGCAGTTTAATTTTCAGGCATTAGCAAGTGCAAGATGATTATGCTTTCCTCTTTACAGTAAAAAAAATCACAGTTGGTTTCTGCAAAATCAAACAAATGTTGATGTCAGTCCAAGACACTTTACTGTCTCAGGTTGACAAGATGCTTCCCACCCTACCATTTCATATGCAGAAGCCAACCAGACTGGCAATTGAAGATTACCAAGGATGGTTCATTTGTTGCCTTAAACAAAGGGCAAGACTGAACCCTCTCCTCCAATGTGCTCTGGACTTTAATCATATAATAATGGTAACAGTATTGCCTCTCAGAGCAGCAGACCTGTTAGTGACATACACAGATGGATGTCCACTTACACATGTGTATGCTTTGGAGGGTGATTGAGGAGGTTGGTATTCTCTTCCATCCTTTACAATGACCAGTGCCCCCAACTCACCATTTAGTAGCTGCATCCCTCCCCCATGGCTATTCAATGACTGGTGTAGAGTAGGCAGTATTGGAGAAGTATTTGGCTGTGTCCCCATGTTATCATTTCCTGTTTGTGGTCACCCTAAGGTGAACCTATCATGGGGTTTTCTTGGCAAGATTTGTTCAAAGAGGGTTTGCCAGTGCCTTCCTGCAAGAGTGTGACTTATCCACGGTCACCCACTGGGCTTCTATAACTGAGGAAGGATTAGAACCCTGGTCTTCAGAATCCTAGTTCAACCACTACACCACACTGACTCTTTTATGTTTATCGCACAGGCCCTAGAAAGGGCCTGTCGTGTTACAAAATGGGGCATGATGGGAACAGGAGGTGACATAGAATGCTGTTTACCGCACAGGAGGACGCCACCTCCATAAGTTCCCATCGCGTTCCGGATGCTTTCCCCAGGAGGAGATTTTCAGGAGCAGTTTAGAAGTGTTCCTGAAAATCTTCCCTTTTGGGATGCATCCAGAATGTGATGGGAACTTCTGGCAGTGGCAGCAGAGGCGGCATTTTCCTGTGCTGTAAGATGCGTTCTATGCCACCTCCCATTCCCATCACGCCCCCTTTTGTAATGCAACAGGCTGATTCCAGGGCCTGTGCAATAAGTTTATTTGTGTCACCATAGCCACAGGCATAATGATTATATCATCTGCTGAAACATTCAGAGAACTTCAGCAGGGAATGATATTGTTGGTCTTCACCTGGCTACAGAGACATAGCCAGACATTTCTCCAACATCCCTTACTATCTACCAGTCACTGAATATCCATGGGGAGCTGCAGTGGCCAAACATTAAGGTCAGGAGAGTTGAAAAGAAAGGTGTAGCATAATTCCACCCATAGAACTATTATGCTACAGTGTACCATACAGAATCTCTGCCAAATTGAATTACATACAGCAAAGATGGCAGGAGGTTCAGGAGGAATGGCCAAGGGCCTGCCTCTTCTGGCTCCCCATCTTCTAACCAAATTGATGCTTCACTTAACCTATCAATTGTTCCAGCCTTGAATAGTACTCCAACAACCAAACAGGTGATGCAACATCATATTCCCCTTCACCTGAGAGAACCAGGCTTAACTCGGGCTCCTCACACAGGTCTGTCTTCCACCATCTCACCATGATACTCCTTGCACCACAACATCTACCACTCAGGACAGGTGAAATTTTCTTTCCTGTACTGCTGGAGACACATGAGCGAGCCAAGTTTCCTGTTCTCTTTTTCTGTCAGCTTTGGAAATGTTTAAATAATTGATCCTCATTGAAACAAGTGGAAAGTGGTGTAAAAACATAGGATACTGATCAGCATTTCTGAATCAATTTTCAGAAGGTTGGCCATATTATTAACCACTTAAAACAGAAAGTAAATAAGAAAAAGAACAATTAATCATGTGACAGCTTAAAGGAAGGTGTGTAATACCTAGTTTCCCCCCAACACACATACCCATTAATTATTGCAACCACAACAATCATATTTGTTCTCAAGCTGCTGAAAGGCAGCAGCAGACTTTCAGAATTCAGAATTTCAGAACAAAACAAAGTACTTTTGCTCTAAAGCAAGTTGTACAGGGAGTACACAGATTTATTGAAAGAAAAACCATGCTGCCAGAAACCTCACAAAAATCACAATCCAAAGCAAAATGCCTACTCTGTGCACATTGTGATTTCAAGCAAAATTGCCTTTTCAAAAATATTTCATTACCACCAGCATTCCACTACAAAATATCATGAACTTGGCAGTGAGGGCTCCTGGTGGGTTGGAGAAGGCTAAAACATCCAAGACCTCTTGAAGTTGCTTCCCCTCAGACTATATATATATATGGCACAAGTTTACATTATGGAGTTGTCTATGGTCTTCAAAAGCTCACACCATAATAAAATCTATCAGTCTTTAAGACTCTTTGTTTTCTCTCCCTCTACCCCCAAGTGTCTGTTCACTATTTCTGTTTTTCCAGTAAATCACTGCATCGTTTTATAAGTCTCAAGATGTTCAAAAGGGAGCATTAAGGAGGGGAATTACCATCGTTCAAACATCCAGTTGGGAAACAAACATTCTGCTGTTCCAACTTAGAAGTCTGTAAATTGGTATTTTCCACCTCTCCGAGGATTCAAATGTCATGGTCACACTGGGCAAGAAAGGAGTCCTCAGGTGCTCATTATAGTACTCAGACTAGAAAGTGCTTCCAACCCCTGTGCCTCCCTCCCCATGAAAAGCTTTTAAAGGTTAATTAACAACAGGAAGTGATAAAATTTTATAACCCACCACTTATCATTTTTTAATGGCTGTGATTTTTTATTTTTTAGTGAGAGGTGGTAAAGCGTTGTTTGGTGTTTTTGATCTTGCTCCCGGCTGTTTACAGCTGAGGAACCCCTTGGACAAAAATACATATTTAATATCGAAAAGCTTCTGCTTCATGCTGGAAAGATGGTTGTTTTGTTTGGCAGGAGTGAGGAAGTTCCATTTTGTTTGTCTTTTACTCTTTCTAGCCGTCAGTAACAAGGTCTCTAAGCAAGGTGGAAATAAACTTGGTTTCAAAACCTTTAAGAAGTTACTCACAAATGCTACAAGTAGTTAACCTGAGAATCTGAATTTATTGCACAGCAAGAACACAACTTAAGTTTTAACAAGGCAATTGTGTATACAGTCCCCCTATTCCCCACCTTCAGATATACTTAAATAACAAACCCCAGGATAGTTCATTTTGCATTTACAGAAGTGGGCCAAAACCAATAATGGCTAGAACAAGAAATGGCAGCTTAAGATAGTCCAGTTTTGATTAGGAACAATCAAGACAATAGTAACAGCAATGACATTTTACATTTCTAGTGAATGCACTCTCTAAGCAGTTTACAATGTGCAAGGCAATTGCCCCCGTACTCAGTTTGCCAACCTACAAAAGGATGGAAGGCTGAGTCAACCTAGAGCCCTGTGGGACTGAACTCACAACGTTGTGGTTACAGTACCAGCATTTATCCACTGTGCCAGCAGGGCTCCAATACACCTGTTACAGATAGTAATAAAATCTGTGACTATTCTGTTTAGGGGGGGAGGCAGCTAAGGGTGGGAAGCACAATAGAGGTTTCCTACTCTCTCATAATACTGGAACCCAGATCCATCCAATAACTCTAAAAAGGTAGGAAGGAGATTCAAGCAGACAAAAGTATTTATTTGTGTGTATATATGTGCCTTCCAGTAGTCTGTCATCTTTTGACAACCACATTAATTTCATAGCATTTTCTTAAGCAAGAATAATTCAGAGGAGGTTTTGTCAGTTCCTTCCTCTGAAATATAGCCCACAGCACCTGGTATTCATTCACAGTCTCCCATCCAAGTATTAACTAGAGCTGACCTTGCTTAGCTTCCAGCATCAAACAGGATCTAGGTCCTTAGGGTATTTAGGGCCTAATATATATTACACTGTGCTTAATTAAACGATGGAGACTACAATGATGGCCACCAACAAGGACTCTGAAAGGGGGTTAGATAAAAAGGGATTAGGCTGTTTTTAGGTTCTGGAACTCCCTACTAAGGGAAGCTCTCCCTGGTGTACTTCCACCAGCAGAAAAGGGCCTAGATTCAGTTGCTAATCACAACTAGAGCAGACCTATAGAATTGGTGGGGTTTACAATAAGGACTCAGCTATGTAGCAATTGATTTGGCCCTAGCTGAATCTGGCACTAGCAATTGAATTTTGGCCAGTGAACTATTTATTCTTTTCACAGCTGACTGTTAAGGCAGGGGCTTTTTAGCAGGTGGGTGCTATTGGGAAAATACAAACCAAATACAAGTGCAATAAAATAAATGCAGTACTCAATAAACTAACCATAATCACTTTAGCCCAAGAGCTACTACAGAAATGCTAGAGCAAATAAATGTGTCTTCATAATTTTTCTGAAAGAAGGGAATTAGTGAACCCACAAAGGAAGCTGATTCCAGAGATGGAGGGATGTCACTAAAAAGCCCCTTCCCTTGTGTCCACCAACCTAACTGTCCTTGATGGCCATGCCATAGACATCTGTTTGGTCACTAGGAAAACAAGATGTGGGACTAGATGAGCCTACATTAATCTGTCCTAGCAGAGATGTTACAGTGACATTATTTCACTTGAACCTTTTACCACTTCAGGACTTGATCAACAGCTTCTAGGAGCAAGGAAGGGATCCTGCTGACAGCACTTCCATTCAGCCCCTGGTAGATGTACTGGCTGTGGGTTTCTGGGAAGTGTTGTCCAAAAAAGTAGCTTTTCCAAGCTTGGGGTTGAAGATATATCTTTGATCTGAAAAAGAAGGCTAGATGTAACAGTGACTGGTGGCCTAAACATCATAGAAAATAGAGATAGATCTGCTCTGAGTATTAATCTGAACCTTTAAGGGAGTTATCAACAGCGCTAAACCTGTTTTGGAGATATCATTCAGCACTTTGGATGACTCATTTAAATTTCAGGATCACAGTAAACGCAGAACAGATTCATGACAAATGTGAGCCATTAATCATGACAAGATAGGTAATGAGATGAATAGCGGAATCATTGAACAAGTGGCCATTTCCACACAGTTACCTGAGCTCAGGTTTAGGAAGAAAGAGAAGAGGGTTTATTACCCTCACACTGATTTAGTAAATCCTGGGGATCTTTAACCTCAATAGGTACCCTTAGCATGCTTATGGAAAGGCTCCAAAGCATGCAGGAGACACTTCAGAAGGCTTTCTAGTTTTGATAGAAGATGGTTAAAACAAACTCAAGAAATCCAGTCCCAACCTTGTTCTACAATCCCAATAAGGCATTGCATGGAAACCTAGCATTTATATTGCTTTCTAGGAGAACAGGTTTTCTTTGCAGTTTTCCTTGACACAGCTCTCTAGCCACTTGCAAAGAGTTGTGGTTTTATCCCTTCAGTATTTGTTAGTAAACAACATGTGTGTTTGCTGCTCCTGTTGTTCTTGCCATTTTTTTCATCTTCTTAAAAACCAACAGAGCTGATCCATGCATGCCGAGTTCATTTATTTTACTTTATTTGTCCTTTGAAATGTAAATACACTTCACAGAGCACATCACACAGCTTTAAAATGTGACTTATGCTCCTGGCTTTGCAAATTGGCTGGCTGAACTCAGATTCTAGTTCGAAGTTACCCGGACCACATCTGCCCGGCAGCATCGGCAACAAAAATCCATGCGATAGTATCCAGATACAGCCCAAATCAGAATTCAATTCAGGAGCAGTAAGTCGCTTTTTAAAGTGGAGCGATGAACTACCACATTTTTGACAGATTCTTAGAACTGTAAGGTTGCAACCTGGAGATCCTCTTTTTTTCTTTAGGAGACCCACTGACCCAAGACAGTCTTTAAGTAAGACATGGGTCACAACTGGAATACAAAATCACAAAATACTAACCCTTGAGTTCTAACTCTAGAACTAAAAAGAATAGTCCTTTTTTTCCTCCTTCAAATTAATGGCCTACTCAGCCTCCCCAGAATCTCTCTCTGAAACCGTTCACCAAAATCAGAAGTGGCAATATAGTTTTCAGTCAGTTCTGTGTCCAAAAGTGGGCACCATAAGAGACATAAATCTACCCCCATGTTCAATCTGGCTGCCCCCCCCCATTAGTTCTTTCAGGAAATATAACTGGAATCATCCTGCACTATTGATTTAAGCAACACTGAACCCTTGTTTTCAAACTGGAAAAGAAACCATGCTCAGTATCACACTACACTGTTATAGCATTATTATTCCACTTTAGCTGCCATGGAATCCTGGGATTTGCAGTTTAGTGAGGCCTGAAAATGGCACATGGTGTAAAAATGTTCATCAAATTCAGAAAGAGAGAAATGGGTACAGATGGTGAAACAGATGACAGAATTTCTAATTTTAGAGAATTAAAACTTGGATGCTGGCAGGACAATTTATCTCCAAGATGAAAAGGGCAAATCATCTGAATCTAGGATTTCATCAGCTCTCCAGTTGGTGTGACCTTTTCCTTTGGTTTTCAGTGTGTACAAACAATTTTTAATTGGTCCTGAAATGAAAACTTGGGAGGCAAAAGGCATGATTGGATTATAATATCTGTAGGGGGTGGAACACTTCTCAGCCATTAATGCCATTTGCTTTTTAAAATGGACACCCCGTAATTATGGTGTGTGGAGAAAGTTATTTTTCACTCTTTTTCCATCAAACTAGAATTTAGGGTCACCCTATGAAATTGAATGAGTAGTTTCAGGTGAAAGGAAAAAGTTCAATACACAATGCATAATTAACACATGCAAAACTCTTCAGGAAAAAGAAACCACTTGGAGAGACTTTTCATCTGTATAACAAGATATAAATGCTACTGTTGTTAACTGCCCTTAAATCAAGCCTTTGGCTTTCTTCTTTAGCTTTCCAGTGTAATTGTTCCAAGTCCTTGTTGTGTTCTGCTAGTAGTATTGTGTCATCTATATATCTTAGATTGTTGATGTTCCTTCTTCCAGCCCTCATTCCTTCTCAGTCTAAATCTGTTCTTTATACAGTCAGCCCTTCTTATACACGGATTTTTTATACACGGATTTAAGCATACACGGTTTGAAAATGTTCCAAAAAAGTATAAATTTACCTTGATGTTCCATTTTTTATTAGGGACACCATTTTGCTATGTCATTATACTTAATGGGACTTGAGCATACACGGATTTTGTTATACACGGGGGATCTTGGAACCAAACCCCAGCGTATAACAAGGATCCACTGTATAATGTTTTCTGCTGTACAGAAACTAAGAAACTAAATTCTATGCAAATGAAGAAAAACATACAGATACACAGATGGCTTTATTGCCACAAGATGCTATTCATTATTTATGTATTTATTTCTATGCTGCCTTTGTCCCAAAAAGAGACCCAAAGTGGCTCACAATATAAAAACACATTAAAACAAAACAAAACAAAATGTAAAGACAATTGAAATAACCTAACACTACAAAGTTAAAATTTAAACATACAAAAGTTAACCAACATAATCTAAAACATCCCCCCCCCCAAAAAAAATAAAAAATAAAACCAGGCTTCATGATTTTAAAAAGCCTGCCTGCATAGAAATGTTTTTATTTGCCGGCGAAAGGCCAGTGGGGGGGCAGTCTAGTTAGGTCCAGTCTAAATAGCTTTCCATGTAATGGAGTTCCACAGGTTGGAAGCAGCCACTGAGAAGGCTCTGTCTTGTGTCCTCACCAAGCAAGCCTGTGATAGTGGTGGGACCAATAGAAAGCCTTCTCCTGAGGATCTTGGGGCTCTAGCTGGTTCATATGGGAGATACGGTCTCACAAATAGTCTGTAGGGCATTGTAAGTCATGACCAGCACTTGTTCCCAGAAACAAACCGGTAGCCAGTGAAGCTATTTCAGTATGGGAGTTATATGCTCCCTATAACTGGCTCCGGTCAACATTCTAGCTGCGGTGTTTTGAACTCACTGACGTTTCTGAACAGTGTGATAGACAAAAGGTTGAATGACTTTCAAAGCAAGTTAGTCAAATCTATTACAGTGGCACTTTTAGAGTAGGGCATGTGCCTACTCTAAAAGCATGGATAAGTGTACGGCAGGGTGAAGAATGTGTGTCCCTGCAGATGTTGTTGGATTTCAGTGACCAACATAGAAACAGGTGTCTTTCTGACTGTCCAACAGCCAGAGTTGCAGTCCAACAACATCTGGAGGGTGATATATTCTCCACCTGCAGTCATAATCTATGGTGACTAGTTATGATAGCTAGATGAAGCCTCCAGAATCATAAGCATGGATTGTCATCCTGTTAATGACGCATGTAATTGCAAATTAAACTTCCATCCAGGTATGTCTGTTTTTGGTCAGTGAAGAGGTTAGTGTTCCCTTGGTCTTTTTACAGCACCAACCCCACCACAAAAAAATCCTACTGCAGAACTGCTGACAGTCATGTGATTAGTGGAGAGTGGGGTAAGTTTGCAGAAGCATCTGGCAATGCCCTCATAACAGATGTGAAACGAATGCATCAACCATTGAGAGCTCTGGAGGATCTTCACAGATTTCAGTAGAAGATGTAACTGCTTCTGGCTAGAAAGACATGATAATATGTGTTTGTCCTATACCCTTTCCATATTCCATGAAGCACGGAATGGTGCCTCAAAGGTAATTCTGGGGAATGGTAAATAGCTTTGGGTCATGTAGTCCCAACTACTACATTACAGTGAATAATGCAAGGATTGTGGCACTGCCCCAGTCACCACTTATGAGCTTCCTATGGAGACCTTTAGCTAGCCTCTTAACTAGATGAAAATCTGGTATGATCAAGCTCTTTAGGAGTTTTAATGGACAGAACTGCTTTGTACATTGTTGCTGCAACCTTATCTTATTTAGTTAACAGATATCATTGCTAGCAAAATCGTCTCAAATAATTTACCTTAAGCTGTGACAGAACTCTGTGTGTGTGTGTGTGTGTGTGTGTGTGTAGAATTCAGAGACATAACCATATTAGTCTGGAATATCAGTATGTAACAGGATCTTGTAGCACCTTAGCACACTGTGTGAAAGCGACAACTGTGCAGGTGCTGCTACTTCTTTTGCACAGTTACTGTGTGTGCACATGTGTGCATGCATGTTCCTTTCCTTGTGTCCCTGTGTCTTCTTTTCCTTGGCTCTTCTTCTACAAGCAAGGAACACTGGAATTCTGAAAAAGAATCACATGAAATTAATGCCAGCAAACAATTCTCATATTACTAAAAGCACTGCATTATGCATGACTTGTTTCACATGACAACCTCAGCACTTGTGCCTACAGGGAGTATTAAAGTAAATGTTAGCTTTTGTTTCTGTACTGGGAAATGATATACATGTTTCATTAAGGATGCCTTCTTGTGGGTAATTGAAACAGAATTGTTCCCTTAGTTAAGAATAAGTCAGAAATCAATTCATTTTCCTTATTAGTCAAATAAAAAACTAAATGGCTACCAGCCACTCCCTGGCTAATTGTACAAAGTAAAAGTAATAATAACATGTATCATACACATCTTCTCTTGGGAGGTCCATCAGGAGCACCATTTTGAATATTTTATATATATGGACATTCCTCTGCTCCTTGCTGCTGCTATTTGTACTATTTTAAACAGTTCTTACAATCTGGGAGTAAAATTGCCGCTCGAGGACAGCATGTTCTTTAGAAGATTTTAAAATATGCAGCTGGAATATGCATCTATCTATTTCAATTTATTTAAAAGGACTTTGGGCAGATGGACAAAACTTGTATTTGATGCTCTGGGCATAGTGACAAAACTGAATGGATGGAAGCATTATTTTAATTCACTGCCCCTCTTCTTTTTTTCTTCTCCCAACAAGGATTATTGCCTCCAGCCTGAAGCTGCTCAGTCTCAGTCTCACAATTTGATCCCACCTATCTGGCATTTCCCCCCAAAATATCTGAAGAGGGGTAGAAGAGGAATTTAAGTCTGGATGTCCTCTCTGAGGAGAGAGCAGGTGAGCATATTAGGGAGCATGAGGTTTTCTTTGACAGAATGGAGAAGACTGTCCTGGATAAGGAACACACAGGATAGGTTCCTGAGGCAGAGTAATGAGACATCCTCCTTTTCACAGAAATATCCTCCATTTCAACCTTTTCTCCAGGAGGAATTTCAAAATGACCTCCATTTTCGGCATGACTAAGAAGCATGGATTTACATTTATATCCATGTTTTTAGAGTTTATTTGGTCATGTCCTCCATTTTTCTTGACTGTCACACATTTTGTGGTGTCTTGTCCTCCTTTGCAGCTAGGACATCTGATCACCCTGTTCCTGAGGAGCAGGTCAGCTCCCAAACACAGGAGAAAGATTTGGAGGAATGAGACACGTAGAAGAACCGGAGAAAATTATATGAGTTTGGAGCTTTTTCTCTACCTTATAATTTCATCTTTTAACTCCCCAACTTTAATCTATGTGCTTGGATCTTGTTACCTAAACCCTGGCATTTCCAAAACTTGGAGGAGAAAAACATGAAGTATTTTTGCAAAAACTGAGGAGAGCTACGTTGGGAAATGTAATATGGATTGGCTCTTTAACACTGTATCTTATTTAATTAGTAAGTAACCAATAACTGAATGATAGAGGGATGCAGTGGCTCAGTGGTTAAGACACTGACTCTAACAACTGCTGGATCGGCAGGTTGACAGCTCCATGTGCTCTCCCATCACTAGTCCCAGCTTCTGCCAACCTAGCAGTTTGAAAGCAAGTAAAAATGCAAGTAGATAAATAGATACCACTTCGGTGAGATGGTAACAGCATTCTGTGCAGTCATACTGGCTACAGACGCACAGAGTAGTCTTTGACAATGCTGACTCTTCAGCTTAGTAACAGAGATGAGCACCGCCCTCTACAGTCAGACACAACTAGAAAATAGTTTTTTGTGGGTTCTTTGGGCTATGTGGCCATGTTCTAGAAGAGTTTATTCCTGATGTTTCGCCAGCATCTGTAGCTGGCTTCTTCAGAGATCTTCATTCTCTGAAGATGCCAGCCACAGATGCTGGCGAAACGTCAGGAATAAATTCTTCTATAACATGGCCACATAGCCCGAAAATACCACAAAAAACTATGGATGCCAGCCATGAAAGCCTTTGACTTCACAACTAGAAAACCTTGTCAAAGAGGAAACCTTTATCTTTTTAACTGAATTATGGGATTGTGTATGCTGAAATTCCAATTTAAGTCAATCACTTTAATTGAAAAAATACATTTTAACTGTCCCCCTTTGTTAGAAAATTTCCAGTTTGATTTTAACTACTTAGATCCTATCTCTTCTGTTGTAAGAACATCAGTGTGATTTAATACCAAGTGTTTAATGGAAAGTTTTAATGAAGACAGACAGTGAGCTGCACTTTCTGTGTGACACGGAAAACTGTACTCTGGGGTGATAACAGCTGCTAGAAGTCTGCTCAGCTGTATTTACACAGGTGCAGATCTCCAAACATTAAACCTACATTCAGTTGTTAAAGCTGCAATCCTCTGTCCCTGGTGATCAAAGAATAAATGAATTTGTTTGTATAGCTCATTTTTATGGCTTTCCCCACTAATAAATAGGGGGAATCATATAAGTTTGGCAATGTCTGCGTATGTATTTGTGATACTGAGCTGGGCCATTGCAGAAGGCAACATATTTTCATAATCCAATGGACTGATATTTTTAAAAGCTTCCACCCATAGTATCTTGGATACTACAGCTGAAATAAGAAGAAGTATAAATGCTTGATAAATATACATGATAGATTTACATCACATTTCCAAAAAAATTGACACAGAACTAAGCCTCCTTTAGTTCAAAGAACTAATTCTTAAGTAAGCATGTGAACAGTTGCAGCTCTAAGATGATTGACTACTCCTTTCTTATTCCCAGTACACTGAGAGTTACAGTTCTTTGAGTGGAGGAGAGGATCATAACACCTTTTAATAACAAAAAGGAGTTCCTGAGTCAACAAGAGGTTTCTCCATATTATTAATAATAATAATAATAATAATAATAATAATAATAATAATTATTATTATTATTATTATTATTATTATTATTATTATTATTTATATTCATATTTCCCGCCTCTCCCTATGGATCGAGGCGGGATCACAGCAATAAGAAAAAAAAATACAGTACAGATCCATTACATGGCACTTTGATGGCACTTTAATTGCAATAGCTCCATCCTATGGGATCCTAGTATTAGCAGTCTGATCAGTGAAGTACTTAGATACCTCTGCTACAAGGTTGCAGTGCAGTAGTTCAGAAACCTGTACCAGAGTTCTCTACCAGGCTACAAACCCCAGGATTCCATGGGACACAGCCACTGGCCAAACTGCGTAGGGGATTCTAGGAGTTGTGATTCCAGCAAAGCAGCTTGTTCAAACCTTGCTGATATGAGCCCAGTATTTCAGTTTGAAAGGGCAGTTCACACACGTACACCTACCTACACATACAAGATGTAAGCAAAAATAACTTCTGGTTTGACAGTCAGTATACCACATGTTACTGACTGGAGTTCTGGACCATTAATGATTTGGATTTTGTTCAAGACAATAGATATTGCCAGATAATGTGGCATATTCCAAGAAGTGCTGTTTTTGTAATTGTGCTGTTGTGATCCTGCTATGCTGGTTTCACTCATATGATTTGTCAATCTGTTTTGAATTGCTCCGACAGCATCGTTGCCATCACAATAATCATGCCTGATGTGTTTTTGTTGTTGTTGTTGTTGTTGTTGTTGTTGTTGGCGATCTTACAGTCTGGCCCACACGCATACTCAGTTGAGTAAGATGCAAACAATTAATTAAAGAACTTGAAATGAGCAGCAACAAAGCCAATGTAGTGTAGTGGTTTGAGTGTTGGACTATAACTCTGGAGACCAAGGTTTGAATCCCTCAGTCATGGAAACCCATGGGTGACCCTGTGCAAATCATACTCTCTCAGCTTCAGAAAAAGGGAAAGGTAACCATTCTCTGAACAATTCTTGCCAACAAAACCCCACAATAGGGTGGCCATAAGTCAGTAGCAGCTTGAAGATACCTAACAATAAAAACAAAATGAGGACCAATTGGAAATGCAAAGCATTTCCTGTTCCTTTTTCATTAGCATAATGGTCACTCAGAATTCACAAGCTTTTAGGAACTTTGCCAACAGCTGTAATTTTACAACTGCCTGAGGACCATTTGTGCAAGAATTTGAACAGTTAAAGTCTGGCAGTGAAATGATGCCCTACTGAAAATCAAAGCCTTTTAACAGAGAGATAAATGAGAACTATGCATGGAAAATCCCCACTGTTTTCTGTCTGCATCCCATCTTCTCTATTTAATTTTTTTAGCTTATTAATGGCTTAATATGAATGAAATATATTGAAAAGTGTTGAGCAGATGGCTGTCAAAACTGCTCTCCATCTAGCTGACAGAGCCATGTCTAACTTCAGGAGGTAGTACACAGTGTTCAATCCTTTAGGAATGAAC
This sequence comes from Sceloporus undulatus, assembly GCF_019175285.1. Classification (NCBI taxonomy): domain Eukaryota; kingdom Metazoa; phylum Chordata; class Lepidosauria; order Squamata; family Phrynosomatidae; genus Sceloporus; species Sceloporus undulatus. Next base: position 115,858,361 of record NC_056526.1, read on the forward strand.
ACAGCACCAGAGAATCTGTTTATCCAGAAATGAAGCGATATTGATCAATTGGCACAATAACTCCACAAGGCAGATTCAAGAACTCTCATCTGAGCGAATGCCATGTAGCCGTTCAGAAAGCCCCTCTGTTTTTGGGGGGAGTGGGTTAAGAAACAAATCCCTTTACTAGAAATAGCTATAGCATTAAACAGAGGGGACTTGCCTCATGACAGATATTAGGCTAGCATTGCAGGGCACCAAGCTTACAATTACAAGTTGCTCCTCAGGCTTCCCCCTCTGGGGCCCACCATGTTACCCTAAAAAGTGGAGGGGGGAACCTGGGCTCTCCAACAACAACAAAAGTAGGGGGACTTGGGATCCCCACAATAGTGTCAGTGTCTCCTTGATATTTGGGGGGAATAACTGGCTCAAAAGGAGGCCTGCGAGAGGAGGGCAACTTTGGGGTCTTTCCACCTATGTATACCAGGACTCACTGCAGAGAGAGTATGATTTTAATGAATAAGAGAGTCTCAAAACGGGTACATGGAAGATAAAGAGTGGCTCAGACAGACAATAAGTAAGCGGAACCTTATGTATACACAGAGTCCATGGGCAAACTGTGAGTGCAAGAGGCTGACTTTATATCTAATTTCATTCCTTCAAGGAGTACTTGATGTGATCCCACAGTGTAACAAAGCTTTGATACTTTCCCCATGGAATTGATGAAAGAAGCCAGATTGGCTTATCACTTTAACTTTGGAGTGACAGAACATTTAAATTTATTGCACAGCCCCCAGTGACATGATGGGGGTGGGACGAAAGGGAGTGGGATGGGAACTGAATGGGGCAAGGGATGCATTTTACTACACGCCGTAACAACACCGCCACCACCGAAAGTTCCCATTCTGTTCCCAATCTGTCCCAGAGGAGGTGATTTTCAGGAACTGTTCAGAAGCGTTCCTAAAAATCACATCCTCTGGGATGGATTGGGAACAGAATGGGAACTTCTGGCGGCATCGTTCCGCCATGTGGTAAAATACGTCCCTTGCCCCATTCTGTTCCCATCCTGCTCCCTTTTGTCCCACCCCCATCACGTCCCTGGGGGCTATGCAATAAACTTATGTGATAGGATTTGAGACACCTTAAGACTGTCAAACAGGAACGGAATAGGGGCACAGCCTCAGATGAGGAGTAAGTATGGCCTTTTACTGTTTCGCAATGAAACTTTGGATGGAGATACTGCACTACATTTTTACAGGCCTGTTACAGACTGCCAAAATAAAGCTGCTTTGGGTCTTTTTGGAGGTATGCTGTTTAAATGATGCATGCATCCTAAGAATCTGGAAGCTGCACCAAAGCTGCACTCCGGTGCTTAGGAATGGAGTGTGGCTTTGCGCGACCTCCGGACTCTTAGGACCCATGCATCATTTAAACAGCATACCTCCAAAGAGACCCGAAGCAGCTTTATTTTGGCAGTCTGTAACAGGCCATAGTGTTGCTATTCCACTTTTACTGCTCTGGCTGCCTACTGTTGCAATAAGGCCTAAGAGCTCTCTGGCTGAGAATTCTAAATGCCCCTCCCTAAACTGCAAATCCCAGAATGTAACAGGAGGCAATTAGAACAGTAAAAGTGGAATAGCAACACTATAAGAGTGTAGTGCAGCAATCTTTGGGGAGAAACAGATGGCCCCAATGGGGTGGGTTGGAGCCACCTCATTTAGGCTATATTGGGTCTGCAGCAAACAGACACATAGCCCCAATCCAGCCAGCTTCTGCCCCAAATAGAGGAGGAAAAAATCTACTCCTATTTGGGGTAGAAAGAAACCAACCCTTTATCTCTGGAGCTTGCTTTTTGTTGTCTCAGGGTTGTGTGGCATCTAAATACCATGTCCCCAAGTCACCTGGAAGCTGTCCGGCATGTCATTCACCAGCATGACATCCAGGTAATTTGGGGGTATGGCACGTGTAAACACCACACCTCCAAGCTGGCTTGAAGCCACCTGAAGCTGCCAGTCTGTTTCTACCCTTTGTCTCCATTGCAAGATCATATGCAGAAAACCTGAGGGAGGACAGAGTAAGCATCAAATCCATTTAACTTTTATTTTAGTACTATCTAGGTGTTCAGCTTGTTCTTAGGTCAGTGTGACCCCTTTACTAATTTCCAAAATTCATTGTAACCACTTAAAACCATGTCTGAAGCTAAATATCACATAGGAAAATACGTTATTATTCTTATTATGCTTTATTTATATAGTGCTGTAGATTTGCACTATACAAACAATAAAACAATAAAATAGATACGAGTAAACCTGCCCATGGCGTACAATCTAAGAAACAGTAGCATAATACATATAAATAATAAATAACAATACAGGAAAAGGTTCAATAAAACAGGCAACAAATTAAAAACATCAAATAGCAAATAATGGTCATGCAATGCCTGGGAACGTTTCTCTGAACAGGAAGGTCTTCAACTCAGTTTTGAAACTAGTTAAAGAAGTGATGACCCGTGTTCGTGGGGGAAGGAGGTTCCAGGAGTGAGGGGCAGCAAGTGAAAAAGGATGAATCCGGGAAGGGGCAGAGAAAATCCTGGGCTGAGACAGCAGACCTTGACTACCAGAAAGGAGGGCCTGAGTGAGAAGGTGAGGAGAAAGAAGGTCTGATAAATAAGGAGGGGCCAGCCCATGGAGGGCTGTATGTAACCCTATACTCAATGAGAGGGGTGTAGGGTATGCTAACAACCAATCATGTTAGGCTTGTTGATGTCAACTGCCCTCAAGTTGATCTCAACTCATGTCCCTTTCGAATAGACATCTCCAAGATCCCCTGTCCTCAACTGTTTTGCTTAGGTCCTGTAGGCTCAGGCTCATGGCCTCCCTGCTTGAGTCCGTCAATCTGGCATGTGGTCTTCCTCTCTTTCTCCTACCTTTCCTAGCATTATTGTCTTTTCTACTTATTTGTGCCTTCTCATGATGTGGAAAGAAGAACAGTGTCAGATTAGTAATCCGGGTTTTTAGGAGAGTTCAGGCTTGATCTGTTTTAGAGTCCATTTGTTTTTCTTCTTGGCCATGCATGGTATCCCCAGCACTACATCTGAAATGAGTTGGTTTTCTTTCCATCTGCTTTCTTTACTGCTCAGCTCTCACATATATACGTTGTGATGGGGAATACAATGGCTTTAACTGTCCTCACTTTAGTGTTCAGAATTATATCTTTGCACTTTAGGACCTTATCCGATTCTTTCATAGCTGCCCTTTCTATTCCTAATCTTCCTGTGACTTCTTGACTGCAATCTCCATTGTTTTCAATATTTGATCCAAGGTATGGGGACTATTTTTTCATTATCAAGGATGAATTCTTAAATTCTTGTCAGTCTTCCATGATGATTATTTTGTTCTGTTTTGTTTTCTTAATGTTCAGCATTCATCATATGTTGGTGCTTTCCTCCTTAACCTTTTTCGGTAATTACTCCAGGTCTTTGTTGTTTTCTGCTAGTAGTATTTTTTCATCTTCATATTTTAGGTTGTTAATGTTCCTTACTTCAATCTTTATTCTTCCTTCCTCTGAATCTAAGCCTGCTGTGCATATGATATTTTCTGCATTCAAGTTGAACAAATAGGGTGATAGAATGCAGCCTTGCCCGACCCCTTTGCCTATTGGGAACTGTTTCTCTGTAATCTGCTCTAACGGCAGCCTCTTGTGTTAGACTACAGCACCCACAATAACCATCTGTCATGGCTGATGAATGAGAGGTAATCCAGCCATCACATCTTGAGTGTGCCAAGATGTATGCTTCTGCTCACTAGATATATATTTCTGCATGTTTCATTCTCACATACAAAAATGAGAAATTTCAATTCCCTCTCCTTGCCTATAAGACAGTAAGCTGGTTCTTGGACTTTTTAGCAAAAGTTCTCACACATACAAGAATAATTTAGTGCAAATTGTGAAACTGCACAAAGCAACAATAACTAGCCAGAACTATGAGGCTTTTTGTTTGGACTTAAAAAATTCAGAAACACACTGGGTCCTTGGTATTCACTGGCGTTTGGTTCCTGGATGCCCCATAGATACCAAAATCTGTAGATGCTCAAGTCTCGTTAAATATAAAGGCATAATAAAATGGTGTTCCTTCTGTAAAATGGCAAAATCAAGGTTTGCTTTGGGGAATTTATATAGTTTAAAAATATTTTCAAACCATAGATGGTTGAATATCTGGATAAAGAATCCATTCACATGGAGGGCCAACTGTATCAGAATGGCTCATTTGTGTTTCTTTCAAATCAGATAGGTTGTTTTTCTGTGTTGGCTTTGGCTTCACCTGGGATAACTTAGAAAAAGTCTTGCATTTTTTAAAAAATTGTGTGCTTTTATTTTGGGGACAAATAAACAGACAAATAAACTGAAACAGAGGAGCTTACCGCATGAGCTTTAAAAGTGTTTCAAGTCTCCTGGGATGGAGCCAGGATACAGGATGGAGGCAGGGATTATTGCATGCTAAATCACAGTCTGATCACTGTCCATCATCATCCTGGGTCCAAGGCAGGTCCCAGCCGCACTCCACCAGCACTTTTTCAAAGTCAGAAGCTTTCCAGCTTTGAAAAAGTGCTGGCAGAGAGCAGCTGGGACCCGGGCTGATGACGGGCAGCAATTTAGTATGTGACAATCCTTCATCCCCTGTCCCAGCTCCAGCCCAGGAGGCTTGAAATGCTTTTAAGATTCCTGTGATAAGCTCCAGAGTTACACCCAGCATTTCTCTTCTTCCTTGACACATAAGGGTTAAAGACCTTCCAATAACAAGAAGTCTGGAAGGATTCTGCAAAAGGCCAGAATTGATGCCCAGCCTGGAAAGATAATCTAAACATCTGGTCAGAGATGTTAGCTGTATGGAAATTTGCTCCAGGACATGTGCATATAAAGTGAATTGGCACCTTCCACATTATGAGACATGAGTGCTGTACTCCATTCTGTTCAGCTTCTGGTCTGCGAGAGTGTGGGACAGAAATGCATTTTTTCTACAAAGCTAGGTCCTTCATTCACCAACATGGACTTCTAATTTCTTCTGGGCAAAGTTGTACTAGGTAAATTTATGAGTTTTTCTAACAACTTTTCACATTTGTATAAAAAAAATTATCTGTAATAGTATATGTTCAAAATAACTATTCTGCATTTTGCAGAGCTAAATTATGAAAACAGTTCTTTAAAAAAAATGTCCTCAGACGTGAAAAATTTAATGACAGTTGCCTGTTTGATTGACAGTGAGACACCCTTTCCTGTTGAAGCTTGTACAATTGGAAAGTATTCTTTCCATTCATAGTCAAGGAGTCATCAAGGAGAAATTTTCTGAATCTTCTACACATCCCTACTAATACTACAGTCTTCAGACACACATTCAAGCATCCACAGCATGAAAATATTTTAAATATATATAAATCCCCCCCCCCAAACAAAAAACCTTGATTTTGCCATTTTTATAAGGGACACCATTTTATGATGCCATTGTATTTAATGGGACTTGAGCATTCATCCACAGAGGATCCTGGAACCAAACTGGATACTGGATACTGAGGACCCACAGTACTACTGCCACCACAACCACTATAAAAAGCCATTGTGGTGTAGTGGTTAAGGTGTTGGGACTTAGAATATCTAGGTTTTAATTCCAAATTAGCCAAGTTAATTGTCTGGGTGATCTTGAGCCAGTCACTTCAGTTCTGAGCATGACCTATTTCACAGGGTTGTTGCAAGGATAAAGACAGCAGGAGAAATCACCACGACATCTTTGACCTTCTGTTTAGCACACACCCATTCAAACATCCTTTTGTATTCTCAAAACTTTCTTAGTGGTAAATTATTTTCATAATGCCAATTCATTTTAATAACTATTTTCCCTCAACATGTATGCAAACCTAGAAGAAAAACCTATGCCAGCGGCTATGATGCATACCTAGAATGATGGACCTACATCACAATATGCAACCATGTTAGTGAATTGAAACAATGCATAATGGGATACTGCACAAAACATTCTGTTGTTTAATGGGAATTCGCACTTCACAATGGATATGTTGCATATTTCAATACATTGCACATTGGGGCATGTGCACTGATACCATTGTGCAAATGCCATACTGCAGGAACTGCTTGCCAATTGTTCCTGTGGTGTAGCTATGGCTCCGCTCCACTACTAAGAATGTAGATGTTTTGCAATTCAGTGTTACACACTCATAAATTGGTTTAAATTGATGAAAACCTCCCGACATGATGCTGTATTTTAATCTTGTCATCTGCTTTCCCCAGAAGCTAGACTCCAATGTTTGTCAGAAATAGGAAGAAGAAATGGAAAGGAAAGGGTGAAGGAGAAACACCTGAAGGCAGAACTCCACATTCATGGTAAAAGAGTTTTACATAAAGAATAGGGTGAGGAGTCTGAAAAGGTTGGAGACTACTGCACTATACCCTGGTGGCATCTCAAAATCAAAGCTGCAGTATATATTTACCAACTGGGCCTTGGGACAGTTAGAGATTTGGATTACAGCTACCTAAATCCTGCAGCTGGCATGGTTCTGTTCTCTCTTAGGGAAAATAGAGGAAATGGCATGGGATGCCATTTTTGCCAGCACTGACATTTCCTTCCAGGCAGAAAGTTGTGATCAATTTGCAATTCCACTGCATTAGTAACTTTGAAGTTCTGCTGCCATATAAATTCCCCACCAGTACCCATACCATACAAATTGTTTTTAACATTTCAATTGGTTTATATCCTCATTAGAAAATTGTGCCACACTCAGTGAATGCTCCGAACAAGTAATTATTGTGTGTGTTATGCCTGAATTGTTTTTCTTTTTAATTAGTGAATACGGTGCCGGGGGGGGGGGGGGGAGTTACATGTAAATATATATTTACTTAACATGGCTTAGCTTCTTCAAAAAGCACCTCTGGTATATTATGTAGACTGTAAAACTACTGCTTTCTAAACTCACTCTGTTATAATTACTTTAAATTACTTGTTATTTTAATGCATAAAGTAAGTGTGAATGCTCACACACATGAAAGTCCTGATGCAGACTCATTTCAAGATAAAATGTTTTATTTGGAAATTTAAAATGTAACCCCACGCACATTTACTTGTGAGCGAGCACTTCTGAATACAGTGGGATTGACCTCTATGCAATCATTTGTAGACCTAAATCCTGTAGATAGTCCTGACTAGAGTAGACTAATTTAATCACTGGGATTTACCTACATGTTGACTCACTATTCAACAACTATCAGGACTAACCAACCAGCCATAGGGTTGCATGGGCATGTGCTAAATAAAGTTTGTTGCCTATGGCCGGTTACATACCGTCCTCTGGACATCCCATTTTAAAAAAGGGGCATCTCTTCTAGACGCCCCTGAGTCTAGTCCGTACAATACCTTCTACATGGCCGGCGCCATATTGACGTATCGGACGCTGAGCGTCTGAACGTCGCGCGGCCCTAATGATGTCACGAATGCGCCCTTGGCCTCTGTTGTTTTTTTTCTCTGCATCTTTAAATTGTTTTACACCAGTTGTGGTTTGTTAGTATGACTTAACTGCACTTTAATATATTTTGTGTGTGTACATTTATCTTGTATTTTTTATAATTAATTTTGTGAGCTGAATGAGCCCCAGGTTGGAGTAATGTTTTATTTTACCTTTAAAAATTCAATTTACATTTTATTTTATGGCTACTTTACTCAAGCATTACTGTTAGAAGAATTCAGTAAGGACTACCACTACCCACTGAAAGTTCAAATAGTAATCCTTCCATATATTTCAAGATTAGCACTGTTAAGTGTATTACAGAAAGCCAGCACAAAGCCATAGCATTAAGAACTGCAGGCAAGAAACAAATGGGTGCTCAAAGAACTTGTATCCATGCCACTGAAGCACTGAGGAAGTGCAGAGTGGGAGTTCAGTGTGACAGGTAAAGCAGAGGTTCACATACAGCTGCTGAAATAATCCTATTTTAATTTCATGACACTTGAATTGGGACTGAATCCAGCCGTTGAAAAACTTGGCATAGTGGAGCACAGGAGAGTTAATGCACGATTACCGGTGTGGGGAGCATGAAATGAGGGAATGCCCTCCAGATACAATGCCAAGGCACATTCACAGTTTATTTTTGTCCTTTATCACTTGGTTCCCTGTTTTTCATCCCCAAAGTTTGCAAACTGCAAATATCAGAAAAAGGTAGTACCTGCCTACAGACATGACAAATTTAAAAAACATTACATAAAAATGGAAATGGGATTGGGAAAGTTCAGTAGGTAATTTGTTAGCCAGGTCACAGAGGTGGCTTAAAGCAAAATGCAAAATGCAAGGACTTCTGTGTCCTCTTCATTTGATGATCTCAGTAATGGCAGTTGGTAGCTGGAGGGACAGGAGATCTCAGCTGGAACCAGTAAAACATGATAGAGGAGCTATGCTTGCTGCTTCCATGGACAATGTAGAATTTGACAAAGTTGTAAAAGTCTCTTTCAAATGTGAGTGCTCTTCCTCAGTAGGAAAGCTCCTCACTGAGGATCCAGCTACTGTTTAGGCCCACTGACCTCCAGAATCTGCTGCACAGATATCATGCTGCAGGTACAATTATTGTCATTGTTGTTGCTGTTGTTACCCACCTCTCACTATGGACCAAGGACAGGAATGACAATTAACAGACAAGCAACATCAGTTAAAAAGACATCAGTTAAAGCACACATCAATTCAAAGGACAAACAAGATGTACACATACTAAAACAACCCACATCCACAATCCACATTTAAAATTCACAATTTAAAAATCATCTGGATAAGCCTGTCAGAAGAGACTGGTCTTTAATGCTCTTTTACATTCAAACATCATATTCAGCTATCAAATCTCTTCCAGCAGGTCATTCCACAGTCTAGGAGTGGCTGAAAAAAAAGTCCTTTGGCTAACAATTACTAATCTAGTCCTGGCCAATTGAGGTAAACATCCAACAGAGGACCTGAGTGTATGGGGTGGATTATATGGGATGAGGTGATCCTCTAGGTAACCTGGACCCAAGCCATGTAAGGCTTTAAAGGTAATAACCAACACTTTGTACCTTGCCTGGAAACTAATCAACATCTTTGATTAGAAAGTATGAGTTGCCCCTGCTCAATCTATGGGTTTCCATGGCTGAGCAGGAATTTGAACTCTGGTCTCATACCAACATCCCTGTTTAATAATTATAATTATAAGCTGTTTATATTGATTTTACCCAATTACAGAAATATATTAAACATATGGGAACAACATAATAAGAAAAATATTACATTGTTCTCTCTCTCTCTGGATGCAAAAAAATGCCTTTAACAATCTGAACTAGACTTTTTTATTTAAAGTTTTTGGGGAAAAATAGCTTGTGGAGATAATTTTATTAAATGGGTTAGATCAATCTATTCTATGCAAAGAACTCAAATAATAGCTAATTGGCTAATAGCTAATGGAGAGTTGCCTAATCCACACGGGATACTGTCATTTTAAATGTATGCAGAATTTTAATGAAAAAAATATTTTGTTAAAAAGGAACCCTGGCCTCCGATACTGAAACCACACATCGCACTGTAAAGTGGACCTAGCATGTTCCTTTTTTCTTCATTTTTTCAATGAAGAACAAAGAATAATGCTAACAAGTCACTTTGAAAAAGCTGTGGTCATCAAGTGTCAGTTTATTTATTTTTTTGAAAAAATTACATGTTCTTCATCTATTCAGTTCATGAACATACATAATACTGCCTTGGAGTTTAGCTGCCATCAGCACACACACAAGAAAACATGGTTCTTGCACACTACACAATTATAGCACTGTAATCCCAATTTAATTGTATGGCAACATCCTATGGAATCATGGGATTTCCAGTTCATGGTAGGGCACTGTTAATTCTCAGATAGAGAGCTTTAGTGCCCACCAAACCCCAGGATTCCATAGGATGCAACTGTAAAGTTAAAGTAGAATCTTAGCACTGCAACTGTGTAGTATGAAACAGACCCAGGTCTCAAAGATGTGAAGGGGTCCTAAGAACCAACAGTATACCAGTTGGGAAGTGTGACTACAGCAGAAAAGAACATAGAAAGAGAGAAATGAAGGGAGGATGAGGAAGAATATGTAACTGAACAAATTTAAGATATTAATATCAATTTGAAATATTAATACTAATTCATTTAAAATATTAATTAAATATAACTGTACCCCTCTACTGCCAAAAAACCCCAACAAACCTGCAGTACAAACCAGTCTGTCAAAGAGCCTGAAAGGAAGCAAACACTGATAAATAATAATCAACAAGAAGCAATACTGAGCTGTAAAGGATGATGGGGAATGGGAGCAGCACAGTAGAAGAGAGATGGAAATTCCATGGCAACCATTGTATTTATTTTCCATCTGACAACCCAACTGAACAAATTCTCAAGCCTTTAAATATTTAATCACTGATATCAATAATCTTGCATATTAGGTAATTCTCTCTGGGCAAATGAGCCCAACTTCCATGTGGCCCAAACTGAGCCTTCTTTTCCCATTATTATTACTTTTTTACTGCTTTCAATCCTTTGGGATTTGGCACGGTGTGATAGATGAATAGGGCATTTGGCACTTCTGACCATATGATGTGTATATATGTGATACAGATCCTCTATGCCAGTATGAGCAAAGATCCTACTTTTCTGACCTCACCAGTTCCCAAAGCCTCCCACCAGTCTTTGAAGTGTACTGAACCTACTATATATATATATATATATATATATATATATATGAGCAAGGATTACTCCCACCACCATCACCACCCCCAAAAAATATAATGCATCAGACTGCAATCAAGAAATCAGAAGAAGACTAGAACTTGGTAGGGCAGCTATGAAGGAACTAGACAAGATCATGAAGTGTCAAAATATATCACTGAATGTTTAAGTTAAGATAGTCCATGCCATCGTATTCCCCATGTCTATGTGAAATCTGGACAGTGAAGCAAAGCTGATTTGAGATGTGGTGATGGAAAAGAGTTCTATATATACACACACAAAAACATTTAAAACAAATATACATATAAGTCTTCTTTTTGTTAAACATTCATAGATTTTTTTTCAAACAATATTAGACTTAAACAAAATTTACGAAAATTTAATCATCATATTACTTCCTTAAGTAATTCCTCTGGCTCCTATTTCATCCTTTTAAATCCAGCTTCTTATAAGTCATAGTACATTTTTCTCTTAGTGATCAATCCTTGTACAGCATAACACTTCCTTATAAAACAATTGATATCTTTACAATAATGTGGCCTGACCCTCCTCTCAGTCAAAAAGTATAGTTGCAAAAGTTCCCTTAATTGTCTTCATATATTTCTAGAAAGGGTTCCCAAGTCCTCAAGAAATTTTCAAGTGGTTTCTTACTTATTATAATTGTCAACCTATCTATCTCCATATAATCATATATCTTGCCTAGCCATTCATCACATGATGGAATTTCAACATTCTTCCACTTTGAGGCATATAAGATTCTGGCAGCACAAACCATATAAAAATTCAATTTACCATGTTGCCTTTCAATTTGTTCATCCTCTAACATACTCAACAAGTAAATCTTAGGATCTTGGATTAACTATTTTAAAAATCTCTGAAATTCTCAAGTGAATTAAAGACCAAAATTCACGAGGTCTCTTATATCTCCACCAACAGTGGAAAAGAGTACCAACCTCCATTTCACATTTCCAACAGATGTTTCTAGTGTTCCTGTTTATTTTTGCTAGGCTATAAGGTGCCAAATGCCAACAATATTGCATTTTTATCATATTTTCTCTTATTCCACTGTTTTTTGTATACCTATATCTTTTCTTCCAGTTTGTTTCCTATTGGTTTAGAGGGATATTTGCCCCAATGTCTTTTGACCAATCTATCATACACTTTTTAATCACCTCTTGTTTCATGTCTTGGAAAAGAGTTCTGTGAATACACTGGGCTGCTAAAAAGACAAATAGGTCCTAGAGCAAACCAGGCCTGAACTCTCCCTAGAAGCAAAGATGACTAAACTGAGGTTGTCACACTTTGGTCTATCATGAGAAGGGACTCACTAGAAAATATGATAACGCTTGGTGAAGTGGAGGGCAGTAGGAAAAGAGGAGGACTGCACACCAGATGAAGAGATTCAGTTAGGGAAGCCACAGCTAAGAGTCTGCAAGAGATTCAGTTAGGGAAGCCACAGCTAAGAGTCTGCAAGCAGGGCAATTGAGGATAGGGTGACTTGGAGGTTTCTCATTCATAGGGTCACCATAGGTGATGCACTGTGAGTTTTGGTCACCATTTTCAAGAAGAAATGGAGGCAAAAGACAATATTTTGGTTCCCTCATATCAAGGTGCAGCATGTGAGGGGATTTGGGATAGAAAATTGCCCCTACTCCCACACAGTTGACTCTTCTTGCGCTAACTATGCAGAGGCCTATAAAAGTATAGATAGGCCAAGACATTTTGAAGCTTGAGCCCGAGCAACAGATGGCATTAACCTGAGTCAAGGGATATAGTGCTCAAAGCCAACCAAATTACAAATAAGACAGAAAATTCCACAAGCATCATTCCCTATCCCTACCAATGCAAAAAAATATCTACAGTATACTGCTTTGCTTTATATGACACCACAAATCTGCCACCTGGGGCAGCTGCTTCACTTTGCCTAAATTGGTTCTCCTCTTACCTTCTTTTGAGTTGCTTTATGTGCGTTTTGGAGGAAATGATGCTTACATATTCCTTCACTGCATGAATGATCAGCCATCCATATAAGATAGCTGTTATTGTACCATTCAAATGAAGCCTTATATTTATAAGAACTCCACATACAAGCTTGGGTGGTTTCTAAATGCATATTTAAAAAACATAATATGCTCACGTATCGAAGATTCAGTACTTTACTGAACTAAGATGCACTGTAACGACTCTTTTTTTTTTTTTAATTTAGGGGGAAATGTAATTTTCCACTATGCTAAACTGACTTTCCTCCCTGTTTTAAAGTTGCTGCGGACAATAGATTTTGTTTTTGAGAGATGTTCATGTTAATAGCTCCACAGTAGCTTTTTCCTCTTTCCTTTTAGCAGGCACATTACCATCTTGCTATGAATTGCATAATTAATATTAATTAGAAGCTTCTTTCCTGTTTTTAATCCCAGCCGGAATGATCACAGCAGCAATGAATTCTGTTCCCCTCCTGGCTTTGGGGAAATAGGCAGGCAGGGTGGCCCTGCCGGCTCAATCATCCTCTCTTCCCTGCCCAGGACCGCCTGTTGCAGGAGAATAAAGAAGAATTTAATCGAGGACCAAGGTTCAAAAGAAAGGATTGATGAAATTTTCATCATAGGCCAATTTCAGCACATTTGTTTGGGCTAAACTTTTTCATCCCATTTAATCCTAGAGGAAGGTAAATGTTAATAGCTCATCACCTCTAGCTTTTAGAGGCAGCAAGCTGCTGAGATGCTATTTAACATCCCAGCAGGAGTTCCTCTCTTCATTGCATAAAAGTTTGCAATAAAAAAAAAGGACAGTGCTACAAATGGACAGAAAGTGGAGTATACTGAGATTCAGCTTTATGGCTCCCAAATCATAACATCCCATTTCAGGCTTCAAGTCCAAAACCTGAGGCTAGGAGCTGGACAGTTATGATATCACAGAGACAGGGCAGTAATAGGTGAGCTGGAACTTCTTCTGTGTCACCTGGTTGTGCAGATAGGCACAAGGGCAATCTGGGTAAATGGGTTCAAAATTTGAACAAACTCCAGCTAACTGCATAACATAGCAGAACACACCATGGCAAGCTAGAGCCTGGTGTAGAAGACTCAGAACATTTTTAGCAGCCAGACAGGTAGCCAAATCTGCTCAGAAGCTGTAGCAGTTGCCATTATTTCAGCCAGGTCTTGCATCCCACGTGAGCTTACTGTAAACAGGACATGTGGGGCAGGGATATAGTCCAGGCCATATGCTGCTCCTGTCAGCCCCTAGGAAAGTGATGGTGAAACTTTTATAGACTGAGTGCCCAAACTTAAAGGCAGTCCTGCACCAGGTGTTACCCGATGCCAGGGGGCAGGACCTCTGGAGGGATGGGACTTCCAGGGGCAGGACTTCTGCCTTCCAGGAGTGGGACTTTCCCAAAGATTTCTGCTTACCCTGACATCTGTCTCGCTGCCTAAAGAAGTAAAGAAAGTCCCTAAATTTTCATTTGCTGCCCTGAGGAGTAAATCCCTACTTCCTTCTCATCTCATAACCATCCAAGGCAAACACCAACAAATCATGAATAGTCATTCTTAAGACGGATGTCTTTAGGTCAGACTGTTTAATTAAGGGCTGAATAACCTGTGATCTTCTGATTCAAATGCATCAAGCTACCTTATATGGTGTCCCCTTAAGGACCTTCATAAATTCCTGGCTTTGTAAAAAGGAAATGTAGAAAGGGGGCTGCCCAACAGTCAGGAGAAGCCATGAGAGTCTCTTGCAGTAAAAATGACAAAGAGTCTTGTGACATCTTAAAGAGTGACCCATCTGTTATGGAGAGAAAAGAAAGATAGCCGGGCTCTCCCATGAGGATAAGAGAAACCAAATTTACTGTCAGTTAAGATTTTATTATGTGAAATGGACTATAGTCTGCAAAAGCTAGCACACAATAAACATCATTTTTAAGGTGTCACCAGAATACTCTTTTTTATTTTTATTGACAAGAGGAAGCCACATAGTTTTTGTAAGCTGTGTGATCTTGCTGGTTCACATTTGCACAGGCCATTTACACAAAGGAAAACCTGTAGGGAGGAAGGTCATTCCAATCCAAGCAAGCTAAGCACAGCTTACTAGCAATGTTTAGGGACTCAAGAAACCTCTTTTTGCTGACTAGTGGGAAGGAATGCATCACTGGTCAGCTGAATTTACAAGTTGTCAAGGGCTGTTCTACTTTCATGCTACACTGTTACTACAGTAGATATTGAATATGAACCTTGTCCACACTTCATCCTTCTCCCTAAAGAAGTCTGAAAATAAACATAAACAATGCAGAGTACGGCAAATTATATCAAATGTCTAGCTAGCAGACAATAACAAACACAATATAAAATGTTAATTTCTCAACTTGTGTTTCATTATTCTTGCACATCATTCCAAGTTAATGAAAATGAAATTGCAAGTATGCACCTCCAACTAGAAGCCAACTAAACATGGTTTAGTGGTCTGAATGTTGACCTTAGACTCTGAGAGACCAGGATTTGAATCCCTGCTCAGTAATGGAAACCAACAGGGTGGTTTTAGGCAAATCACATTGTCCTGCTTGCCTCCACTGAGGGCAGCACAGCAGGAAAGTGTACAAAGGAATAGTCCAGAGTCCAGTCCAAAGGCCACACAATACTAGTCAGTCAGACACAGCAAAGGGCAGAGGCAAGAGCATAGTCACAAGGCAGGTCCAGAGGTCAGATAACCAGAGTCATGAATCCAAGAACAAGGCTGCAAGACTAGTTGTCAGCTGCAAAGAATCTCTGCAGCTGGAGGTCTTTTAAAAGGCCTCAGCTTCTCTCATTAGTTCTCCTCTTGGCTTCTAGCCTGGAAGAACACCTCAAAGACTCCTTGACCTGTCTTTGCTCGAAAGGTCCTAGCACCTGTAGTCTAGAGTCTGTTTCTCCCTCTGCAGCTTCCTGAGCCTCTTCTTCTGAGACTGCTGATCCAGGCAGCAGGGACATAGCCAAGGGGTGGTTCTTGGGGTCTGGACCCCCCTCCCTTCCCTTAGATAAAATGAATGGTGTGTGCTGCCGTGCCGCCGCACCCAAGCCCCATTATAATGGTGACACTTAGTCTGGACCCCCCCCCCCTTCCCAAAATCCTGGCTACATCCCTGCAGGCAGCCCCAGATCTGCCCCTGTCTCAGCCTCCTCCATGTCTTCAGAATCTGAGTAAATGGCAAACATCCTCTGAGCAAAACTTGCCAAGAAAACCCTATGATAGGGTTGCTATAAGTTAGAGTTTACCTAATGGTACAGTCTGCCCACCCCATACATGGGAGATCTGTTCCAGATCCCCCCCCCCCCCGTGTATGGGGGAAAGAGCATATGCTCAAGACCCATAGAAAATAATGGGTCACATGCTCGCTGTGGTGCACAGGGCGCATGATGTGAGCACACGCCCTGTTATTTCTGCCGAGGCTTGCCTTCCGCATAAGTTCAAAGCCACAGAAGGCAAGCCCACCTATGAGGGCCGACTATATAGAACAACAGCAGCAAAGTTGCCACTGGATACCATTTTAATTCCGAAATCAGCCATTCACCTGAAACACAGTACAGTTTGCATGAGGCTGCTTGTGATTCTCTTGCTGATCATGCCTTAGATTTCTGTCATTCTTTGATTCAGCAATTCAAACCTTCAGTGTAAAACAAGCATTATTCAGAGGCCAAAGCAGTTCATAAAATGGTGATATTGTTATGACTGAGACAGTTTGTTTACATAGTATAATAAAAGGTCAAAGCAATTCAGACCTTTTTGCATGAGCATTTCTTTTTCTCATACTAGCCTATTGTTTTTCTCTTGTATCAGACATTCCCACGCAGTAGCATCACTAGGGAGGTGCGGAGGGGGTGTCGACTGCACTGGGTAACACTACTGAAGGGGATGACACCCGTGAGTGCCCCCCACCTCCCTGCCATGCAGTATCGCATGCAGCAGGGAGAGAGAAGGCCTGCCTCCCCAGTCCCTGCCCCATGTGGTTTTAGTCTAGGTTAAAGCCACACAAGGCTGGGAGTTTGGAGTGGGCCCTTTTGCATCTGCCCCAAAGCCCCACCTCATGCACCAGGTAACACCCTGGTGCCGGATGCCGCTGTTCCCATGGAACTGGACTTTGGCAGCTCTGGGTGCCTATTACTCCCCCTTCACACCCGCTCATTAGCCATCCCCAAGATAGATAACTGTTCCATTCCATCTGGCACCACCAGTATGACATATCCCATCATCCAGAAACATGAAACAAAACAGGCAAGCCTAAATGACTAACAAGCATGGCAGAAACTTTGAGGAAGTTTACAAGATTTCCACCAATTAATAGTTACAGATAACAATGAAGCTACAATAATTACTTGGTTTAAGGTAAGTAGTAGTAGCTGTTGCTTTAGCCTGCTTTATGACCGATGACATAGCAGTTTCAGGTTTCCAGTTCTACAGTTTACAAGTTATCTAACTCTTTCAAAGCTATCATGTTTTCTGGAACGTAATACAACAGTGCTTTGACATTTGATCCTACTGCAAGACAACTGGCAACTATTACATTCCATCATTGTTTGACAATACGAAAATCAATTATTAATGAATGATTAATTGGCTGCTAATCTAACCATACAAAGTGGATAATTGTGTGCTTTGTATAATTGTTATCAGATCTGATAAAGCTATAGGGAAATTGTTCTCAGGATCACCTCAGCAGCTCTGGTTTCTGGAGTTTCCAGTGTTTCTGGAGAGTTGGAAAGGATTCCAAGGATCATCTATTCCAATCCATGGCCACTACAATAATGCACAGCTAAAAAAATATGCCTGGAAACATTATTGACTTCTGTCTCCAAAACAAGAGGATTCAGTCATCCCATGTCAAGAGTGGGGGACCTCTGTCTTATTTCTTATTCTCTTGTTTCTTATTTCTCCTTCTGCTTCCTCCTTAGGGAGAGGATAAATTCTCTCCCCATGTGGGCTGAAAAGGGCAGGGAACTATTGCTATCAATGGAGATGGGGGGGTATTTATATCTAACAGTTCCTCCTTTCTCCTAATCCATAACTCAAGGTATGGACTTTAAAAATAAAACTAAAATAAAATAAATAAAAATAAAAATAAATCTTTTATTTTATTTTAAAAAATACAAGGGAGGGGGAAATAATCACATAAAAGTTAAAATATTATTAAGCTACCAATAAAATTAAAATTAATTAAAGCAACTACTAAAGGGACAGGTGATATAAGCAACACTGCACATTCTGAAAAGTCCTTTCCCCTGATCAATCATTCTTCGTAAACTGTCAAAACAAAGAAGTTCTTCACTCCCATACAAAAGGACAGTAAGGAGGGAAGCCATTTAACCTCAGTCAGAAGGGAGTTCCAGATCTTGGGAACAGCCTCTCCCATGGGAGTTTTTCTTTCCTTCCCCCTCTTAGCCCCTGCATTGTGGGGATATTTTAATGCAGAGAAGGAAGCCAGCTCCATATCCACTTTTTATGCATCATTCATGCATCCCAGTAAAGCCCCAGACACCATATCTTTTCTTCATGGAGCAGTTTCTCCACCCCTAGATCTTTGACTTACCTTTCTTTACCCTTTGTGGCTCTACACTTCTTGGATAGCTAAAGACACACCATCATCCTACTTGATCACTGAGGTCTTCTCTGAGGAGACGATACTCCTGGTGTTTCCCAGAGTTTTGGATTAACTAGTTAATTATCTTACTAAGTTACTGCTGTGCTACATTTTTCTACCAGTTTTGCCTAATTTACTAGATTTCCCAATTAACATATGCTTTAGAATTCATTGCGATCTGACTTTCCATAAAACAGGAAAGCATGCTGACTCAAGAGAGGGTGTATTAAGATGGGGAAATGTAATAATAAATAAAAACTTTATTTATACCCCGCTTTTCTGTCCAGTGACAATTGAAGTGGCAATGCATTACATGGCCCTGTTGTTAGCCGGTATAGAAAGCAAAAGAGAATTTTATGGCACCCCAGTCAGAGCAGCAGAAGAAATAACAATAAAATAATATGAAGGAAATGGAGGGGAGGAGTAGGAAATCAAGAGTGTCAAGTAGCTATATCTCATTTACAATGTCAGGTGATGTACATTTACAATGCTATAGAAATAAACTATAATAATAATAATAATAATAATAATAATAATAATAATAATGACTTTTTGGCCTAAAAGCTGGTATGTTTACTACCAACACACATGCTTGCATGGAAAGGAAGTGTTTGGGATCTTTCAGGGGGCTTGTTGTTGTCTGCCTTCAAGTCATTTCCAACTTGGAATGACCTTAAGACAAACCTATAAATTTCAAGTATCAAACCTTGATGTTTCCATTTTATCTAAGGGACACCATTTTGCTATGCCATTGTATTTAATAGGACTTGAGCATACACAGATTTTGTTATTCACAGGGTTTCCTGGAACCAAACCTCAGCAGATAACAAGGGTCCACTGTACAACAAAAAAAACACAAACACATTAAAATTGCAACATAACCCCCCCCCCCCCACTGAAAAATAACCATCTTTCTGATTCAGTAGTTCAACACAAAATGTAGATAACAATTTAGAACTGGAAGAATAAACTGTAGTGATACAAAGCTATGTATGAAATGAAAAGCTAGGTTCAAAAATAGCAAGTAGGACTTGCCAGCAGTGCTGTTGCAGACTGTATGTTTAAAGAATAGGCCAGCCTCTTTTAACACAGCTTCTGACAGTGGAGACTGTGAAATCTGTATCACATGCATGCAGTCACATCATAGGATTTCTGGGTTTGTTTGTTTTTTAAAAAAGAATGAGATACAGAAATATAAAGTTTTCAGGCAATTCCTGCCTGAACTCACAAAATGCAAGCATAAATGTTGCCTGATGTCAGACTGAATCCTTTTAAGTTAGTGAAAAAGAGATTTAACAAGCACAACTATGTTAGCAGAAGGTGCTTTGGTCAATACTCACTGCTAGCCAGCCTCTTTCAAAGTCTATCAAATAAAGTTAATGGCCTTAGAGCTCACACATGGTCTTGTGGGTGTTTGAAAAGTGTGCGAGGAAAGGGATATTGACCTTGATTGGACATGTGTGCTAGCTTGTTATAGCCAGATAATGGATATATTACCTGGATACAAATGTGATTCTATAAATCTCTGTCCCTGATCTGCCCAGCATGAAGCTCGCGGAAATTTCCATGCCTCTGCACATTACAGAGAGGGTAGGTGAGTCTATTTCTGGCAACAGAAACCACACAGCAGGCTCTGCTCCTGATATCCAAGGGTCTCCAAAGCCTTGATGAAATCAAAAGTCTATCCAGTCTCACATTCTTTTCTTGGACAGTGACCATCCTGATACCAACAAGAAATCCACACCAGGATGTGAGCACAATGGTATCCTCCTGTTTGGGTTCCCCAAAAAGTTATATTGAGAGGATCTTGTGAATTGTCTCTTTGGAGTAATAGCACCTTTCCATTTTGAAAGATGTCTCCATTTGGAAACAGATGCAAGCCCAAGCAGTGCACATTTGCATCACTTTCTCAGAGGCCAGGATAATGTTGAGCTTAAATGGTTGAAAAAGAAACAAGGAAAATTTGATTCCTTTAAAGTCAGATATCAGTCTGCATTCTGGGGAGAGTCAATAAACAAGTATAAGTAGAAGAAATTGCTAGGTAGCACTGTTTCCTTTATTTCTTAGATATAATGCAAAGCTGGAAACACTGAAGCAGCAAACAAGTTAATGTTTCTGATCTTTCCTAACTCATGGGAACATGAGAGATTAACCTCTCCCACCACCCATCTCCTCCTCCAAAAGCACACTATGGCAGTTTACAGACCACCCCTTAGGGGTGGCCTGTACCCACCCCTTTCCCCAACAGATTGGGGTCTCAGCTGCCACAGCGGCAGCCCTGAGGTCCTGATCCGCCGCTTTTCCAAGTGGCGGGGAAGCGGCAAAATGCCACTTCCCCGCGGCCTGGAAAGGGGTGTTCTTGTGCTGGTAAAACATCAGGGAAGCACAAGTGTGTGAAAGCCTGATGTGCTTCCTAAACGTCAAGGAATTGTCCCCTCGCCTCCAGCGTCCCTGAATCATTTGGGGAACAGCAATTTCCTATGAATGGAAACTTTGTGTTCATAGGAAATTGCTTCTCCCTGAATGATTCAGGGACTCTGGAAGCAAGGGGATGATTCCCTGACCATTAAAATTGGAGTTGTCTCCTCTAATTTACAGAGCAAACTGCAGTGGTCTGCAAAAATCCTGGCATTTTTCACCTGGTTGGTGGAAAGAAAAGTTTGAGAGTTAAGCTCTGTGTGAGATTCAGCCATCATGTAGTGATAATTCAGAGGTCGGGTGAGGCAAGTGTGGTACACACATGCCCCAGATAGTTTTGAGAGCCTCCAAGGACTCCCTGTTTTGGAAAATATATTTTGCTAAAATTTTCCCCATCATCGGTGATTTGGTAGGCAATTTCATCATGTATCCTGAGCAGGCTGTTTTAGGTCCAAGAGACCCCAGAATTTCTCCACTGGGATGGGAGAGGTCAAAGCAGGGGATATTGCAGCAAGCCTAACCCTGGACAGGTGCCCACCCCTCTTTAAGGTGAAAACTTAATGTTTGAACCACCACTATTTTGTCACGTCCAAATTTCAAATAATAATGTCAGATTCTTAGTTGCAAGCTAGTTTCTATGTCCCTAATATGGCATCCCTGGGTGGAAGCCCATATAGTATGTAAAAATGATGATATATGTTATGAAATTACTTCAAACAAAACTTTTCCATATAATTCTGTGTGGCTAACTTCAAGACTGTACATTCGCTGGCTCCCACTTGTGAAGTTTCTGTATCAAATTTCTTCAAAGTTATGGAGTTTTTCAGAGAAAATCCCTTCCCCGCCATTTATACTAATCTGGCAGTTCAAAACCAAACTAGCAGTATGCTATAAGAGCCCAGCTTATCAGCTGCTAAATGACTAAATGCCCATTTCATCATAGGAGGAGTCTTTTACCATCTCAGAATGTTCCCAGTTATTTATATTCCCACTGGCATAGGAAGTGCTTAGTGAAAATATGTTTTGATGGCTGTCCTATATTAGCTTTTGTACCCAAAATCCTTGTCATAGTGTGGCTAATTATGAAGAATCTATTTTAACATAAGCACAGCTTTGGAGAGAAAGAGCTTTCGTGGAAGTAGGACAGCTAGGAGAACCTTTCACCTAGTGGTTGTGAATGTCTTCCATATCTATGGGATAGCAAAATATGTTCTGTGTTTAATCCCTGAAAAGGAATCTGTATCTTGAATAGCGCCATTAAAGTTGGGACTAAAATCTAAAATGGGTTTTCCACTTTGTTGACATAAAAGGTACCCACAATTTCTTTGGTCTCTTTGATCTGCCAGCATTCTCAGCAGCCAACGGCAACATTTTCTTTTGCTATATCCCACTAGATCACTTGAGCTGAGGGGGAAGTGGAAAAGGATGGGTCCAGCTGGCTTTGGGTGTCACACAGGCAGTAGCCAAGAACTGCATTTAGCCCCAGGGCTGCAGATTGCATACTCTTGGGTTAGACCTTTCTCCTTGATCAGTTCTGTTGAGAAACTGGACATACCAACCATGTCAAATTCTATGGGTTCAGCAACACATGACTAGTCTTCCCTTTCAGTTCTTAAATGTAAACAGTGAGTCACAGTAGTAGAAAATAAGGAAAGTAACGGCACCAAATCCCCCCCATCTTGGAAACTAAGCAGGGTTGGCTCTGGTTAGTATTTGGGTGGGAGAAAGGAACTGGCAAAATCACCTCTGAGTATTTGCTGCCTAAGAAAACCCTATGTAATTCATGCGGTCACCATATGTTAACAGGCAACTTGAAGGCTTGTACACACACATTTATTATTGTGTTTACCAGCACAACAGCGGAGGGGAAAGGGAGAAAGGGGCCGTGTAAAGGCTGCACCAGTGACACAAAACCAAGAAGGAGCTCCAAAAATGGAGCTCCTTCCGGCGCTGCGGAAAGGGTGACAGGCGCCCTTACGTGGTGCCAGGATGTCACATTTGTGCCACTTCATTTGGAGGTGGCGCAGCCGTGACGTTGTAATGGCGGCGCCCATGTGGACAGGGCGCCGCCATTTTGTACATACTCTGTATGTACTAGGGTTGGGGGCATCTAGAAGAGACGCCCCCAGGCAGCCCTAGTATGTACAGAGTACATACTAGGGTGCCCGTTTGTAAAGGGACAGTGATGGGTTGTGGGTCAGTAGTAGCCATATATAATGGATGGGCACAAAAGCAAGTTAAAATGAGTGAAACCTTCACTCCCAGGTGCTGCTCAGCTGCTGGTGGCAGGTCCATTCACATACACATACTCCACAGAGAGGAATGATGGTAACACCCAGGAAATCTGGGCATCGTTCCCTCTAGAGTTCAGTATAGATATGGAAAGAATATTAAAATATAGTCAGAAAATGCTTGAAAAGCAACTGTCAAGACCTCTGATGTGGAAAAGGCTTGATAGGCAAGACCCTTCACAGCTCACAGCTTATTCTATGTGAAAAACGCACATGAACATAAATAACATTTCTGAACATAATAATAATATTTATTTATTATATGAAAATCTTCTATGGTTCTAAGAAAGATGCTTGACCCGGATAGATGAAGAAACAAAGGCTGAAATAGGGCCGGTTAGCAGCAAAGCTGTTTCCCCACAAGCTTACTATTTTCCTTACCTATTAAAGTTCTAGTAGTGATATTTGGAACAGCAGCAAAAAATTCCTCCCACATGCTCAGCACAAATGTTATCATTTAAATTGAAAAGAGAGCCTTGTCACAAACAATTTAAAATATTTATGGATATTTATTTGATTGATAGGAGGGCTGCTACTTCAATTAATGTTAGTTGTAGAGCTTATATAGCAAGGTAGCTGAAATCTTTTTTTTTCCCCAGCCAGTGGAGAACAGGTTTCCACAGCAGTGATTGATGGATGAAATTCTTATGGCTTCAGTGGTTTGGTGAAGTCCAGAAGACCTGTCCTCCCCTGAATAAAAAGCAGAGCCCTTCTTAGCATACTAATTTGCATTTTAACATTCAAAAACAGATTCCAGTCTGGGCTGTTCAAGAGCCTGTCGGCAATGGGCACATTTAAGATGACAAAATGACTGACAACCATATTACTATGCCCATATTTATAATCTTCTTTGGTAAAAAAAAAAAGTGACACCTTACCTAAAACCTGTCACCCTTTGTCAATTAGTTGTAAACCATTCATATACAAAGGTCCAGATTGGATCAAAACAGGCTCAGTTTGTGAGGCTTGGCCACTTTCTGCATTTTAAAAATGTAGGCATGTCTTACAATTCAGTGGAGCTCTTCTAATTTATTTTATTATGTATTTTTAATTTATCACATTTTATCCTGCATTTCATCTAAAGGTGGAAATAGGGGAACTGTCATCCACAATTAATTTGGGCTGTAGTTCTTGCAGTCTCTTAACATTGCTATCTCTTCCATGACAGTGGGATGGTGAGCCAACTCACATTTTACAACTTTAAAGGACCTATGACTACAAGTTCAGAAACTGGTATAGCTCTTCTAAACCAAAAGCCAGATTGAATTATCTGCCCCAATAACATGGGCTGTATTTACATTGCAGAGTTAATTCCATTTTTAATGCAGGCTTAATTAATGCTGAATTGTGGAAAAATGGTAAAGTCTTTTAAAAATCACAACAAACCAGATTTTGGGTGCTTTTTTAAATAATAATAATTTAAAAAAACAGGGACTGAGGTGTAATCTGTGCTGCAGAAATATGCAGTTTCACACTGTTTTAACTACCATGACTCAGTGCAATGGAGTTCTGGGATTTGTAGTTTTGTGAGATATTTAGCCTCCTCTCTCAGAGAGTTCTAGTCCCACCAGTATCAAATTGCATTAATTTGGCAGTGTCACATCAGTTATGGACACCACAAGCCATCACAGATATTGCCCAGACTGGACGGGAAAAAGTGTGTGTTTTAATTTATTTCATACAATCATAGAGTCTTAGAGTTAGAAGGGACCTCAAGGGTCATCCAGTCCAGCTTCTTGGCATCCATATTTGTTTTTATATTTTTGAGTTTAATATTTGTTTTATTATTGTTAGCCATTGCAGAATGGCCAAAAATCAATGAAATATCATAAACATTGGGCTGTCCTTTTGTGATGCCACCAAACATATTGCTCAAGGTGCCTCGCGAACAGAGCAACCTTGGACACTGTTTAGATCAGTTTAAAACTTTAAGGATTTATTGGCAGAGAGAAAAGAGCAGCAACAATTTTTAGTACTCTTAAAAGGCCTAGAGCCCATTTGCAGCAACGAATGAGTGTCTTGCCTTAGCTAATCAGAATGAACTCCCTGGTGAGTGACAGAGCTGTTATGGAAGTGTCAGTCATTTTGGAAATGTGCATTTGTGGCCTCTTGTTCTGGAGGGGGCAGTCATCAAGTTAGTGTTGTGGTGGACCAGTGTGCAGGATGTTTAAATATAACACACTGATTAGAGCGGAGGAGGAACCGTTGCCCTTTAACGAATAGCCATTAGATGGGGCAGAGAAGGAAGGGAACATAATGACCATTCCTAAGCAACATGCTATAGACATACAGTATTATGCATAGTAGTACTTTGGGAGCTAACACTTCTGATAAAATATCTCACTGCAGGAACACTGGTCTCTAATTTAGGGTGACTTGTCCACTAACTACGTGACAGCTTTGTAGAATAAATTGGTTCTATTATTATACACTTGATAGTTGGCTTTCAGTATGTGTATCTCTGGTCACAGTGTGCAGTCACTTTAGATTGCAATTTGATTTAGCAATTTTCTTGTGTGGTCTCTTTTTTTCTACTCAAAGGCCACAATCCTATGGGCACATACCTGGGAATAAGACCTCCTTTTGAGTAGACATTTATGAATAAACTGTAAATTCCAGTGTTGTTGTTTTTGTTGTTGTTGTAGCAAACAGATTGATATGGACACTTTTAATGTGCTCCTGGTACTTTAATTTGTTTTAGAGACTTTGATAAACAGGTATTGGCAATAACTTTAACTGGGATGGAGTTATCAGAGGGCAAGACCTCTGGAAGTGACTTGCTTATACATACATTTTGGGGCCACTAGTTCCTACTGCCTGACTCAACATAAGATATTGTACTGATGCAAGTAATGACCTTCAGGGACCCTTTCAGATAAGATCTAGATCATAAGTTCATTTTATGGCAGGGTTATTAAGAAGAATTGATATGGAATGGCCCCTCCAACCTTCAGAGCAGATTGCTAGCAAGTCCTATATTAATAGCTGCCCCTCCACACCCCATCCATCTTGTATCTTGGTAGTCAGTGTGTGAGATCTAACTCCAGCATTAAGCAGAGTGAGGCAGTTGTCTGAGGTGGTTAATACTTTGAATTATGGGACACAACAGAGGCTTCTTCCTGAGTTTCCCATACACACATCTATTTTTCTGTGTTTGAGGACAAAGCTGACAGTGGGTATAACTTGTTCTGGATCTGCGCAGCTAACTTGCTGACCGTCATGAGAAGCAGAAAAAGCTGTCCTGTATCAAGTGTCAGGGTAAATGTCGATTGCCAAGACAATAAACTTGTCCTTTGCTTCATGTGGCGAATACCTTGGGCCTGCTCCTGTTTATGTATGTTTATTGATCAAGTGAAACAAAAATAAAATATAGATAAGGCTGAATAATACAGTTGTGTATACATCAATAAAATTCATGTCCATGGGCAGCCTTCATTTCCAACCTACATGACCAATCAATACCTAGTATAAAACCACAGAGTTAGAAGGGAATATGAGAGCCATCTATTCCAGTCCAATCCCCTTCCATAAGGGGAAGGAATACACAACTATAACACTCCCAAGAGATGGTCATCCAACCTCTGTTTAAAGACACCCAAAGAAAGAGAATCAACCACCCTCTGAGGCAATCTATTCTACAGTTGAACTTATTTTACACTCTAATAGTTCTTTTAATATTTCAGTGAAATCTCTTTTCCTGTAATTTGAATCTATTGGTTTGTTTCCTAGTCTGTGGAACAGCAGAAAACAAGCTGATTCCATCTATTACATGACATCACTTCTCCAAGTTAACATATCCAGTTCCCTAAGTCATTCCTCACCAACCTTTGAAAATCTTTGGAGCGAAACAGATTGGCCAACAAAGCTGGCTTCCAGCTGGCTTGGGACCATGGTGTGCAGACAACACATGCCCCCAAGACAACTGGAATCTGGTTTTCTCAGGGGCGGCTTCCAGCCACCCCTTTCGAGCAGTCTGTTCTACTCCAGAGTCACTCTTTTCTGAACAATTCCAATTTGTCAAGATTGTCCTTGATGCAAGTGAGGTCTGACCAAAGAAGAATAGAGTAGAACTAATACTCTAATCCAGCGGTTCTCAACCTATGGGTTGCCCTTTGGGGGTCGAACGACCTTTTCACAGGGGTTGCCTAAGACCATCAGAAAACACATATTTCCGATGGTCTTAGGAACTGAGACCATCGGTTGGGGGTCACCACAACATGAGCAACTGTATTAAAGGGTCACGGCATTAGGAAGGTTGAGAACCACCATCAGGACACTATAATTTTATTAACGCAGCCCAGAATTGCATTGGGGGTTTTTTTGGGGGGGGGATTTTGGCTGTAGCACCACAGATGTTCAGTTTGTGGTCTACTAAGACATCTAGAACCTTTTTGCATGTACTACTTTCAAGCCAGGATCTAGGGGTCTATGTAGACCAAACTCTGTTGGTTCCATAACATTTATCCAGGCCCCCTCCAAAAAATAAATGCTTTTTCCTCCCTATCCTCTGCAACTACTCTTTTAATTCTTGTGTAGACATATGCCAATTTATTAAATTAATAAATCCATCAGTTACTGGGCATCCAGTTACTGGTATAATATCATTGAGGAGAAGTAAGTAGAGACATGCAACAAATCTTTTCCTCAGGGGCTCATTTCTCCAGTAAACTGCATGTGGTGGGACAGAGTGACACAGAGGTCAGCAGGCCACAGTGCCTTTGTGGGCCATCTCAGGGCACTTGGGTATACTGAATTACATTGTGGGAAATGGACTTGGGCTCCAGCATTCAGGATGTCCACCAGAGGAATTAGGTCTTTTCCAGAGCTTTGAAAAATTACAGCTGCCAGGTTGCTCCAGAAGTCTGGGCTAGGGATATAACAAATATTTGTTATTTTTTTCACAAGATACAAGTCTTTGTTCTCAGTTACTCATGCTCTCATATCAATGAAAAATTCTCACATAATGAACTTCAAGGCAAACACTCTGATACTCAAGGGTACAATTTGCATGGGAAAGGAGAGGCAATGTATGTTAAGAAAAAAGAAACAGGAGAGCAGACACTCTGATGTTGTGGTTGCACTTTTGAAGTTTGTAGTTGGCATCATTATTATTAGAAGTGAACTGAAACCCATGAAAGCTCACATTAAAAAGACAAATAAAATCCAGCAAGTCTTAATGTTGCTGTTTGATTCCCCATCATCACCACTTTTCTTTTCTTTTTGGAAAACTTTTGAATGGTTCCAAAAGAGTGCTGTAAAGCTACGGCGCTGGCAGCTACAGCACCTTTTCCAGGGCACAAAAAGGAGCCACAGAAGGCCAGACCAGGGCCATGGCATGCGGTTGCCATGGCCCCCATCTGGTGAAGACCGACACAGCTGCAGGCCACCCCTTCAGGGATGGTCTGCACAGCCCCCCAGTTAGCATCTCCTGCGACCGTGCTTGTGAAAATGTTAAGATAGAAACAAAATCATATCACTAGGCATCTCACCCCTCAAACCCCAGACAGGTGTTTTAGCTGGACCAGGATAATGCTGTCATCTTGGCAGCATCATTTAATTAATGGGCTTATGAGAATTCTACTAAAATGGTTAAACCACCAGACTATCCAAATAGAACACAAACATCTACCCACTTTTTTCTGTGACTTTTCTCATTCTTCAGTATCTGAAGAAACTAAAATTAAAGTGATTCATCATTCTATGCATCATTAGAAATGCATTTCCCAATTTTGAAAATGATCTTTGAAAATGAGAAAGAGAATGAAATTTGTGTTTCAAATCTCTTTTTTATACAGTGTTCTAATGGGCCAGTGTTAATGCATATTTTTTTATCATTCTTGATAACTATTGCAATCTCGTGACCTTCTGGACGCGGTGGCTGATTGGTATAACCCCCCTTTTTTATCATAAAGGCCTAAGGAGGCTTGCAACATAAATAAAATCAGAAACTAAAATCAATCACAACATGAAAGAAAAGTTTAAAACAGTTAAATAATTACCATATTAAAAATAGCATGATATTTTTTAAAAGTTTGAAAGCATATAAAACATAATAACTCCTCCATTAAAAGAGCCTTTTACAGCAATCAGTTAATAGCCAAAATACATTGGCCCCTTGGTATCTGCTGAGGTTTGGTTCCAGGATCCCCCATGGATACCAAAATCCTTGGATGCTCAAGTCCTATTAAATACCATGCAGTAGTAAAATGGCATCTCTTATATAAAATGGCAAAATCAGGGTTTGCTTTTTGAACTTTTTTTTTTACATATATATTTTCAGACCATGGATAAAGAATCCATAGATATGGAAGGCCAATTGTAATGGGGGTTTTACCTGCTTGTACAAAGAAATTATAGAGGGGGGGCCAACCTGGCCTCCTGCGAAAGGGAGTCACTGAGAAGACTTCTCACTCTGTCCTCAGAAAAACATACCTGATAAGATGGTGAAACCAAAAGAAAGCCTTCCCTACAGATCTGAACAGGCTCATAGAGGGAGATACAGTCATTCACATTATGAGAACCTAAACTATATAGAGTTCTATAGAACATGCCCAGCATATTAAACTGTATCTGTAAATGACCAGTGAAGGCATTGTAACAAGTTGAGTTACATGCTTGCTACAAAGGCAACCCCACATAAAGTATGTCACAGTAATCCAAATCAGGTATCAGATGCTGTGGGGCAGCAGTGGCAGTCCTCCAGCTGTTTCCTCTGAGCCATCCTCTTGGGAGGAAATAAACTGATTAAGGAAAGCATTTTATTTGAGCAAGGCGCTGTATGTGTCAATACAGTTAGCCGTATCATTCCTACCCA
This sequence comes from Sceloporus undulatus, assembly GCF_019175285.1. Taxonomy (NCBI): domain Eukaryota; kingdom Metazoa; phylum Chordata; class Lepidosauria; order Squamata; family Phrynosomatidae; genus Sceloporus; species Sceloporus undulatus. The sequence continues at coordinate 115,888,236 of NC_056526.1, forward strand.
GATTAAGCCATGGAATTATCCACACTGGTAAACAGAAAGGGAAAGTATATGCACACATGAAGGTGCCCCATTGATTTGAATTGACAATCAAAAGAACCTAGAACTCTTTTTTTCATTTTTGATAGCTGTCAATGGGGCAAAACATACCGCCTTGATAGAGCAGTTCTGCGCCACCCCTGGGAATGCCGGATCAGGTCCACAGCAAGCGCACACCATGGGCCTAATCCAGCACTCTGCTAGCCCAAAAATGGCTGGCAATATGTCACTATTTCTTAAAGCGGTGAAAAGCCACCTTTCCCATTGCAGTGGCGGCTTTTTGCTGATTCTTTGGCACAGCGCATCTAAACATTATGCCAAAGAAGGGGCATGATGCCGCTTGCTATGCAGTCAGGCATGACACCAGCATTGGGGAGGAATCGGGGCTTCTGGTGTGCAGGTTCACCACGCTCCCACTCCAGCCCGATGCCAGCATTTAGTGCATGTCTGTTTAGCCCCCATGTATAACTTGTGGATGGGTATACTTGAGTACGTGCTGTTGCTATTGTGGGAGCTGATGCTGATCTAAAGACTTGTCCTGTCATGAAAGCCTTGGTGTCATATTGCTCAGTTGATATGTTCAGAAATAAATCATATGAAAACAGTGTAAGTCTTCAGTGTTATACGGACACAGATATTACTGTTGAAATAGGCTGCTTGGTGTGTATATGTTTGTAGAAGAACTCCAACCATCACCCAGGACAAAAAAGAAGCACAATAAAAACATTGGTAGATCACACAAAAAGGATCTGCAAACCCTACTTTCTGGAAGATGAAATGAAACACCTAAACTGGGATCTACAGCCTAATGGTTACTCCAGCTCAGACATCAGATGGGTTGCCAGACCCAGAAAAAAAGAGTGAAGACAAACAACCACTCAAAGGGAAGGTATTTTTACCATACATCAAAACAGTCACAGACAGAACAGGGAAACAGATGAGGAAACACAACCACCAAATGATCTACAGATCAACCAAGAAAATACAGCAAATGCTGTGCTCAGTGGACAAGTTTATACAGGGTCCAGGGAGCACCAAACGCAGTGCTCAAACATGAATCAAGGAACACAAGAGACACTGCAGACTGGGCCAGCCAGAAAAATTGGCAGTAGCAGAACGTTTTATGAACCAACCTGGGCATACAATGCTATTTGAAAACATTGAAATTTTGGACTGCGCCAACAACTATCAGGTCAGAATGCACAGGGAGGCCACTGAAATCCACAAACACCTGGACAAATTCGACAGGAAGGAAGAAACCCTGAAAGTAAACAAAGGCGGTTTACAGACCTGTGCCCGCCCCTTTCCCCGACAGATTGGGGCTTCAGCTGCCACAGCAACAGCCCTGAGGCCCTGATCCGCCACTTTTCCAGGCTGCGGGAAGCGGCAAAATCACTTCCTCTCAGCCAAGGGTCATACAGTAGATCAGGGGTACGCAACCTTTTTGAGCCAGGGGCCGGGTTGCTGTCCCTCAGACAACTGGGGGGCCGAAGCCAAAAAATAAATAATTAAATAATTTTTAAAAATTTAAATAAATAAATACACCGAGACAAATGTAGGACAACATTTTCAAATGGTGGACACTTTTTTTTAAAAAGTGGAGGACATGCAAAAAAAATTGCTGATTTTTTTAAATTTTTTTAATATAAATGCATGTTTCTGAGGCGCCTATAGACAATTGCCCCCACGCGCGAGAGGCCAAAGGCCCCGGCGGCAATCGGTGGCAGGACCGGGCTGGGGCCAGTCCCAAGGCCTTGCTGGGCCGCATCTGGCCCGCGGGCCGCAGGTTGCCTACCCCTGCAGTAGATAGATAGATAGACAGACAGACAGACACCCTTCACTTCCATGCCACCACTCTCTGAAGATGCCAGCCACAGATGCAGGGGAAACATCAGGAATAAATTCTTCCAGAACACGACCACATAGCCTGAAAATCCCACAAAAAAACTATTTGTCTTGTCTGTCTGTCTCTCTCTCTCTGTATACACACACACACACCACACACAGATACACACACACACATTCACACACACACAAACAAACACACATTTTAAACTTCCTACTGCTTGGGAAAATTGGAACATAAAACACTATCACACAGAGAGCCTGAAAAGCAATTTTGTAAGTATGGAGGCTGTATAATGTAATAAAACAATCAGCCAATAATTATCGTTATTCATAGCACTCTTTCCTACATACGTTCTGAAACTAATTTTTTTTTAAGAAGAAGCCTGCAAGAAAGGTATAATGACTAAGGGGCAATGCTGCCCCTAAGCCATCATCATGCCCCCTGCCCAACCACATGATGGGCAGCTTTGCAGTGCTCTGTTGCACAGCGTTTATATGCCGCATGCCACAGAAGCACTGTAAAGCCGCAGTGGCAACAGAAAAAACAGCTTTGTGCCAGCAAAAAGCTGAATTGGGGATGTGGTGTGTGGTTGCCACAGCCCCAACCCAGCATTCAAAGAGGCAGCGTCAAGCCACCCCTTCTGAGCCATCTGTTTTTGCCCTAAGTACACTGATTAGAGCAAGGTTTGGATTTGTTTTTGTTGTTGTTGTTGTTCAATAACTTTGAATTCCCACTATAGTTCATAATGCTAGAAAATAATTAATTAGCTATTATTATTTTTCAGAGCTCTAGAATCTGGGTGCTTTTAACTCACAAGCTGGATTGTGTCCAGAGGAAAGCAACCAAAATGGTGAAAGGTCTGAAAACAATGTCCTGGATAAGCTAGTCGTCATCTCTACATTATTCTATATAAATTGTTATCTTGTACAAAACACACTCCAGTTAATCAAAATATGCTTGCAATTTTGGGGCAAAGATGCCATTCACAAACAACACTGGTAGTATTTGTTTGACACAAATACCTGCATTCCATGGGAAACATATCTGTACAAAGTTACATCAGACTGTGAGGATGAAAGGTCAAATCTGATATGCTGGGAGGAAAGTCCCCTGGGTCCTCATCAGTTCTGACTGTGCATTTCCTTAAAGGTTCAAGATCATCTTGACCTATTCCTCTTTTCACATTCAATAAATCTCTGAGTTTCTTTCAAATATAACCAAGGATTTGATGAACTCCTCTGGTCAGCCCATTTTTGTCATTACATTTATGGTGCTAGTAAATTATTTAATTTGGTTGTCCGATCAGTATGCTTAGGGTTTCACAGGGCTCATAATCACTCTAATTCAGTAGTTATACTGGCTAGCCATTTGCTTCATGAAATCTCTCGATAATAGTTGCAACTTCTTAGACAAATGTAGGGCCTGAACAGACAGACCAAAATAAAGCTGCTTCGGATCACTTTGGAGGTATGCTGTTTAAATGACAAACACATCTTAAGAGGCCAGAAACTGTGCCAAAGCTGCACTCTAGTCCTTAGGACTGGAGTGTGGCTTTGGTGCGGCTTCCAGCCTCTTAGGACACATGTAGCATTTAAACAGCATATCTCCAAAGTGACCCAAAGCAACTTTATTTTGGCCTGTGTTCAGGCCCTTACTTACTTACTTACTTCATTTATTGTATTTCTGTATCACCTCACAGCCCACAAGCATTCCTGAGGCAATGAACGAATTAAAGCCAATTAAGGTGATACAACAATAAAAATATTTTCAAAATGCATTAAAAATACTCTCTTAAAACTCCTAAAAGCAGTCTAAAAACAATCCTAGAATCCAATTTTGAAATAGTTAAAATAGTAATTTCAAACACTGACTGCCATACAGAATAGTACTGTCTTAGCTGCCTACTGGAAGTTTCAAAACAGATGGAGCCAGGCTAACTTCCTTGGGCAGGGAGCTCCACAGTCAAGGCACTGCAACAGAGAAAGCTCACTCATGTGTACCCACCAATAACTTCACAAAGTGTTGGGACACACAAACAGGGTCTTCTCTGAAAATCTCGAATTTCTGGCAGACCCATATGAAAGGTGGCTATCTTTCAAATATCCTGGCCTCAAGTATTTCAAGGCTTTGTAGGACAATACTAGCATCTTGAATTGAGCTCAGAAATAAATGGGAAGCCAGTCCAATTCTTGCAGGATCAGTGTTATATGGTCTCTCAAGACATGTTGGATGACAACTGTGTCCCCTTTCTCCCAGCCATGGCCATGCTGAGCATGATAGATGTTGTAGTCTGACAGATCTTGAGGGTGACAGGATAGGTGGAGATTGTTGTCTGAGTTTAATTGCAATTATTTGCAAGAGGGTTGAATGTTATTTAGTGGTGTGACCAAGGCCCCGTGGATATGAAACTATTTCAGCTGTAGCTTTAAAATGCTAACATTACACATATTGTGACAGAAAGCTAGAGATTCTCCTTCCCCTATGAAAAAGTCTTTTTTATTACTTTATTTTATTAATAAATCTGACTAACTTGCTATTGCCAGAAGCATCAGTAACAAACTTCAGTGAGTCACAGTAGCCTGAGTGCCTTTTCTGTTATCAAATGATGTCAGAACTCAGGGATTTTTCACCCATATATCTCTTGATAGCTTGTATTGCACTACCAAAAGGTCAAGCATCTGCCAGCTTCTCATTGCTGTATGTCTCATGTTTTAAACTTGTAACATTTTGTCAGATAGAACAAAAAGTTCCAACTTTAAAACATGATTCAGGATTCTATTCCCTTGCCCAACCATCACAATATTAAAAAAAAAAATCTTCAGGTCTTGTACACATGGGTTGATGGAAACACATTGGGTTGCATTAAAGCTGTTAATAAATATCATTGGGGGAGAATGGAGTACATCTTTCCAGCCTAAAGGGACTGACATTCTGCACAGGTCATGGCTGCTTGAGGGCTAAAGAAATCAGTTCGCTACTCCTTTTCATAGCAGAACTCTTTCTTTCTTCCTTGCCCTTCTTCAGTTGTTTCCCAGTTATTCTTATGCTGGCTTTCAAGAATTATATCTGTCTTGCTGTTGGAGCAGCAATGATACAACATGCAGTAATTTAGTCTGTAATGAAGTACAATTAATTATCCAATATTAAATCAATCACTTACTTGGAGAATTCAGTAATTAAAACACTAAAGTATCTCTAAATTGGGTGACAATTGTTTGGCTCATCCAGTGAGAAGTCTCCGCAAGCCTTGAAGTATATATTCTCTTGGGCTTCAGTTACCAGAATCCTCCAGCCAGTATGGCTTCTGCTATGCCTGTGTTTATACTGGGGGGATCTGAGAAATACAGTTCAAAAGAATCACTTTTTCCAAGCTCTGAAGTCTCTTATTTTCATTAGGAAAGAGTGAGTGATTGTGTGTAGGGGGTCTATGTTCAGCATCCAGGGGTGCATTACACATGTATGGCACATATCAGTGTGTGGGTACCCTCTACAGGAGAGAGGAAAGCAGCTGGAGTATAAAAAAGGGAATAGGATATAATTTTTCATGTGATTTTTCACCTTATATATTTTTGTATTGTATTGTATTGTATTTATACCCCACTCTTCACAAATGCTCTCAGAGCAGCTTACAAATTGATAATTAGACAGTTCCCTGGAATAGAGCGCTCCTCTTCCACACAGATTAAAAAACCCAAGGACTCACTCAAAATTAGGGAGAAGTAATCTCACATCTTCACCTTCTAGCCTTTGCTGTTCCCATCCTCTTATCATTTGTACTCAGAATGGTGTAGAACAGGCACATAGCCACAATATCATGCCTACATTCTGACTCCAGATCTGATTCCCCCAACCCACCATAAAATCGAGCCAGCTGCACTGAGAGATGGGAAATTGAAGGATGGTACATCAAGCCCCCTCCTGCCAGCAAGCCACAGTGCACTAAAGCAGGCACACCTCATGTGTCTTATCTCAACTGTTTAGTACACTGTTGCTCACAGGATTGAAGGGGGCTGGTTACATCATGCTTCAGTACTCTGAAAGATGCACTTTCAAGGGTGCCAGAACCACAGAAATCCATCCCTTGGTGAGGCTGGGTGGACTTTAAGGTGGGTTTGGGGGCCACTTATAATCTTGACAATGGTACTACAATCATAAATGTGTATTGGAAACAGTTACGAGATCATAAGGCTAGCTTACCACATTTTAACTAACCAGATGCCAGCCATATTTGTCAAACAGAATGAAAATATTCAATGCCTGCAGCATGGTGTTCCCATATTGTATATTCCAGCCTAGATACTCAATTGCATTAGAAGCTCCAGATTAGCTACACTGCTATTGGCATTCAACAACTTGAATCTGCTGTTTAATGACAAAGGTGTTGTTGTTGTTGTTGTTGTTGTTGTTGTTGTTGTTGTTGTTTTAACTATAGCTCCCAGAATTCCCCAGCCAGCAAGGCCAGCAACAGTTATCCTCCCCAAAAGTAATCTTTCCACATTTTGCTTGTCAATTGGTTTGATCCAATTCCAATGCATTGGGCAAGGGATGCTGAAGTAATATATTGCAGTCCTCCTTCAATATTCAGTCTTCTATGCTAGCTCTCTCTCTCCCTCTCCATCAGGAGCACTCACAATACAGACTTATTAGAAGAACAAAATATTTACAGAAGTTCATATCATTTTATACTAGGTTATTCTATTCCCACATACATACACACACACACACACACACACACACACACACAATATTGTTTCCAAGCTGAAATAGAGTGGAGCTAGTCTCTCCTCCCTCACCTTATGTCAGATGTTCTTCCTTCCAAAATAGTCCAAGTTCCATGATTGCCTTTGGCAGCTTCTCAACCCAAGACACTACTGTTCAGTTTGAAGATCAGAAAATTCTTGACTCTGTAATACATTCTGTTTCATGGAGTCTACTCTCTTCAATGTATATATGGCTCCCTCAATTTGTAGTTTTAAATATTAAAAATTGTGTTTGACACCCATTGTACATATAGACATCCCAAACTATCACAGTATTTTTTAATGTGAAAGCGGGGAATAACAAGTAAGAATGCTTCTTTCATTTAACCTCTGCAGGCTTGCTACATATAATCCATCCTGTCTCTTAAAACCTAAATATTGAATAAGATAAGTGAATGTGACGGATCAAACCTTTGATGTATCAGCTGAAAAAAAAGGAAAAGAATGATGAGGTTTTCTAAGAAGAAAAATGTCATTTAAGTATTTTCATACAATCAGCTGTCAAAACATCACATGCTGCAAGAATCTAGAATCTCTGAAAGAAAGACATAAAGAAATGAATCCATACTGAAGACTTCAAATTACACCCTGTCTACTGTTCACTGTTTGTGAGAAAGAACCAAAGCTGGAAATGCTATTTTCTGGACTACAGTTTTCAAAATCTCCAAGTATAATAACTACTCACCCTGGTGGCTTATTGATTCCAGGTGTTATAGGTTAAAAAAACAAATCCAAGCTCTGATAGAATGCACCAAGTACTTAAATAGGTTGTTTCATGGTCAATTAAGAGGTCCAGGTTTTGTCTTTTACTGAATGTGTGCTTTGACTATCTAAAACATTCAAGTTACCATTTTAAAAATAAAACTCAATGAATATTAAAAGCAATGTGGTATATATTGATTCCAGAGCTGACCCCATACCAGTGGTCCCCAGTTTTTGCTCTCCAGATGTTGTTGGACTACAGTTCCCATAATCACTATGATGGGTCATGTTTACTGAGGTTTGGGACATCAAAGTTCAACAGTATTTAAGGACCAGGTTCATAAATCATTGTCCTACAGACACAGAGATTCTCATTCCATTGGTGGTTAAAAGTGGTATCAATCAGAGCACTGCAATTGGAGGAAAAGGGTAGAAAGACACTTTTGGCTGATTCCACTTTCATCTTTCAAGTCCCAGTGCCAGTTATTGCACTGTTCTGGAAAGTCCACTGACCTTCCTGAACCCTTTGTGTCTAGTATCTACCCATGGGGTCATCCAGGGAAAGTGAGAGAAAGTAAAACTTATGGTAGAAATAGTTGGGGTGAACTGCTGCACTGCTAAGAATTAGTTGTTGTTGCATTTCCCTCAATGCTATTTGTGGTGGCAGGAGAGTTAAATGCCTCCTAATCCAACACAAACTTGGCATGTTAAATGTAAAGACACATTTAAGATCATGTCTCGTTTGGCCCATAAGCACAGATGAGTGTGCATAGAATATAATTCAGCCATCAAATAAAAGCCAGACTGAAAGGTTCTGACCACATTAAAGGAATTGGAAAGAAACTGTTACGTGAACAAACACAATAGTAGGCTTCCAGATGGATAACTCCAAAGTGTTATCACACTTTGAAGATGATTCATAAGCTCCCTTTGGTAATCAGTGGCCAGAATACCAATCAGCATGTCTCATCTTCTTTATACAGCAGTCCCAATGGTTATCTTTTCATGTCTGAGCACTATTCCAGGTACTTGTACTTACCTAAATGGCTTAGACTCAAGATTCTTAAGGTACACTAACTTCTAGATTAACTTGCCCCTACAGTTGGCCCTTCCTATCCACAGATTCTTTATCCATGATTCATCCATCTACAGCTTGAAAATGTTTGTAAAAATATATAAATTACAAAAAACAAACCTTAATGTGCCCATTTTATATAAGGGACACCATTTTATTATGCCACTGTATTTAATGGGACTTGAGCATTCACAGGTGTGTTTTTTTATCCATGGAGAATCCCAGAACCAAACCCCAGCAGATACCAAGAGCCCGTTGTACTTTAGTTTTATAGTCCAAACCCCTTCTTTCATTAATAGGAAATAGTGGCCCTCCAGTCCGGCCAGAGAGAGGAGAAGGAGAGGAGCTGCTTGGCAGCCATTTTGAGACCGTGTGCTCGAGACCGTGTGCTCGTGCTGAAGGGGCGGAGCTTCTGTGAGTCACATCTGTGAGTCACAAGGGGGCGGAGCTAGCAGACTAGCTTTATATACCAACTTCCAGAGCCTTTCAGAGCAGTCCGGCCAGAGAGAGGAGAAGGAGAGTTTTAGTTTTCTTTAACTCAACAACTCTACTCAAGTGGCATCAGGTTAGAATCAGATATTGAAATAGAACCTTGCCTTTAAGTATCAGATAGCAGCCAGGACATTCCTTTAAAGAAGTATTCCCAGTAGATTGACTGTTAAATTCATTACTAAAGACTTTGCAGTATGGACAACGAGGGATCTGCTGTAGTCACCTGCAACTCTTGTGGAATGTTTCTCCTCTTGCCTACAGAAGTCGAGAACTTCACATGCACCAAGTGCAAGTTGGTAGCACTCTTGGAGGAGAAAGTGCAGCAGCTGGAGTCAAGAGTAGCTACACTTGAGCATATTAGGGAACAAGAGGATTTCCAGGACACAATAGAACTAACGATCTTGGATGAGTACCATGCAGAGGAAGACGCTAGGGTGGAAGAGGTCACTTGCCATACACAGGAGGCAGACAACTGGAGGAATGTCACAAAGAGAAGTAAGCCAAGAAGGGATTGTTCTGGGAGCTTGCAGCTAAAGAATCGATTTGAAGCTCTTTCCCTTATCAAGGAGGATGAAGAAGAGCAGCATGAACAAACTTCAGGGACAGTGCAGGGGAGCCTGAGAGTCCCACCCGAGGGAACAGTCACTGCTAAGCCTCGGAGGAGGCGTGTGGTCGTAGTGGGGGACTCCTTGCTGAGGGGTACAGAAGCAGTGATATGTAGGCCTGACAAGATGTCTCGAGAGGTGTGTTGTCTTCCAGGTGCAAAGATCTGTGATGTGACAGAGAGGCTGACAAGACTGGTCAAGCCTACTGACAAATACCCCTTCCTTTTGGTCCACGTGGGAACTAATGATACTGCAAGACACAGCCTTCAGAACATCAAAAGGGATTACGAGGCGCTTGGTAGGAAGCTGAAAGGAATGGATGTACAGGTTGTCATCTTATCTCTTCTGCCAGTTGAAGGGCATGGTCCAGGAAGGGAGAGGAAAATAGCAGATGTGAACAACTGGCTTCGCAGATGGTGCCGCCGAGAAGGATTTGGATTCTCCGATCATGGGCTGCGGTTCCATGAGGAGGGACTTCTTGCAACAGACGGGTTGCATCTCACGCCAGTTGGAAGAAATGTTTTTGCCAACAGTCTCAAGAACTTGATCAGGAGGGCTTTAAACTGAGTTCCGAGGGGAAGGGAGACAATATTAAGGAAGGCGAAAGGGATGGCGAAAATAGTCAAACTGACATAGAGAAAACAAGAAAAAAAGTGCAAGGACCCAACAGTGGGAGGCAAAAAAACTTGCACAGGCAGCAAGTAAAAGGGAACCATGGTCTGCAATGTCTCTACACTAATGCACAGAGCATGGGAAACAAGCAAGATGAACTCGAACTCCTAGTACAACAAAGCAAATATGATATAATAGGCATCACTGAAACCTGGTGGGATGAGTCTCATGATTGGAATGTGGAAATAGAGGGGTATAACCTTTTAAAGAGAAATAGGCCAAACAAGAAAGGAGGAGGAATAGCACTATATGTCAGAGATATTTACACCAGTGAAGAGATCCAGGACATCAATCATGGAAGCCAGGTGGAGAGCATCTGGATAAGAATCAAAGGGGAGGGAAAGAACAAGGATGTTACAGTGGGAGTCTACTACAGACCCCCAAGTCAGATTGAGGAATTGGATGATATCTTTCTAGAACAGATGACCACACAGTCAGAAAAGAGAGATGTAGTAGTGATGGGCGACTTCAACTATCCTGATATTTGCTGGAAGTCAAACTCAGCAAAATCCTCAAGGCCTAGCAAATTCCTCACATGCCTGGAAGACAATTTCATGGTCCAAAAGGTGGAAGAGGCAACAAGGGGGTCAGCTATTTTAGATCTGATCCTAACCAACAAGGATGACTTGGTTAATGGGGTGCAAGTGATGGGATCATTAGGTGGAAGTGACCATGTTCTCCTGGAGTTTGTAATACAGTGGAAAGGAGAAGCCAGGCATAGTCAGACACGCATCCTAGACTTTAGGAGAGCGGATTTCAGTAAACTTAGAGAAGTACTGAGGGCAATTCCATGGTCAGAAATACTAAAAGATAAAGGAGTTCAGGATGGATGGGACTTTCTCAAACGGGAGATACTGAAGGCACAATTTCAAACAGTTCCAGTGAGAAAGAAAAACGGGAGGTGTCTCAAGAAACCAGGATGGATGACTAATGAACTTTCAACCGAGCTAAGTTTGAAACGGAACATGTATAAGAAATGGAAAAAGGGGGAAATCACAAAAAAGGAATTCAAAGAAATAGCAGGCATGTGTAGGGGTAAAGTCAGAAAAGCTAAAGCGCAGAATGAACTCCGGCTTGCTAGAGAGGTTAAGAACAATAAAAAGGGCTTTTTTGGATATGTCCGCAGCAAAAGGAAGAAGAAGGAAACGGTAGGGCCACTGCGTGGAGAAGATGGCAAAATGCTAACAGAAGACAGAGAAAAGGCAGAATTACTAAACACCTTCTTTGCCTCAGTCTTCTCAGAAAAGGCAAAGGGTGCTCAACCTGAGGATAATGGAGCAGAGGACAGAATAGAGGAATTTCAGCTCAGAATAAGTAAAGAGATAGTAGAGGAATACCTTATTAATCTAAATGAATTTAAGTCTCCGGGACCAGATGAACTCCATCCAAGGGTATTAAAAGAACTGGCAAATGTAATATCGGAGCCATTGGCAATAATCTTTGAAAACTCCTGCAAAACAGGAGAGATCCCAGCAGACTGGCGGAGGGCAAATGTTGTCCCCATCTTCAAAAAGGGGAGAAAAGAGGATCCCAACAATTATCGTCCAGTTAGTCTAACATCAGTACTAGGAAAGATTCTGGAGCAGATCATTAAACAGAGAGTCTGTGAACATCTAGAAGGCAATGCCATAATCACAAAAAGTCAACATGGGTTTCAGAGAAACAAGTCATGCCAGACAAACCTAATCTCTTTCTTTGATAAAATTACCAGCTTGGTAGATGAAGGGAATGCTGTGGATATAGTATATCTGGATTTCAGTAAGGCCTTTGACAAAGTTCCCCATGACATTCTTGCAAACAAGCTTGTAAAATGTGGGCTAGACAAAGGAACTGTTAAATGGATCTGTAATTGGTTTACCGGCCGAACCCAAAGGGTGCTCAACAATGGCTCCTTTTCATCCTGGAGAAAAGTGACCAGTGGAGTCCCACAGGGCTCTGTCCTGGGCCCAGTGCTATTCAACATCTTTATCAATGACCTGGATAACAGAATTGGGAGCATACTTATCAAATTTGCAGATGATACAAAATTAGGGGGAATAGCTAATACCCCAGAGGACAGGATCAAGATTCAAAATGACCTGAATAGACTAGAAAGCTGGGCCAAAGCTAACAAAATGAAATTCAACACGGAGAAATGTAAGGTATTGCACTTAGGGCGGAAAAATAAAATGCACAGATATAGGATGGGTGACACCTGGCTGAATGAAACTACGTGTGAAAGGGATCTAGGAGTCCAAGTAGACCACAAGTTGAACATGAGTGAACAGTGTGATGCGGCAGCTAAAAAGGCCAAAGCTATTTTAGGCTGCATCAATAGAAGTATAGTGTCTAGATCAAGGGAAGTAATAGTGCCACTGTATTCTGCTTTGGTCAGGCCCCACCTAGAATATTGTGTCCAGTTCTGGGCGCCACAATTCAGAAAGGACATTGAGAAACGAGCGTGTCCAAAGGAGGGCGACAAAAATGGTGAAGGGTCTGGAAACCATGCCCTATGAGGAACGACTTAGGGAGCTGGGGATGTTTAGCCTGGAGAAAAGAAGGTTAAGAGGTGATATGATCGCCCTGTTTAAATATTTGAAGGGATGTCATATTGAAGAGGGAGCAAGCTTGTTTTCTGCTGCTCCAGAGAACAGGACCCGGAACAATGGATGCAAGCTACAGGAAAAGAGATTCCACCTGAACATTAGGAGGAACTTCCTGACAGTAAGGGCTGTTCGACAGTGGAATGCACTCCCTCGGAGGGTGATAGAGTCTCCTTCCTTGGAGGTCTTTAAACAGAGGCTGGATGACCATCTGTCAGGGATGCTTTGATTTGGATTTCCTGCATGGCAGGGGGTTGGACTGGATGGCCCTAGTGGTTTCTTCCAACTCTATGATTCTATGATTCTATGATTCTATGAAATGTTGTTGTTCTGCCTCTCCCATTCTGACCTTGCCAATATAGCTGGTGCTATATAGAGGTGCAATCCAACAACATTCACCCAGCCTTGCATTCTCCATGTAACTCTGCTATCTAATATGAGGAAGTATATGCCTTCACAAAAATCTGTCAGACACTAGGCAAAACCTTTTATTTAATCAGGAATTTTTAAACCATCAGTCCATTTTGATTTGCTGCTTTCATTGTTGCTTTGATTCAGTGCTTCATACACTTTCCTGATATCTGATATGACATGAAAGCAGTGTACAAAATCAATAAATATTTGTGGTTTCCCCTCTCCAAAGGAGAAATCCAGAATGGATGCTTGGGATGTCTGACATGAAGTGGCATGTTGTTGTTTTTAGAGCGAGCTAAGAAAAGGCCAGTTACACATATACACAACTAATCCATTTATATTGCATAGAACCCCCTTTTCTTATACTTTGGATTCATTGGTTCTTGTTCTATTCTCTGGAGCAGTAGTAAACAAGCTCATTCCATTTTCTAAATGATTCTAAATGGTTCTACATTTTTTGGTTGCTGAATCATACTATTGACTCATATTTATCCTGTAGTCATTGACTGCCTGGGAAGCACAACTGCCCCAAAGGGAGCTACCACAACAAAACAGACATGCAGTGGCAGTGTGACTGAGGGCTTATTGACAGGTTTTGTCTGTCAATGAAAAGGTCCACAACAGTAACTAATTGAAGGTAAGGCAGCTGTTGGGCAGACATGATACTGGGGCTCGATAGACCGCCCCAAATGGGAGGATTGGAGCTGTCCATTTTAGCTCCCGAGGGAGCCTGCAGCAACCAAACCGCATGGGTTTCCTCGGCACCAAAAAGAACCTGGAAAAAGTGGGTTCTTTTTGATGCATGGGCACCGTCATCATTGCGCCATTAGCACACTGTGACACATCAGTGACGCAAGTGTGGTGCCCTGACGTATGGATGCAGTGTTGTGCTTGCATCGCCATAGCAGCCCCCATGGGGATGGGAGGCTGCCATAATGGCAGCATCCATACAGACTAGGGTTTGGGAGCATGTGGTTGGTGTGCACTCCCAAACCCTAGAATGATGTCACATCATGATGGCACGCCTCTTCCCACCAATCTGTCTGAGGCCATTGTGTATCAGCCAAAAACACTTTTATCCAGTTACAATTTTGCTTTTTAGCCTCGTGTGATAATCTCCAAGGTCATTTTGGATTCTGATCCTGTCCTCTGAAGTATTAGTTACCCCTCTTAATTTGGTATCATCTGCAAATTTGATAAGCATGGTTTCTGTTTCACCACCCAAGTCATTTACAAATATGTGAAACAACACCAGGTCCAGAACTGAACCCTGAGGCTCCCCATTAGTCCCTTCTCTCTAGGATGAAGAGTAAATATTGGTGAGTATTCTCACTCAGTCAACCAATTACAAATCCACCTGACAATAGCACTCTCTAGCAGACAGTTCACCATCTTGCCTGCAAGAATATCATGGAGGACTTCCATATCTAGTTTTAGCATTATGTATTATGCATTATTCAAATTCAAATTTTATTGCTTTTGACCAAAGGTCACTGCACAGCACAACAATATAACAATACATATAACAATATAACAATATAAAAATACATGTAAATTATATTTAAAATACGAGTACTGTATCTCATAACTGGTATAGAATTTATAAACAAATGAACAGCAATTGTCATTATGGGTTAAAAATTTTGTCAAATATAGTCATCACCTTTACAGTTTATGGCTATCCCTGTTATATACTTGTTCCTGATTTTTTTAGCTGCTAAGGCAAACAAAGCTACTTTCCAGGTTACATATTTATTCGTATTATGCATTATGTATGTTCAGGGCTATAAGGAAAGAGTTCTAAAGTTGAATAATGTACTAGTACAGGTTCATTAGCATGATGTTAATTTTTATAATACCTCCCCCCTTGCCAGGTCTCTATATCAACCAAAAACACCTTCAGAGAGATGCCCAGCCCTTTGGAGCAAGATTGATTTTGGAGTAGTCAGTCACTTCCTAGTTCTGCTGATAGACGTTGTTCCATGGGTGATACAATTCCAGCAGATCCTGGGCTGAGTGTTTTGTGTAGCTTCTAAAATTTATATCCAGGCAATTACCATTCTTTACCTGTCTTCCATACTCCATATTTTAATTCTGTCTTCTTTTTATAAAAGTAAAGCAAGAATCCATTTGTACATAGGATATCTGCCTAAAGCTAGCTAGGAATTTAGTTCCTCAGCAACAAGTAATCCACGGGTTGTTGCAGCATGGGGATTTTATTTTCATTTACTGTAACAAGGTGAACCTACAGTGAGCTTGCTCATAATGGAATGGAATGCACTACACTCAAAAGGCATAAGAACCAGCATGCCATCATTCTCTTTCTTCCTAACCTAGTAATGAATCCTTCATGTTCGTGTGCAGAATTATGGCAGCACCTGAAAGAGTGATCTCAAACATTAGAAGATTACTACTTGTTTCTATGTTTATTCCCTGTTTCTTAACAGTATGAGTGACATAGCTAACCATTCCAAGATAATTCAAACAACAGTAGAGTGGTTTGCTATCAAGCTATTATTCACAGGTTGATTTAAAGATAGTCACAGAAAACTGAGAGGAAGGCAAAGTTGGATCTGGCAAAGTTTCCAAAATATTTTTAAGCAGCTGGAAAATCAAGCTAACACAATGAAATTCAATAAGGACAAATACTGGCTGTAATTGAAAATTCCAGTGTTGGAACAACATGTTGAATGTTGTACATTTATACTTTTGACATTGTTGTGTAATGAGGCATCCAATGGCCCTTTACAAAAGCACTTCCCCATTCACCCATAATGCAGTGGGATGACCTAATTGCCAGCATGGCATGAGGACACAACTTCACTTCTCCCAAGCTAAAACAGATACTGAAGCAGACCACAATAGCCACCAGAAAGTTGCCTAAATGTGGTCATTGCAGAAGTATCCCTTATAGAATAGTGGAGGGAAAAAGTATTGCAGACAATGAGAAAACTGATCAGCCCAAATCCCAATTCATCATTATCATTCTATGAACCCTTCACAAACTATTCAACTATGAAACACAACATTGGAATGAATAAACATGAATTCTGTTGAAATCAGTTTGCCTTTGCCTATCCATTCAGAAGAGCCAGTGTGGTGAAGTGGTTTGAGTTTTGCAGTATGATTCTGGAGACCGAGGTTTGATTTCCCACTCATCCCTACTGGGTGATCTTGGGAAAATCATATGCTCTCAGCCTCAGGGGAAGGCAATGGCAAACCTCCTTTGAATAAATCTTTCCAAGAAAACCCCATGATAGGATCACCCTAAGTCAGAAATGATTTGAAGGCACTCAACAACAACAAATCCAATCAGATGATTCCATCAAGGATTGCAGCCAGGTAGTATTGACATCATGCTAATAAGCAATCATAGCAGCAACAACGTATATAGTTTTTAAAGATTGCAACTGAATACTAGCTAGAGTATCACTTTCCCATTTTGATCAGGTCATTCATTTGACTTTGTTTCAGTATGAATAAATCCACATCACTTTAGCTTGTATATTAGCTAAGATGAATGGGATATGTGGCCTGAATATTATGAGTCATCCTGTTGTGCTGAGCAACATAAAGAGATGGGTCATGACACGGCATTGCCATTGAAAGGAAACAAAGTGTACTGATGGACAGGTGGGCTGTTCTTTTTCTAAAGTCACCTTGGAATGGAGCTTCAGTTTCACTTATAGGAGAAAGATGGAACTGGTAAACCAAGATGAAATATGGAGACTGTCTGTGAGTAGACTGAGATGGAGCCATTTTGTTCGTGGAAGAAACTAGATTAATATGACTGTGCACCCGTTGCTGCCTATAAGCTTACTTCTGCTTACATGTTAAATGGTTGTTGCTATTTCTCATTGCTGACAGGAATGAAGACAACATACAAAATCGTTTCAGGTGTAGAGCCAAAAGTTTAAAAAGGATCCTGTTCCAAAATTGGAGCGAGTGAAGAAATAGGTACTATATATATATTTTTTTTACATTTATATTTTATATTATATTTATTTTTTCTGTAACTTTAAATAATCAATAAAATTCATTTAAAATAAATAATATTCTCCCCCCCCCCCCATTCCCTTCTCCTTTTGTCATGTCTTTTTAGATTGTAAGCCTGAGGGCAGGGAACCGTCTATTATCCCCTTGTAAGCCGCCCGGATTCCCAGTGATTGGGCGGCATATAAATAAATCCTATTGTTTATTTATTTATTTATAGCCCACCCAGTCACAAGGAATCCGGGAAGGTTACAATCTCCCATCCCAATACTAAAAGTACAATTAAATCATCACAATTTAAAAACAATAAAATACAATAGTATTAAAATTAGGGGGGGGGGGAAATGGTGGACAGAGCAACAAAAATCATAGTATGCAGGGAGAGGAGCTAGGTTGAGAAGGCTTGCCTTTCTACAAAGCAGTGGTATAACCCCTTTGCTTTGCATAACCACTTGTGCAGCAAAAATGCACTAGATGCCATTCTCATAGTAACTGAAAGTGCTCTGCTGCTTTGTAATAATACTGGACACCAGGGACAGAGTTCAATAGGACCTACTGCACAACTTGTGGGCCTCCCAATGCTGCAGCCCTAGGTGAGGGGTGAAGGGAGCTGAAGTCTAACCACATCCAAAGAATCATCACTTGCCCACAACTGACCTAAACAAATCAGTGAAATGAAGTATGGAGTGGAGTCATTTCTTTTCAAATTACTAGATCAGTACCATAATTTTTGTTTTATCAAATCACTTGTTC
This sequence comes from Sceloporus undulatus, assembly GCF_019175285.1. NCBI lineage: Eukaryota > Metazoa > Chordata > Lepidosauria > Squamata > Phrynosomatidae > Sceloporus > Sceloporus undulatus. The sequence continues at coordinate 115,906,169 of NC_056526.1, forward strand.
CTCCCTTGCTCTACTCACCTGTTTTTCTCCAGTACTCCCTTGCCTCTACAAGAAACCTGTACCTTGTACAGGCTATTTCAAACTTCCTACCACACAAAATATGTAAAGTCTGAATAAATATGATGTTTATTGTGTCTAGAAACAGTGCAATCTAGGCATTTTTCCAGATTATTTAGTCAACAATGCTGTCACAGCATTATAAAATGAGTGGACTGATTTTCACACTGAAATAACTCCCTAGAATCACAAGGACAGCAGGCAAGGCTTTTTTACAATTGCAAGGAAAAAACAGACATCCATCTTCTCTTTAACCATTGGCATTTACACCATTCAGTCCTGAATTGCCTTGTCAATCTTGCACCACATAAACCTTCTGTACTGTATTCTTCTGGAAGAAAGAATCTGAAATGGTATTGATCTGTCAAAAGACAACTGACTCAAAGTGGTTGTATTACCACATTCCTCAGCTAAGGAAAACTGTGACTTGTGACTTCCTTATTAAGAACTAAATCTAGTGGAGCTGTTGAAACAAGGGAGTTGTGTGTTCTCTGTAGCCAGCACCCATTAATATGGTTGCAGTTTTTTGGATCAGTTGATGTTTCTGAACATTCTTCAATGGCAGCCCCATATAGAGCACATTACATTAATCCAACCAGAATGTAACTACAGCATCTGTCTCCATGGCCAGATCCATCGTCTCAGGGAATAGGTGCAGCTGGCACTCAAGCTTAAACTGTGCAAATACACTCCTAGCCACTACTGACACCTGGGTTTCCAGCTCAGAGATGAATCCAAGAGCACACCTAAGGTACAGACCTGCATCTTCAGGGTAAGTGTAACCCCATCCAGCACAAGCTGGATCCTTATTCCCTGATCTGCCTTTTGCATGATGGCACCACATGCTCCAGAACCTTGCCCGAGAATGGAATATCAATAGACCGGTCAATAATTACCCAGAATGGTAGGATCCAGGGATAGCTTTTTTAGTAATGGTTTTATAGCACCCTTCTTCAGGCAAGCTGGAACTCTACCTGTTTTAGTGAGGCATTAACTACTTCCTATACACATTCAGCCAGTCCTCCTGTAGCTTTTTTAATAAGCCAGGAAGGGCAAGAATCTAGAACACATGGCTCTCACCGCTCCAATAATCCTATCCACATCCTTGGATTGCACAAACTGAAAAGTATCTATTGTCATTGGACAACTGGGGGGGGGGGCAGAGTTACACCCACTGGATCTGTATCATTTTTGGCACCCAAGTCAGAGCACATCTGAGTGATTTTATTTGCAAAATATCAGGCAAGTTGTTCACAGAGGGCTGTTGAGTGATCTGTGTTTTCCTTTCTGGCACCTGTGTGTGAAAGACCCCTGACCACTTGAAATAGTTCTGCTGTTCAGCTCCCTGCAAATGCAGGGAGTTTCCTTCCCATCATGTTTTTCAGATCTGAGCTTCTCTCCATTGGGAAGACAAAGAAATTTGCCATTTTTATAACAATTTTTTAAAAAATACAAAGCAACTAAAACAACCATTTTCCCCTAGACTGCTCAAGTCCCCTTGTTTCAGGAATCCTCCTTATAGTTATTGTTTTAAAATGATCTGGAGGACACAGTTACCCAGTAGTTGTATAAGCTTTCTTGTTCTGTTTCTGTTCTAGGGGGAAGCCTGGTTCACGATTCAGACTGTGCATCTTCTGTTTTATTGGCCTCAAGCAGACAGAGCAAAAGAGTGGCCAGAGTCCTCTCCCACCCCAATTGCTGCAGGACCATGGCAACCACATATACTCGGTCCCAATCCAGGCCACTGAAAAGGAACAGGGTTTTGTTTTTTGTTTTGGGGTTTTTGCTCCATTTTGGCCTGCCTCTTCTGGGTTGGGGTGAGCTCAGCATGGCTTCCGGCTGCATTTGGGGCATATGTCATGTAAACACCATGCCTCCTACAGCCAACAGTGGCCCTTTTGGCCCATTTGTCACTTCAGATTGACTTCAATAAATCTTACAAGATCTAGGCACCTTGTACAGCTAGACATAGGTTTCAACGAGCAGCCCCTCCAGAAGTCAGACAAACAAAAGATATGTGTTGTAAATATAACAGAACATTTCTAACGTGTTCACAACCAGAGCATCGGTTGCTCTGGATTCAATTCAATCTTGCTGATTTGCCCTATCTTCTGCTTTATCCAACAAAAAGATAAAAATCAGATGTATCTCAGAATAGAAATGCCAAGGGATTTGTCTTTTCTTTTCTTTACCTTTTCCTAAGACATAAGATCTAGGCCTCTACAATACTAATTATCTAACTGAAGGTCAGTTTTGCTCACCTGTTGATTCGCTTCTTGCAAACCTGTAAGAAACTTATGTTTGCAAAACTACTTTTGTTAAAACTGCTTGATTTGAGGATTTGCCAGTGATCGTGTTATAAATAGGATTCCTTTTTCATAATTTACATCAGAAATAAAACAGATGGGTAAAAGAACAAAATAGAAGACAACTTTTCACTTACAGCTAGTACATTTGCCCTATGTTCTTGTTCTGATTTTATCAGCTTAATTTTTGTGACAGCAAAACTATTCCTATAGCTAATTGAAATGTGACCTAATGGCCCTCAAAAAGATGTTGTCATTGTAGACTATTTGATCACAGGAGAGGATGTCTTCAGGGCATGTTCAATGATAAGTCAATTGCATAAACAAACACTCATTTAGATTTTGATATAAGTAATATGATATCATTAAGTCGATTGGAAGTAGAGTTAATTATTTCTAAAAATCATTGTTCGAACACCCTAAGTCAGTGGCAGAAGACCAAACATTCTTCTTGTGATTTGGTTAAAACCCAACAATACAAAATCCACTATAGTCCAGAAAAGATCATGCTATCTTTATTTAAGATGCCATCCAACTCTTTGTTTTTTTTCCCTCCAGCACTCTGACATAGCAGCCTAACTCTATAATGTTTACACAGGTGTACATCTTTCTATGCCCTGAGTGGCTTACTCTTAGGTAAGTATGCATAAAACACCAACTTTAGTCATAACATCTTTTGACTGGATCAAGTTTTTGGCCTATCAAATACTTGCACTACCACTAGACAGTAAAATAACAGTGTAACTGTAAAAGCAAGTCCTTAGTAACTGCTTTTTCCCTAAATAAATTAAATTTGAAAGCCTTAGGTTTTTTTTAAAAAAAATCTTCTTCTTGCTTTTCAAAGTAGCTTTTGGTTTAAAACATTATTTAAAATAACTACAATTTAAATAGAGGTTACCGTGAAACGGAAACAATGACAGCACCATGGCTATCTATACCAATAGGGCAATCAAAGCAAAAGCAGATTGATGACTTCCATGCAGATGTTCAATGTAGTACTTATTTAGAAGCAAACTATGTACATCAGAATTATGAAATGTGTCACCATAGCCTGAAGGTAGCATCTGTTGAAATTATTGGGTGTCTCATTTATAATTCATCTGGAACAGACTCTCATTGTTCCTGAGGTACATGGTGCAGTCCAGATAGTCATTATATATTTATTTGCTTCCAGGGTATTAAAAGAATATTTCCATCACAAAACCTGCCTTGACTAGCCTAAGGCAGTTGAATTTGTTATCAATTCCTCATAGAAATTTTCCTCCCTTTCTAGTTGTGCATAACCTTGGTGAAAAGTACGAAGGAACAGATTCCTTCAGTTATAGTTCAGAAATAATCCACTAGTCTAGATAACCAGTTATGGACAGGTTTTACTTGCCATTTTCACAGACTCAGAAAAGGGCAGCTGAAAAATTAATAGCAGCATCAGGTGACCCCTGCAAGCAGCATAGAAAAAAGCTCTCTTATCAAAAGACTAGGGAACAAGGTGCTCTCCAGGTGTTGTTGGACTACAACTCCCACCATGCCTAGACACCTTAGCCACTGGTGAAAGATGATTTGGAAACATTGGGAAGGCCACATATTTTCCTTTTTGACAAAGGTCTAGGCCTCTGGCCCGGTGCAAATGGGCACAAAGTGCAAGCCTGTGGGCAGAGTCATGGTTGAGCATCCACACATCCAACGCCATGACTTACACCAAAATCCACTGGTGCAACCCTGGCACTGCATCTAGATGATGCAGCACCAAAAAGGCGTCACAAAGCCACACCACCGTGGCTGTGATGCCTTTTAGAGGGCATAAAAAGGAGCCAGTAAAGGGGCGACTGCATGCCGCCCCTTAGGGGCTGTTTGTACAGCCCCTAAGTAGGAGAGAGACTTCCAGATCTGTTCTCAAAATATGGAATAGGAGACCCTTCTTCAAATTCTATAAAAGTCATGAGATTTAAAAACTTGAATGTGTGTGGATCAAGCTCAAAATAAGTCCAACTAAATATTACTGAAATATAATAAAGTAAATACCTGCCATTTATAACCTCCACATTTATAGATGTTTTACCCCTAAATTCACACTTATACACACACTGTTCAGATGTTGCTCCCCATGCATTCTTGGGCACAAGAGCAATGAAATACAGTAACTAGACCTACTTCCCTCTTTGCCTTTTTCTTCGTGTTAAACGTGGCACATCTAAAGAGCAGAGGTCCCCGTTCTTGCTAGAAAAGCAAGAGATCTGTCTCCACATGAGGAAAGCAATGACAGAAGGGAGCAGGGCCTGGTGCCCAACTCCTCGCATCTTCAAGGGAAAATAGTAATACTTGAACAAAGATATATTCTTCTACTAGTCTCTGTGAACTCAGTGTATTTATCAAACATGTGCTGCAGTGTAACAGGACATTTTTAGTAATTTTCTCTTTTGCCCTTCCAGCTCTGCATCAGAGAGGGTCTCTCACATCTTCAAAGTATATTTGAGGAGGGAGCACAAGACTCCAGGAAAGAGTTGCAACTACCAAAAGGCTCCCTCCTCCCAATTCTGTTGATTCTCAGGCAACTAACACTAGAAGCAATAAGGTAGAGATATAAGGTGCCATGAGAAAGGAGATTCCAGCACCAACCCCGACCATCAAATGCCTTAAGGAAGAGCAGTAGTGCTGTTGGATGTCTCATCAGTCTGACTGCTGGTAATAAAAGAAACAGATTCCTATGTAATAAATGAAACATGTTCTCATCAAACACACAGCGCTTCCATATGCTGCATCATTTTATCTCAGTAGTTGGTTTGCTGGTAGATTAAGCCCCCCCCCCCAAAAAAAATTACCACTTCTTCAAGTGTGTGATCATTTCATTGCCATTATAATATATTCTAGTTAAATTTTAGCAGGCTCAGATGACTGATGTTCTAGGAAAGTGGCAGGCAACTATGCGAGGGACAAATTTCGGCACTGCCAAAGGGGAGAGCCAAACCACCACATTTGTCCATGTTTTTGTGCAATTTGGAATTGCCTGAAAATTGTCAAGGTTTTTTTTCTTTTTTTAATGAAAATAAAGAGGTATCAGGGCTGCAAAAGTGGTGCTTCGAGGTGCATGTTGTTCAGAGCCTGAATTTCCCCCACTCTTGCTCTAGCAGGTCTAATAAAAGTAGTCTGAATTCAGTTGCTGTGACTAAATGTTTTCTAAAATCTTTTAAACACTGGTTTTGTTTTGTTTTGTCTTCTTTTGGGGGGAAGCAGCAAATTTTACAGTTCTCTAACACAAAAACCCCCTGGGGTTTCCTGACTGAAATTAGATACGTTTTATCTCTTTCTTAGGGTCTACTATACTTCTAACTTATATACAGATGTGTAAGGGTTAAAGTTCAAAAGTTATTCTTTTGGGGTTTCCAGTGCTTGGTGGTCCAGATTCCTGAATCTTCATTTGAATTTAGGGTCTCAATAGAATGGGGTTTTAATAGAATGTTTGAAGACCCTGTACAGAACCCTACAGTACTTTTTACATTCTGGTTCTTATTACATGATTTATATCTTTAATACTTGATGGTGATCTTCATTTCTATGTGATGCTGCCTTGATTCTGAAGACTAATTAACAAGAACTAACTAAATTTGGGTTTTCTTTGTTTGATGGGTTTTCGTTGAATGATGTTTTGAGTCCATTTTTTAATAGTTACATATTAAGTACATGTTAGCAGACTATGCTAAATGACGTTTCTTTGTCATCAAGGCACCGTTAGGGTGTAATTTTATTTATAATTTTATGAAATGTAAGGTGAGTTATAGAAGACACACCAAAATTATCTTGGGGAGGAAACAGAGAGAAAGGGGGGGAAGAAGAAAACTAGAACAAGAAGAAAGAAGACAAGTGAGAGGAGGAATGTAGAAAGGTGTAAGCCAATGAAACTGAGAAATAAAGGGAAAGCACAAAAGTTAAAATGTTACAATGAACATCTGAAACACACAGGACACTGTCATTTATATGTTGAACTGAGGGATAAATGGATTTAAGTGTTGATTTATATTCCTTATTTCAATCAAATTAAAATAAAGATGCATTGATGCTGTGTGACGTTAAGTCATTTCTGACTTACGGCAACCCTAAGGTGAACCTGTCACTTACTATTTGATGTTCTTTTGTTGTCTGTTTATCAAACCATTCCCTGTATTGCTATGTACTGTATATGCATTATCCTACTTGAGAGTATGTATTTTCCCTGGAAAATGATTAACCATCCATTATGAAGCCAGGCCCTCCCTCCAGTCCATCTGCCTTGGTCCAGGCCTCAGAGGTAGAGAAGAACTGCTGGACCTCTTACCCTTTCCCTCCACCACTCTCTTCTCCTTCTGTGTCATGTCTTTTTAGATTGTAAGCCCAAGGGCAGGGAACCGTCTAACTAAAAAGATTGCATGTACAGCGCTGTGTAAATTTATAGCGCTTCATAAATAAAGGTTAATAATAATAATAATAATAATAATAATAATAATAATAATAATAACAACCTATCACAGGATTTTCTGGGGCTGAGAGTGTATGACTTGCCCAAGGCTATCCAGTTGGTTTCCATGGCCGAGTCGGGAATAAAACCCTGGTCTCCACAGTCATAATCCAATGCTCAAACCACTACACCATGCTGGCTCTCAAGTAGAACACAATATAAAACGTAATCACTAAAACTACATCACTCCATGGGTAACAAGTTCCTTCCTCAGTTGCCAAAAGTTTGCCTGAAAGTTTGCCAATCACCCCTAGTTTTCACATAATAAAACTACAAAACCACTTAACCTGCTATTGGGTGCGTAATGTACAAGCTAACTTTACCCACTACTACCCATTTCTTGCTGCATTTTAAACATGTTTTTTTTTTTTTAATTTTATTGATATCAATAAACAATACAATACATATACACATACACACAAGTAAAACACCAAACATACCCATTCCCCCCCATACATGTATTCACTCTCCCCATATATTAACATCCCACCCCCCCTTAGCCACAATCTTACTTCTTACCTACAATCATTCCTTTGACTTCCTTCCTCCTTAGATAAACTTGTTTCTCTGTGAATCTCTTAATCTGTTACTTAATTATCAATACTATACCTTATTAATTGTACTTATATCAATTCCTCCATCACGAATACTATGCTTTCTTTAGCATACATGCAATCACATTTCTCTTTATAACACAAATCAGCCCGACGTTGTTTCTCCTATTCTATTAACTCACTTAATATTTACAAACATTTCACCATATTGCTTCCTCATAAACTCCAAGACCAATGTCCATTCATCATTAACTTTTTTTGTTATATTCCCTATTTTTTCATCTCTTATTGTTTGAGTCATTTTATCCAATACTATTATTTCTATAAGCTTTGATATCCATTGATCTGTCTCTGGAATAGTTTTTGTTTTCCAATTCTGTGCAATTAAAGTTCTCGCTATTGTTGTCATATAGAATAATTGTTTCCCATATTTCCTTTCATTTTTAATGTCAAATATTCCTAATAGAAAGCTTTCAGGTTTTAAATCTATCTTTATTTGTAATATTTCTTCCATTATGTCTCTGATTTGCTTCCAATATTTTTTTATAGCTTTGCAGTTCCACCAGCAGTGTATAAATGTACCTTCTGTTTCGCCGCATTTCCAACATTTGTTACTCCTATTTTTATAGATTTTGGCTGCATTTTAAACATGTTAAGCATAGTAAATTATTATTCAGATTTAAGCATGTAAAACATTGTTCTTTTCCAATGTGTGCATCCCAGCATCCATGAAGAGAAGTGATGTCAGTGGGCAAAGCCGCTCTTTCAACTGGGCAGCTTGCCCAGCTAGAAAGCCTCTGTTATCATTTATAACTAATGGCATATTCTCTTGCTTCTTCCCTTCAATTATTGAGGTTATCCCCACACTGAGATTGGCATCCTGCTGACAGTATTGTGGAATTTGTCTATTAATCATTAAGTGCCATTGTACTTCTTTTTTCTCTGAGAAAACAGACTACCTCCAAAAATAGAACATTCTTTCTCTCCCCCAAGATGGACAAGAGATAGCCATGTGCTTCAAGATTTCTCATGTCCTCCAAATAAATGATGCATGAATTACCTGGCAAATAGGGCCAACCCTACTATGAGGCAAAGGGAGGCAGCTGCAACTGCTGAATATAATGGAAGGGATAGAACTGAACAAATTGTGTGATTTGCTGCTAATGCTCTCATCCTCTCTCACACACATATATGGCTTTGCTGATGCCCTCGGGCACAATGGGAAATGCTGCCTTGAGCAGTATGATCAGCTTTTCTATACCATGCTGTCCTTGGCCTCTAGCACAAAAAAAGTTTGCAGCCGGTTTGGAAAACTGGCAAATTTATCTCGTGGCCGGATCTGGAAGGGACTGCCTTCCAGATCTGGCCAGTCTGCTGGCTGGGTAGGAAAGCAAGTTGCCTCCCTTTCCTGCCCATCCAGCAGCTCCACCAAACCAGAAAAGACTGTTGAAGAGAGGAGCAGGTACATTAAAAATGATCTGCACCAGGTGGCAAATACACCAGGTACATCACTGTATGTGCCTTCAAATTGACTCTAATGTATGGGGACACTATCATGGGTTTTTCTTGGAAAGATTTATTCAGAGGAGTTTGCCGTTGCCCTCCTCTAGGGCTGAAACAGAGTGACTTGCCCAAGTTCTTCAAAAAGGAATGTGTTTCAGGGAAGGCTGTTACTTTTATAAGTGTTTCCAAGGCCTGATTGAATTAGAAAAAGTAACTAGAAAAGAGAACCCTCAGTCATGGCATCAAAGGCCATGGGCACTGGTATATGTGCAAAGGTGTTGCTTGAGCAGACCAAGCCTATCAACTTTGCTTCCATTATGACTAGTATTTTCATATTCTAACTCCCAAAATCTATTATGGAAATATTTGCTCATCCACAGATGTCAGACACAGGGAGTTGCTAACACATATTTCTGAGCAGGAAAAGCATTTGTTTCAGATAGCCATGGCATCCCTAAGGCACACAGGATAGATTTAAGTAAGTAAATAAGAGCATGTGCCCATTTCAGAGTTGGAAAACGGTTTTAGACCTAGAAAACTTCAACATGCCCAAGGCACAACCACATGAGCAGCAACAACTACTACTTCAAATACCCATTTCAAAGTAGGGAATGTTTCCATATGTAGGGAGTTACAATATCTCCCCGTGTCTAAACTGTGGCCATAACTGTGCTTGTTACTTGTCAATTCAATAGCAGTGGGAAAACAAGGGTCAGGACCACAAAGTCCTTGATGGAAGCTTTAAAAAGCCATCTCTATTGTCGCTGGGAGGGGAAGGCTGCCAATTTCTCCAGTGTTTGACTTCTAGGCAAGTGCTGGGTAAGTAACTTCACACACACACACACACACACACACACACACACACACAGGTTCTAGAATGGAGACAAAAGTTTATTTAACAACATGCAGGTCCAGATGTCAGCATTCAAACTGCACATTCTGGCACCAAAAGAAACATGTGTTACCATTTATAGTAGTTTTGGAAAATCTGCCTAGCAACAGCATATAGATATATATATATATATACACACATACAGTCGGCCCTTCTTATACACGGATTTTTTATACACAGATTTAAGCATACACGGTTTGAAAATGTTCCAAAAAAATATACATTTACCTTGATTTTCCATTTTTTATAAGGGACACCATTTTGCTATGTCATTATATGTAATGGGACTTGAGCATACACGGATTTTGTTATACACGGGAGATCTTGGAACCAAACCCCAGCGTATAACAAGGATCCACTGTATATATATAATCACAGAAGTGTATCTTAGCTGATCATTAAGGAGCAGTCATTAAACCACAATGGGACATCATGACAAAAGCACTCAGTGAATGTTGAACTTTTCCCTTACTACCCTTCAACCAAAAAAAAAAGATCCCAAAGTAGCTTACAAATCCTTAATTTGACAGTTCCCCATGCTCAGGCTTACAATGGGACTCAACAGACCGCCCCTTTGGCAGTTTGGAGTTGTCCATTTTCCCTCCAGAGGGAATGTGCCTCTAAAAGCGGATTCTTTTTGGCACGTTGGGACAACATCACCAGTGTGCCATTGGCACACTGTGACGTGTCTAAGACACAGGTGCGGTGCCCAGCGGCGCAGACATGGTGTCACGCTTGCATCACACACGTGCATGGATGGTGCCACATAAAGACAGTGCCATCCATATGTAGCGTGCAGTTGCCAAATGCTCTGGAACCTTAATTTTGGCTCCAGCATGGCGCTTTCGGCCTGACTGTTTTGGGCCAATCTAAATAAGAGGATACACAAGGAAAAGGGGATGGGGACTGGAGCAATGGTGGTTGGAAATTGGAAGGAGGGGCTCTCACCAGCTGGTGGAGCCAAGGATGCTCTTCTCCCCCTCAGAGGCCAGAGCAATGGGCAGTTAGTATCTATAAGAAGGGTCTCTCACCAGCCACTGTGGTGAAGACATGATGGAGCTGTGCCTGGCTGCTCTTCTCTCCCTTGGAGCCCAGAGCAATGGTAGGAAAAAATCAGAGGGATTCACAAGAATTAAATAATTCTGCAGCTTCTCAAGTTGGCCATTTCTTCTTCATGATGACTCTAACTTACTTTGGACTTCTGGTTGCCCTTTAATCTTTTCACATCAGTGCTCAAAGACAAGACATTCTGTGAAGGCTAGAGTGGGTGATTTTCCAGTGACAATTCCCATATTTGTGACCAGGAAAAGAAACAAACCTGGGGGCATCAGAAGGAATTCAGAAAGGTTCTGGCAAGCCACAAAAATAACCTTTTGACCATGTGTGACCTGCTGGTTGCATAACTCTCTCTCTCTCTCTCTCTCTCTCTCTCTCTTTCTTTTGTAATATGAGATTCTATAACATGTCTGTTTATGAATCAAATAAGCTCTGACTGCAGTAACCAGGTTATGTGTGGCACAATGCAGCTATAGTATAGGAACCCTGTCATTATTTTAAGTATAAACATACAATGTTGTGCATATTTGGGTAAATGATATGCACTAGAATGCCATTTTGCATAGACATAGTTAACTGCTTCCAGAGATTAACATTTCATTTAAAAAAAATACACTTGGATTTTCTGCTCCCCTGCTATTTCCAGCCATTTTGCCATAATGTTTTTTTTCTACTCAGAGCTACAACATCTTAACCTTGCAATGACAGCCATGCAACCTTAGCTATTTGCTCAATAGATTATCTGGCAAAGCTCACCGTCTGAGCAGTCTGGCTGGCCTCCTTCCCTGAAGATTAAGCAAACAACCTCTTTGACATCCATCCCCTCCAACTTTTCACAGACAAAATTAGGAACACTTGTAACTCCAAATCTCACACCGAGATCTCTGCTGGAGGAACCTCCCATCCCAGATTATGTGAGAGAACTCATCCCTGCCTGTTGTATTCATTTATTGGATTTGAAATAGCCTGTCCAACTTGCACTAGATTCTGAAGCTGATTCTGTTAGTCAATTGATCATAACTATTTTCCAAGAGCAGTTAAAAGAATGTCTCTGCTCACAGTGGATTCCCTTGTACTTCAAATATGCCTCGAAATGCACTCCATAATATTTATTCTCTGGATAGTTTATTTTGGGGGGGAATTAAAGAAACACAGTGGCAGTGTGATTGCATCAGTGTACAGCTAAATCCATTGTACCTGAGATACATAACCTTGACTCTAGTTTTTAATTTAGAGGGGCCTGTGAAAGGGACTCTTTAATCCTCAAATAACAAATTGTGCAGACCATAATTACAGGAATATGGAATGTAAGACGCATGAATCAGAGGTTGCCACACATGGTAAAACAAGAAAGGAAATGCATAAGCACTGCTATACTTAGGGTTAGTGAGATAAAGTGGACAGGAATAAAACAACTTCAGTGAAATAACTACATAGCATTTTACTCAAGAAATTAAAATCTATGAAGAAATGTGGTCGCATCAATAGTGAGAAGATATGTAGCAAAAGCAGCCAAAGAATGTAATGCAATGTTTGACTTCAGGGGAAACTTATCAGTACAACCATAATCCACATTTATGCTCCAGATTAATTCAAGGAAGAAACATTTGAAGATGAACCGACAATTTTAGAAAGTAAAGTTGAAGCTACACTCAAAGCACTTGGTAAAATAGATCATCAGGCACAGATGGCATATCCAAAAGAGCAGTTTCAAGCAACAAAGATAGAATATGGTCTGTCTACAAATATCATAGAATCATAGAAGCGTGGAGTTGGAAGAGACTGCAAGGGGCATCCAGTCCAACCCCCTGCCATGCAGGAATTCTCAGTCAAAGCATCTGCAATAGATGGCCATCCAGCCTCTGTTTAAGGACCTCTAAGGAAGGAGACTCCACTACACTCTGAGGGAGTGTGTTCCACTGTCAGACAGCCCTTACTGTCAGGAAGTTCTTCCTAATGTTGAGGTGGAATCTTTTTTTTCCTGTAGCTTGTATCCATTGCTCCGGGTCCATATGGAAAATGGGAGAATGGTCTACAGACTGGAAATTCTCAATATAAATTACAGTCCCCAAGAAAGGGGACACAAGCACTGCAATAAGCACAGGACCATTGCATTAATCTTCTGTGCAAGCAAAGTGAAGCTAAAAATTCTACAACAAATATTTTTACCACGTATTGAGCAAAATGCCAGATGTGCACACTTGGATTCAAAGGAGAAGAAGCATGAAATATCATACTGCCCTGTCCCTGGATGGCAGAAGCCCTACCCCCAGGGCCATAAGTCCCGCCTCCAGCATGCAGCCCTATCCTGGGGGGCAGAAGCACTGTCCCCAGCACGCGAACCTGAAAGGTTTGCCATCACTGCCCTAGAGGGTTCAATGGTTGGTATCACCAGTGATTCTGTCGATTCCTTGGTTAATACCTGGCATTGTAATCTTACCAAGGCTATTGTTACAATTGCTTCCATGCGTCCTTTCTAACCTGGTATATGAAAGATGTTAGGAATATGAAGCGGGTGGAACAATGACTAGAGCGCCTCTGGCGAAAAACTCGACTCTTGTCTGACAAGACATGCCAAAGAGAATTTCTTCATTCCTACTGAGTGGCAATATGTGCAGCGAAGAAGACTTTGTATTGCATCTGCAAATTCTCATCCAGCAGAGCTGTTCAGGGTGGTAAGGGACCTGACCCCTCGGAATACCTGCCCCTCTGAACTTATTATTAGCTTCTACTATAGCTCACTGTGATGCTTTAAATAATCACTTTGCAGATAAAATCTCTCAGATAAGAGCCGACTTGGACACTGGTATTATTGCAAAGGCTATAGGTGACGTGTCCAGTAACTCCGTGAACAAGATTATACTGGATAAGTTTAAGTCTGTAAGTACTGAGGGCATGGACAAGCTTTTTGGAAGTGTGAAGAAGACAACTTGCCCTCTCGACCCCTGCCCTTCATGGCTGGTCGTCCAAGGAGGAGATGCACTTAGGATTCATCCATATTATTAATGCATCTCTTAAAGAGGGCCAGTTTCCATCCTGTTTCTAGGAAGCAGTAGTATGGCCACTTTTGAAAAAGCCCTCCCTAGATCCCTTGTAGATGAACAACTATAGACCAGTCTCTCATCTTCCATTCTTAAGCAAGGTAATTGAGAGAGCTGTTGCTCTTCAGCTCCAAGCAATCTTGGATGAAACAGATTATCTAGATGTATTTCAAACTGGCTTTAGGGAAGGATATGAAGTCGAGACTGCTATGGTTGCCTTAGTGGATGATCTTCGTCTGAGCATCAACAGGGGGAGTGTGACCCTGTTGATACTTTTGGACCTCTCAGTGGTTCTCAGTACCATCGGCCATGGTATCCTTCTGGAACACCTGAGGGCGTTGGGCATTGGAGACACTGCATTGCAGTGGTTCCAGTCCTAGCTCTCAGGTAGATTCCAGATGGTGATGCTTGGGAACAGTTGCTCTTACAAAAGAGAGCTTAAATATGGCATCCCTCAAGGCACCATACTGTCCCCAATGCTATTTAACATCTACATGAAACAGCTGGGAGAGATCATCCGGAGGCATGGGGCAGGATGCTATCAGTACACTGAAGACACCCAGATATATCTCTTCATGCCTTCAACTACAGCACTAACTAAGGACAGCATCTTCCCTCAGAATGAATGTCTTAAGGCAGTAATGGACTGGATGAGGAAAAACAGACTGAAACTGAAGTCAGATAAGATGGAGGCACTTGTTGTTGGAGCCCCTAACCCAGGTATGGAGGTTTGTCAACCGGTCCTGGACTAGGTCACACTTCCCCTAAAGGAATGTGTTCCCAGCTTGGGGGTGCTCCTGGATCCATCGCTTCATATATCAGCTTATGATTGGGGGGAGGGTTGGGGTTTGGAGGTTTTTAATTGTAATTTTTAATTGTTTGATGTTTTATTTATACTGTTAGAATCCACTTTGATTCCTTTGTGAAAAAGCAGAATACAAATTATTATTGTTATTATTGTTGTTAATATTATTATTATTATTATTATTATTATTATTATTATTATTATTATTAAATAGACACAAGGGCAAGGAGTGCTTGCTATTAGCTTCAGTTGATAACGCCAGCTGTGTCCCTTCCTGGAGCCTGGGGGCCTAAAAACTGTGGTACACACACTGGTAACATCACAAAATTTCTGCAATGCGCTCTACATAGGGCTACCCTTGTGCCTAGTTCAGACACTTCAATTGGTCCAAAACATGGAAGTCAGACTGGTCACCAGGAGTTCCAGGTGTGACCACATAACACCAATTTTAAAGTCCCTTCATTGGCTCCCAATTAGTTTCTGAGCACAGCACAAAATGTTGGTTATGACCTTTAAAGCCCTTCATGGCTTGGATCCAGCTTATCTATGAGATCCCCTACTTCCATATAATCCGCCTTGCACACTTAGGTCCTCTGCGAAAAATCTACTGCAGCCAGCAAAAACTAAGCTGGCTGCAGTTACCCAGAGGACCTTCTCTACTGCCACTCCCAAGTTATGGAATGGCTGCCGAAGGATACCCACCATAATACCAATCTTGACAGCTTTAAAAAGGCAGTCAAGACGGATCTCTTCTTAGTCGCCCCCATTGACTACCCTGTCTTGTCTGTTTTAATAATTTTAATGGTATTGTTTTATTGTTATTGTTTATAATTATGATTTAAGGACACTTAAATTTTATTTTATTTTAATGTTTTAAAGTTGCTAGCCGCCTCGATCTTAATGGAGAGGTGGGGTAATAAATAATAATAATAATAATAATAATAATAATAATAATAATAATAATAATAAT
>NC_056526.1:115921848-115938700 GCF_019175285.1 Sceloporus undulatus
GCCTTTCACGTGTCACGTGTTTAGCTAGGTGTCCCCCCTCCTAATTTGATGTGATCTGCAAATTTCATAAGCATGCCCTCTATTTCATCATCCAAGTCACTGGTAAAGATGTTACAAGAAAAGAGATTCCAGCTCAACATTAGGAAGAACTTTCTGATAGTGAAAGCTGTTCAACAGTGGAACACACTCCCTCAGAGAGTGGTGGAATCTCCTTCTTTGGAGGTTTTTAAACAGAGGCTGGATGTCCATCTGTCAGAGGTGCTTTGATTCTGTGTTCCTGCATGGCAGGGGATTGGACTGGGAGTTACAATCCAGTATCTGAACGCTTACACCTTGGCCATCTCTGATTTAAAAGAAGGGTCTAGTTTGCCATAATGCTACAGAATATATTCTTTCTATCTCTGTGACTCTGATGGCCCCAAGAACTGGCCCCATGCCCAGTGCCAGATTTATATCTCTATGCTCTGCTATCCATTAACAATATGTCATTGGGGAAAACTCAGAACTTGAAACGAATGGCTTACAGGTCACTTGCCTGTAACTTGCTACTTCTTTGTAATGTTATTACACTTGTAATTAAGTTATGTTTCAAAATTAATGTGTGGAAATGAAAAAAAAACCTACTTTAAAGTAATCACCAGAATTCTGTATCACCTTTTATTTACTGTAGCTTAGCTTTTCATATATTTAACTAAGCCACAGAAGGGTTATGAAACTCTGTTATTGAATTGCAAAGATGGGTATTGGGACACTGGCAAGATTGTCAGCTGCATATCAGTGCACAATGCACATCAGGCACTTTACTGGCTTTGACAGATAGCCATGTAACTGTAGCCCTATGGAGAAAGACATTAGGAAACTACCCATCTAGGTAAGTCCACTTAGAAAAATGTAGTTCCCATACAGGATTCCATCCAAAGTTTTCTTTTATTTAACATTACTTATTCAAAACATTTTAAAATGTATGACAGGTAGAATTTTTCATGTTTTATGCCACTTTCTTATGAATCCTGAAGGTGTTTGAGTTAGAATTGTTATCTTTGGGGAGTTTTTAAAAGGATTTTTTAAATAACAGAAGCAATGGAAGGAGTAATATATGAGTTGATAAAAGAAATGTACAATTCTTCTGTCCTTTTAAATGAATTGAGGAATGGTTATTAAAAACAATAGAAATGATGGAAATGGACAAATTAACAGCACTTATAAAACATAAAGACATAAAGAAGGTAGATAAAGATTGGTCTAAGATTGTAGATTTTGGTAAAAGGAAGTGGAAATAATGAACAGGATTTCTTTAAAGGGTTAACATTTGTATAGACAGTTCATTAAGTACAAGTTTGGAATGATAAACCTGATCTTACAAATAGGAAATCAATAATATGCTATGACTGTTTGTTTGGACACTTTTGGGGAGGTGGAAGTTGATAATAATCTAAGCTATGTTAGGGAGGTTGTGTTCCATAAATATGGAATGATATCTCTGGATGTTTATGTAAAACTTAAGTGTTTGTTCGTTTGTTTTATAATTTTTTTAAAAATTAATAAAAATTTCAAAAGTAAAAAAAAAAGATTGCTTTTAAAAGGTGACTTTGCAAATTCTGGAAAACCCAACAAACAATAGGTGTCTCTGCATTTTATTTCAGCCTTTACAGGAGATATCCAAGGTTCTGATCCTTTCCCCTAAACCATGTCCACTGACATGGCAATCACAAAGCCCCACTGCCTCCATCTACATCTAAACCATGTTAATGGACCTTCCTCCTGCCCCTTCTCATCTCACATACTTAACAGTCTTCTTGCTATTGACAGTTTGCCCTTGCCAGCAGCATCAGTTCCTAGGATCTTTTAGTCTCTGCCTTTCCCTTATAGATATGCATCCACTATGGAGAGTCAAAAACAGTGAGAAGGAGTAGTCAATCATACATCTTTTGCTGGAAACCACTGTGACCCACTCCTCCACTTCGACTGGGTAACAATAATGAAAGAAGATTTATCTGAGGAGTAAGGCACTGAAGCAAAAACAAGAGGCTAAAGGCTCTGTACCAACTTCCTTTGATGAATCATTCCATATGCAACAACTTTTTGGTTTAGTCTATAAAACTAATATAAGGGAAAGGAAGCATAAGAACAGATTCATTAATCTCTCTGAAGGACCAAAAGAACCCTCACAGAAAAAGCTATAAATAATAAGAGCCAGAGGTACTGATCAACAAATTGCTGCATTCAAGATGTGAATCCAGGCAGTGTAAAGTTTTGTTCCATCAGAGATGACTGGACTCTTCCTCTCCATGCTCGGAATATCTGATGAGTTACAAAATATCACTTCACATACAGTATTTCGTGTCCTTTAAAATAACTACAAACTAGACATGCAAATGGTTCCTTCCTAAGATTTTGAACACAGGCATGGGTATTTGATGCCTCTCAGATATTGTTGAAGCACATCTCTGATCATTGTCAAATAGTATGGTGATGGTAATAATGAGCAGAGTTGCCATCCAATATGTGGGAAGGTCGCTGCTCTTTTTGGTGTCAATCTTAACTGGTAACTCTGCAAAGGAAGAACTATTTGGAAACAAAAAGGGCTTTGCTATACTTATAAGTCTATACTGCCTTCATATTCAACCTCTGAAGCACAGAGAAAAACATCAGGTTGGTGTAACAGATCATCCTTAAAGGCTAAGTGTATTTTAATTCCTTTACTTGAAGTATTGTAATCAGGAAGGTATGTTGAGGTTTTCTCATATGAAGCCTAGGAAAAGTTATAACACTTTCTTCTTCCATATAAGAAGCACTGATTTCTGGCAGTCATTGGCAATCCCCAGTTCTCTACTCAGGTAGTACCTGTTGGGTTTCCCATTACATCAGTGATCCTAGTTTTACCCAGGACACAGACACAAACACACAAACATACAATGCTGTATGAGAAAAGCAAAAACTCAAAAGCACTATCATCATGGTCCACTAGTAATATTGCCCTGCTAAGTTTAGTTATGCTGATGTGATGCTGCAGAGCCCACAGCTAGGTCCTCAGGCCAAACATCTTCCTCTTATTCATTTTAGAGGCAGTCATTATCCACAGTTTGGGAAACTGTAAATCTTTATTACAGTTAAGAAGACAGAATACTGTCTTCAATGCAATATTCTGATCTTAACGCTGGATAATCTCTCAGTTCCTTTTTTGATACTTTTTGGCTGTAAAAAATGTGGGTTTTTGTTGAAGAAACTGCCACTAAATGTGGACAGACTTTTAGTTAATGTACTATCTCCAGTTTTTTCCTTTGGGGGAAATAAAGGTCCTGTCCAGCTGTCTTGAGCAAGTGAGCCAAGCCATGTGCTGTGCTAGAAGGCAAACTGTTGAAGCTATGCCATCTCTCCCCCGTTTCACCCATTCCAGTCCTTTCTTCATAATATTTCAGAACACGACTCCAGCACAGCCACAGTTGCAGAACATATCCACGATGGCATTTAGTAAGGCTATGCAGCATGCTCCATCAACTTAGAGAAATCTCTATTAGGTACAGCAGACTTGAGCCAGAAATCTTACTGCTTATCATTTCTGGCACAGGAAGAAAAAAAAGGATCACACAGTTAAATTCCTAGTTGATCTCAAAGCTTGTCTTTGAGATTAAGTACTTTGTTCTAGCTTTGGAAAAGGTGCAGAGGTTTTTTGGCATGGCTGAGGCAGCAGGTCAGGAGCTACACAATGGAAAATGATCCGTGAAAAGCTCAGTTAAACAAGTGTTTTTAAAAAAATACTGACAGCTTGTTTCTTTAAATGCAAACAATTACATAAACCATAACAGATCTTATGTGCCTACCAAGGCACTGAATATACAAACTACTATTTTTATTATAACCACATGCTTCTTGAGCTCATTGTTGGGTTGTTTAGAAACTTTGTCATTACAGCCATAACCGTCTAATTAAAAATAATAATTGTAAATTGCTCTGATAGCTTTTAGGGCTAAAGGGTGGGTTATGAGTACTCTAATAAAAAAAATACTGAACTTGAGCTGGATCCTGATTAGATGTATATCCACACTGCAGAATTAAAGCAGTTGGATACCATTTTAATGGCCATCGTTCTATCCTAAAGAAATCTGGGATTTGTAGTTTGGAGAGATATTTTGCTGAGTCTATCAGATAGCTCTGGTGCCTCACCAAATTACAAATCCCACATTTCTTTAGGACATAATTATGGCAATTAAAGTGGTATCAAACTGCTTTGATTCTGCAGTGTGGATAAACCCTAGGTCTGCCACTGATATTTTTCTCCAGGGATCACCAACTCTTTCAAACCCAGGGGCTGAATTCAAATTTGGTAAGAGTTGGTGAGGGCAGAGTTTCAGTGGATGGGGTTACAATAAGGAGAAAGGCCACAACACAGTGAGTGTTGTAAATCCAATGTAAATCTTACCAAGTTGTCATAATACAGCAAACAGTTGCCAGCATGCAAACAAGAGTTCCTCTACCATGAAAGCACTGCAGTCTCCATGTACCATGCAAAACCTTGCCTGTCTGCAAAACAGAGCTCTTTGCCACCTGAAACCTTTTCACTCTACCAATCAAAATTTATTTTTCATGCAAAATGCCATTGCCAGTACTGTACTCCTGTTCCATGTAAAACCTTGCTAGTTGGAAAACCAGAACTCCTAATCCATGTAAAACTTTTGTCTATATACAAACAAAAGCTCCTTTCTTTTAAAGCCAGTCTGCAAAAGATAACTACTGGTTTATGCAAAATCTTGCCTGGCTGGAAAAGAAAATTTCTGTTCCATGCAAACTCTTCCCAGGTTTAAAATGGTACTTTATTGCTGATCTCCAAACACTGTTCAAATACAAAAGTAGACATTCTTGTGTTGGACTGTGTCCATATCCAAAGGCTCCTCTACTCTGCCAGAGTCTCAATGAAATCAGAGGAACAAGTTAGTCAGTTGGACTTATTTCTGAGTAGATGAGTATAGAGGATTGGACTATTGATCTGAATCCAATACATTTTCCTTTGCCCATCTCTTTTGCCCTGACCTTATGTATGTTTGCTTGTGAGCATAAGGATTGCAGCCTAGATCAGTGGTTTCCCCACACCTGGTATCATCTGATGTGTGGGGCAGGGCTTCCAGGCAGTGGGGCTTCTGGAAGCAGCACATGCTCTCCACCCCCATGCTGCCTCGTCCTGAGGAAAGGGACATAAAGGCCTGTTACAGACTGCCAAAATAAAACTGCTTCGGGTCTCTTTGGAGGTATGCTATTTAAATGATGCATGGGTCCTAAGAATCTGGAGGTTGCGCCAAAGGCACACTCCATTCCTAAGCACTGGAGTGCAGCTTTGGTGCAGCTTCCGGATTCTTAGGGTGCATGCATCATTTAAACAGCATACCTCCAAAGAGACCCGAAGCAGCTTTATTTTGGCAGTCTGTAACAGGCCAAAGGCACATGCACTGGGAGGAGCATGCAGTGACGGTACATGGTGGGACGGCCCAACCAGGTGTCACCCTTTTCTGGAGTGTCACCCAGTGCAGGCTGCACCACCACACACACCCTAGTGACTCCACTAGCCTAGGTAGAACAGTTATTTTAACAGCAGGGTGGCCTGATGCAAAAGAAGATAGGAGTCCTCCACCTTACCAGCTGCACAGAAGACAGAACTATTGCACATATTGTTTGTTAAAAACAATTGTATTTCCTTCTGTGAAACTATTAAATGTGTAGGACCTCTGTTCTCGTTTGCATCTGGCCACTTTAGACAGCAATGTAGTTATATTAAAGACCTGTCTATCCTTGCCAATGCACATGTTGTAAGTTCCATTCTTGTGTTTAATCACTAAAAAGACTGCTTTGTCACTGAAATCACTGAAATTCTATTTGAAGTTTCTATGCTAATTGTATTTACTTACAAGCAAGTTGCACAAGTTTCAAAAGAGCTTCTTTTTTGAGTAAGAGCATCTAGGACTAAAGCTCTAATTACACACAGGAGGTATAGCTCATTTAAATTGGAGGAAAATACTGATGATATTCTCCATAACAGATGGTCTTCTCTAAGCCTGACTGTGGGCATCTTATAATAATAATAATAATAATAATAAATTTTTATTTATATACCGCCCTGTGGCGAACCAATCCGGGCGGTTTACAACATTAAAATAACATACAGCATAAAAACAATATATTTCCCTCCCCCCTTAAAAAGTTATTAAACAACATATCTAATTTAAAACCACAATAACTAGTTAAAATAACAATAAATTAAACAAAATAATACCAACCAATAAACCACTGCAACTTCAATTCTAAAGAAAAGGGGCTTTGGAGACATTACTGAGGAGGGGGGAAATCTTGAGATCCTGAGGCCGGGATATTTCAATCTGGGAAGGCCTGCCTGAAGAGATCCGTCTTGACAGCCTTTTTGAAGCTGTCCAAAGATGTTAATTGACGGATCTCATCCGGCAGGCCGTTCCAGAGCCTGGGGGCGACAACAGAGAAAGCCCTCCGGGAGGTCGCCGCAAGCCTCGATTTTTGAGGCTGCAACAAGTTCCTCCCAGAGGACCGGAGAGCGCGGGGAGGATTGTATGGGAGGAGGCGGTCTCTGAGATAGCTTGGACCCAAGCCATTTAGGGCTTTAAAGGTAATAACCAACACCTTGTACTGGGCCCGGAAACCAATGTTACAACATTGTGCTCTCTAGATAGAGCATCTTCTGAATTGCAGTTTTTAATTCTGTTGTAACATTAATTCTAGGATGACTGGATGCTAGATAGGACAAGGCTGCTGTACTTTTAACAGTTGGGGATTCCGCTAAGCAAATATTGTCATTCACAAGTCTTGTTTGCATCTGAATAGTAGCTGCCCCAATTATTTGCCATGATAACTCTATACAAGAGCATATAAACATAAAGCTTGGAAGTACCGGAGAAAATAGGAATGAGCTTCTTTTTCTGATTTCCTATTCTTTCTGAGTTTTGCTTGCCAGTGAAGTATCATATCATGTAAGGGGTTGTGATGGTGGTAGTGATCCCACATTTTTCCCAGTTTGTGATTCAAGGTGGATGACATCAGTTAAAACAAGCATAAAAATTAACAAGATACAACAGTTAGAATTAAACCCATTAAAAAAGAAAACAGAAAGTACAAAATACAGCACATTATGCAAGGCCCTGTCCTCTTAAACAGTCTTCCAAGGCCTGCCAAAATTAAAAAGTCTTTCCTTGCCTGCGAAAAAATAGCAAGGAGGATGACAGTCTAACTTTGCAGGGGAATTCCAGAGCCTGAGAGAAGCCACCACTGTGGGGCTAAGCAAATGGAGAGGGAAAAACAGGTCAATTCCAGTTGGAAACACTGCTGTTCACATGGCCTGCTCCCAAGGCGGGCCAAACATCCACAGGCAGTCTGCAACATGCAGCATCAAGCCACACCTCTGGGTGGTTCTTTTTTCCCTTATTGCCTCCTTGCATGTACACCATTGCATGAACACATCGCCAGTTACTGCCAGTTTCCTCCCTTGTCCCACCCAGCTGCCATCCCATTGGATGCCCTGTGTGACGAGCCACACAGTCATCCATATGGTGCATCACTGCACCCAGTGACACACTGGCAAAACACAATCATGGAAGCCCCCTCATACATGACCCTCCAACTCCCCTTCACTCCATGTTGGACTGCCTGGTTTGTGTATGTTGTAATTACATCCATTCCATAATTGGCAACCTGCCCTGTTTGTTGTTTGATGTACAAATGCATCATGGCATTTGTGACAGCTTGATGGTGAGATGGGTTGACGGTGCAGCTGGCCACTCATGTGTCTGTATGCTCAAATGAAAAAACCATAAGGCAAGCAATGGCACTGGTGGCTGTGTCTCAATGCACATGCTCCAGACCGTTTCCATATGAAACCTCAGCCTTTCCACATTCCTGTACTCATGCCATGCTGTTTATATTCAGGTGTGATGATACACATTTTCCATATTAAAGAGGAGTATCAGAGCTTCTTTTTGCTCTGGTTTTTAGTTCTGGGTCACAGGTGTGTGTAGGTTTCCACCCACGTAGGCTTCAAGTCATTTTGAAGCTGCTTTGTTTTGCCAGTGCAGACAACCCTTGTGTTCCCAGTAAAAGTACAGTCGGCCCTACTTATACACTGATTTTTTATACACAGATTCAAGTATCTACGGTTTGAAAATGTTCAAAAAAGTACAAATTTCAAATATCAAACCTTGAATTTCCATTTTTTTAATAAGGGACACCATTTTGCTATCTCATAATATTTAATGGAACTTGAGATCCACAGATTTTGTTATCCATGGGGGATCTTGGAACCAAACACCAGTATATAACAAGGGTCCACTATACCTGTGAAGGTGGGAGGACAGACAGAAGAGCTTTCCTGGAAGATTTAGAATACCATTAGAAAGTGTCCTCTCTAGTGACAAGATGAATATACAAGACAGTTGGTAGATCTTAGCAGACTGGTTCTAATTACTCACACTCATGCCAAATGATTTCTCAGGAAAAAATTATTTAGCCTCAAGAATTAAAATGTCTGCTATTAACAAGTCTGTGTTCTGTCTAAATGCCAAATGAAAATGATGATTTCTGTTAACCTAGCCATGTATTTCTCTGTAAAATCTACATATTGTCTACATACATATATGGCATCGTATATACTGTACATTTTTGTCTTTATGAAGGCCCCACACCTCAAAATATGATTTTTGATATCTTATTTAGTCTATATAAAAAGAAAACTTTTCCAACGCTCAATGGTGACATCCCATATAATAAGGGCAACTGTCAGCCCTATAAACTTTCCAGTCCTCAAATAAGGGGCATCCCTTACAAAAAGGAACACCTGACAACCCTATAAAGTGGCCTCCAACATGTATTTCTTATTATTGGGTCTACTGTTCTACTCTAGCCATCACTGCATGACTCATTATGACCTCAGAGCAATGCAAACTGCTGCAAAGGTGGATGTGCCAGGCAGCTCAGCAGGACATGCATGCCCAAATTCAGAACAGAGGGTTTTGCAATAGAAGATATTCGGGGCAACTTTGGAGGCAAGATATTCCAGGCTGCCCTGCTCCAGTCCACACAAGTCCTCAGTCAAAATTAATTGCAAGCAAATCTCTTTGGCTAAGTGAAAAACCTCATCACATTTTAAACTGATGGCATCCTTAAATGATTAACTCTGCCTACATAATATGTTAAATATTGATGACAGGGAAGGAACAAATGGAAGAGAGAACTGCTAAGAATCAAGTAAAAGGGAGGAATGGAAGAGTCACTACTACCAAGAGTTATATGTGAACAATAAGGATATGGTTTAATCATCCACACTTCCAATATGAGGAAAATATGGCAAGGTTTTCCTTACTGAGCCTCTAAAGAAACCGTGAATTTTTTGACCATCACATATAATTTAAAAACACAAAAGGGGAGTGGGAACCACCTCCATTTGACATTTTACCAACACCGTAGCAGTAACAGAAGATAAGGCAGATTTTCTTTAAGGCTGAAGGTGAAATAACATTGCTTCTACCACTGCCAGCTGGCAGATCACACTAGAACTTATAAATGAAAGGGTAATATTTCTCAATTTGCATATCAGCAATACTAGTGAAGAACAGGCCTACTATTATGACTCTTGTTGATTCGCTTCACCTCCTAACATAAAATAAACCATATAATGCTTTTGCAATTTTTATCACTTGATGACTTAGGAAGATTTTCTACATATCTCTTGCATGTCTTAGAGTGCTGTGTCATTCCCACCACCATCACCCATGTATTCATTATATTTATACCTCCCTCTAGTCTAACCCATGGACTGTGGATGAGTTACAACAATTTTATCAAAGTTATCATTGTCCCTAGAGGGCTCATAGTCAAAGTCAGGATGGGTGATTGCCACAAATATTGCTCAATGGACCTCAAAGGGATACAGTCTCTATTCATCACACCTTTATTTTTATTTTGACCTTTAATGTTAACTCAAAACTCCCTCCTCAGAGAGACATGGCGGACAATTTCATCCTGGGGGGCTGGGTCAGAAGGCTTTACTTCTTGATTCTGAAAAATGCCTCGCTTGGGTCTTGGGGGCAAAATAACATGGCAAAATTACCCTCCATGTCCCTAGAGGCAGCATTTTGTATTGAAAAATGTTTTAAAAACCAAAATATTTTAAAACTCAAAAACATTGAGGGGGAGGGATTCTGCATTTTCCACACCTCTGATCTATAATCTGGCACATTTTCCATATAGACTCTCCAGTAGTAAGACTAAAATGGCTGCGCCTCTTACAGTGTTAATTTCATTTCTGTAGTCTCTGCACTACCAGCCACAAATCAATGGACTTGGCAATGTGGAAGTAAAACACTGAAAGTATAAGGGTAAGTGTTTATAAAATAAAGCTTTTGGGGTGTTTAATACAAGGAAACAAGAGACTAAAATTGCTATGAATATGTGTACAATATGTGGAGAGCGGGGCAGTGAATAATGACTTTCCAGCCCTCTCCCAGTCACAGGGTGCACTGTGACCGACAACCACAACAGGATCTTGAGAGGACTACACAGGATCTCTGCAGTTTCCTATATCATTGCACCCCAGAGGGCTGGAGGGAGGGTGGACACATCATTATTCACCATCCACTCTCTGGTACTTCAGAAATGTCTCTGTTGAGGGGGGTGAGGCTAAAAAAAATAGGATTTTAGAAGGAAGCATCAGTAGACTTTGTTAGCTATGGAGTTTCAGATCCTGTTGAAAAATGGGATTTAAACTAGATTCGAATTTTTAAAAACCTGCAAATGAGGGAAGTTTATTACACATAATGTCCCCCAAAGTGAAATAACACAAAGTTTAACCAGAGGTAAAGCAGAGAAAAATGGTAGCTTTTTACTTTCGGGAAGTTCCAAAAGTAAAAAGCTGCCGTTATTCTCTGTTTTACCTCCAGTTTAACTTCACATTATTTCACTTTAACTGCGAAGTTGTCTGATAAACGTCCCGCATTTGCGGGGGGGGGGGGTTGCTTTAAATCTCTTTTAAATCCTGCTTTTCGTTGGGATCTCTCTAGATTTCCCTGTCTTCACTACTACATCTCCCAGCATAATACCTTAGCCAACATGTTTTGCCTACCATTGCAGTATTCTATTTAAGATATTTAGACCTAGAAATATGAAGACCCCAGAATAATAATAATAATAATAATAATAATAATAATAATAATAGGATTTATGATGTTTAGACTTAGAAATATGGAGAATCACCCTACATAAACACATTTATTTCCTGTTATCTCTTCTCCCCATCGAAATAAAAGGTCCTCCACCCCCACCCCACCCCACCCCCTTTTTTTTTGGCCCTTCACACTAAACTTCACATTCGATTAAATAAGTTTTACTACTTTTCAACATGAGTTTCGTTGAACATGCCACACAATTCTTTGCAAAGCACAGGGTTTCCACATATTTTTGGAGGAATTTCATCAACTGACAAGTCAATATGGAAACAGTTCTTCCCTGAAGGAGAAAGCATACACAGCTGATAGCTGCAAGAGCAGGTCATGCTCTTTGGCATTCAAGTTCTATTAATCTATAGCACAAGGTAGTAAATAGATGTAGCAGAGCCATACTAGAATATTTTGTTTCTTGTAGGCAGCACTATTACTGTAGAGGGTAGATTTAAATTGGAATTTTACTATGCTCAAAAAGTACTGAAATGTATGGAAGATAAGGGTTGCCTGGATAATGGACATCAGGTCGTGTCAAATCCTTGGATCTGGAATGCAATAGCCCTGAAGTGGTTCCTGCTTTAAGCTATTATCAAAAACAAAAGAATGTAATACAGGATAGTAGAAAAGCATAAAGATAATAGTTTGGTTGACGGGTATCACGAGGGGTAGAGAAACTCAGGTCAGACGTATGAATGACTATCCAACAAGGGGGAAGGGGTGTATATGTTTAAATTCATATTTAACCAATGAAATGTAATTTGTATTTTTCTTTGTTCAAAGTACTATAAAAGCTTGGTTCACTTTGAAATCTGGGCCCCGGTAATTTGGATGTATTTCCTTCTGGGGACACTGCAGCTAAATAAACTATGGTCCAAAACACACTGCAGACATAATTCAGACCACTTTATCTGCCCCGGTTCAGTGCTAGGGAACCATGGGAATTGTAGTTTATTATGGCCTCAGAGCTCTCTCACAGAGAAGGCTAAATGTCTCACAAAACTACAGTTCCCAGATTTCCTTAGCGTTGAGCCAGAGCAGTTAAAGCAGTCTCAAATCAAACTGGATTATTTCTGCAGTGTTTTGGACCTAGGTTTCCTTTCCAATTGGCTCTGGGTTTCCCTGCTAATTCTGGTTAAAGTTCTGGGTTTCTACAACATTACCTGGGATAAACTAGAGGGTACAAGAAATGGCTAAAATAATTGAGTATAAGCAATGACTAAAATAATGAACCTCTTTATGTTTGAGATAGATTTAGGTTATGGCCATAGTTATTGCAATTTGTTTAGGAAGGTGATTCAGATATTATTTGTTTCCAGCAACTAAATGCTGGAACAATTAGAAGGTAGTGTTTGTGTTGTTGTTGTTGTTGTTTTTAAGTCTTCTTGTTTGTCCTCCACAGTGCAATATTATGGGATGACATGGGATCTTTAGCAATATTATGTAAGGTGTAACTGAAGCTGTGTTTCTAGGTAAATACTGAGCCACTGAGACACTGCTCTCAGGCCAGTTCTTAACACTAGCGAAATGACTTGTTGCTGACAAGAAGTGTCAGCAGCAGTAGCAGCTGAATGCAACTCCACAATAATGTGAAGTTAAAAATATAGAGATAGCATCCACTGAGTAAGTACCATCTGATCCTATGCCTTAGATCTACAAAACTAGGCAAAGGTCACCACTGGTTCATTATTAATACTGAGAATGTTTCCCTCCTCCTCCATTTTGGACCACAAAGGGAAGTGATATCAGCTCTCTAAAAGAAAGGGCATATAAAGGCCACTTCCACCTAGTTAATAATTAATCATTTTGACACTTCTCTCCATTTTTAAATGAAGAAGATTGTGACTGATGCATATACAGTACTAGAAACTGATATTCAACGAGGGTAGGAAACATGTTAATACCCTCTCCCAGTGTTGTTGGAGTACAACTTCCATCATCCCTTACCACTGGCTATGCTGGCTAGGGATGAAAGAAGTTGCAACACAACAACATCTGGGAGTGAAGTCGAAGGCTTTCATGGCCAGACTCCATAGTTTTTTGTGGGTTTTTTGGGCTATGTTGCCACGTTCTAGAAGAGTTTCTTCCTGACGTTTCACCAACATCTGTGGCTGGCATCTTCAAGATGCCAGCCACAGATGCTGGTGAAACGTCAGGAAGAAACTCTTCTAGAACATGGCAACATCTGGGAGGTCCACATGTTCCCCGTTTCCACTCTGCAAACATCAGTAATATTGAACAATATCATTACCGAGCCCATCCTCTCTCAGAGTCACTTTACAGAACTGTTTAAAATATTTATTTATAGGTCTATATATTTTCAGAGAACTAACTCAGGAAGAGCATTCATTTGAAATGTTGTACTGAAGAGTTGTCTAAATATTATGGAGTGCCAAAAACAACTCGGTCTAAGAGCAAAGCAGACCTGAACTCTCATTAGAAACAAAAATAACTAAGCTAAGGCTGTCATACTTGGGGCACATCATAAGACAAGACTTATTAGAAAAGACAAGTATTCTTAGTAAAATTGAGACCAGGAGGGAAGAAAGGAGAACCCATGCAGATGAACTGACTCAACTGAAGAACCATACGTTCGCAA
This sequence comes from Sceloporus undulatus, assembly GCF_019175285.1. Taxonomy (NCBI): domain Eukaryota; kingdom Metazoa; phylum Chordata; class Lepidosauria; order Squamata; family Phrynosomatidae; genus Sceloporus; species Sceloporus undulatus. The sequence goes on from NC_056526.1 coordinate 115,935,667, forward strand.
GACCTGAACAGGGCTGTTGTTGATCAAGATTCTTGGAGGATTCTTCTTCCTAGGGTCACTATAAATTGAAGCTAACCTGAAAGCAATTAACAGCAACAGTATTTTTAGATATCGACCAAAGTAGAAGGACAATACAAATAACTAAGAAAGAGGAGACACCATAAAGGATGAGAGAAGAAGCTTTTTCAAGTGTCTGTCATAGTTAAAACTCTGTCTAGATTTCAAGAACTGCATGCATCTTCTTTGCTTTGCTGCTGCTCCTTGGTCATCGGGTTGAACCGGAAATATATTCAGGGTTTAGACTTGAATCTGCGGCTGCAAAGTTTACTCCTTCCTATATCACTACAATGCTTGCTATCTATCTACACCAGAAGTCAGCAACTACACATGCCAGGGTTTGGTTTGGGGTTTTCTCCCTTTTTTGTACTCAAAATGCCCCTGCTCCCTCTCAGCGTCAATTTTGCCAAGTTTTTTGACCCCTTTAATTGTTTCAGGCCTAGGAGACTTTTTAAAATAACAACCAGGAGGTAAATTGGATGCTTGTTCTGGTTTGGGGGTGAGGGTGGGGGAAAGCTTCCACAGGCAAAAATATCTTGGGAAGCCAAACCACAGCAAATTTTCCATAGTTTTTCCAATTCCTTACCAGTAGAGAGAATAAAGGAAATTCAGTATTAAATAATAGGGGCTTTAGGGGATCAATAATATGACTGTGGACTGCATTTCCCCACTCATGACTTATGCTATCCCAATATTAAGGTCGATAGGTCAGGCAAATATGCTAAGGTTATAATTTCAAATGCAAATATGTAGACAATGTTTAGAATGAACTGTGAATCATCTTCCCAGAAGGGGAAAATAACCTTGCAATATGAATAGATTTATGAAAAACTTCACTCTGTCTGTCCCTCTCCCGAACTCCTTTGGCATTTCATAACAACTGCTAGTTCAGATTTTTAGCCTACATATTTAACTCTGATGCATCTAAGCAGGGCACTTTAATCCCCCAGATTTATGTTCTGTTGTTGGATCCACATAGTACTAAGCATACAGTGTAGGCATTCTTCAACATTTTCACCTAGACCATTGTAAACATTGGCCCCACTTACCATGTACTACAAAACACCAGGTCAGACAAAAATAACATCTGAACAAGTTTACTGAGTTCTGTCATTTAGGTACTTACTCGAATGTGTGTTTATTGGTTTATTACACTTTTGTATATCTTTTAAATATTTTAGACTGTTTGATGTGGTTTTAAATTTTTATGGTCAAGTTTTTTAATCGATTGTCTTTGGGATCTGCCTTGGGTCGAATTTTGGGAGATGAAAAATTAAATATATAAATACATAAATTTTCTTGGCAAGATTTGTTCAGAGGAAGTTTACCATTGTGTTCCTCTGAGGATGAGAGAGTGTGACTTGCCCAAGTTCACCCAGTGCGTTTCCATGGCTGAGTGAGGACAAATTCTGGTCTCTCAGAGTTCTAGTCTAACACTCAAACCACTAGACCAGTTCAGTTCTGTTTCTGAGGGCCTGACAGCCTGTGCTATCCTGGCCCTGGTCCCAACCTGGGTTGGTCCCTGGCCTGGCGCTGGGACAGGAGCTGTTTACACACCTGCCCATCTCCATCGTGGGCTGTTTTGTGCAATACAGATGTTGTGCCTAGAGGAGGAGAAAGTGATTCATGTAGATGTGTGGCTTATTACATCGCTCCCACACACCATGAGCCCTGGTGGTGCAGTGGTTACATGCCTGTACTGCAGCCACCAGTGTTGCCAACACCCTTGAAGGAAATTCCCTGATTGGCTTCCTGGAATGGCCCCAAATATCCCAGAATGGGGGTGGGACTTCTGGGTCGGGGGGGGATGCAAAACACTATAGGAAGGCTAAAGGGGTGGGGCTTCCAGGATGGGAGGTTTTTTGGGGGGGGCGGGAAGGTATTTTTGGCTAGGGTTTTTGGCCAGGAAGGTTGAATTTCCCTGAAGGCTGTATTTCCCAGAATCTTCCTGGAAATTTAGCAATCCCGGAAATGACACGGAAAAACTTTAAAGTTCCCAATTTCCAGGGAAAATCCCGCAAGTTGGCAACACTGGCAGCCACTCGCTCACAAACCACAAGGTTGCGAGTTCAATACTAGCCAGGGGCTCAAGCTCAACTCAGGCTTGCATCCTTCTGAGGTTCCTTAAATGAGTACCCAGCTTGTTGGGGGCAATTAGCTTACAGTTGTAAACCGCTCAGAGACTGCTTAGTTCAGTCTGAAGCAGTATATAAATGAAGCTGCTATTGCTATTGCTATACTGACTTTCAGGGCCTGTGAATTTGGTTGGGGATGCGTGTTTGGAGAGGGGTGTTCCAGGAGTGCAAGTCTTTTGCCTGGAATTGATACCAGAAGGTGGTCTCCGTTGAGCCTTTGCATTTTGTTCCAACATCCCCAGATAGTCTTGTATGGCTGGTCTACTGGGAAGTTCATATGGAGTCTTTTTATTCTGTTCCGGATGGTTCTTAATGGGGTCATTGAGAGGTTAATAAACACATAGTATTTGGCATATTTCAGTGCCGGGAGTGGTCTGAGATGTTTTGGCGGCATATAAATAAATAAATTGTTATTATTTATTTATTTATTTATTTCTCCAGTGTGGCTGTGACCTGGGTCCTCTCTCTTTCTCTCTCTGAGGGAAACATCCCTTGAAAGTGATGGGAAGCAGCTCTGCCTCCTGTCTGCCGCTGAGGCATCTGCATCGCCCCCTTCCCTGGCTCTCTTGGGCTTCTCTTGCCTGCCTTTTTGGCGTTGCCAGGTCTGCGGCTGGGGGCCGGAGGAGAGCTCCTTCTCCTCCTCTTCCCCCCTGGAGGCTGTCTCTCTCTCTCTCTGCGCACTTGGACGAGGAAAGGCAGGCAAAGGAGGAGGAGGAGAGGAGGAGGAGGAGGAGGAGGAGGAAGGCCAGGCAGACAGACCTCCCCAGCCCTTCTGAATCTTTCATCTCGGAGCCTCCGCCGCCGCCTCCTGCCGGGATGATGCCCCAGCAGCCTCCCTGGAC
>NC_056526.1:115938710-115949181 GCF_019175285.1 Sceloporus undulatus
CAACGCAGCCGCTGCCTCTTTCATGGGCTCTTCCAACTGAGGGCCTTTTATTGAGGGGCTGGAAGGCATAACCTTTCCGCTTCCTGGCCCCCTGCGAGGAAGGTGCCCTTGCCAAAGAGAGGGGCAGACAGACAGGGACTGGAGGCGGCAGGGGGCAAGGAAGAGCCACCCTCCTCCTTGGTGGGGCTTTTTGTTCTGGACTTGCCTCAGCCCTCTCCAGAGGACTATAAGAGCAGCCCCAGCCCAGACCCAACTTGGGCAGAGAGGAGGGCAGGAAAGACGCTCCTCTTGGCAGCCTCCAAGTTGAGGGCGCTTCTGGAGGCGCGCTTGCCACTCTCATCCTCCTCCTCCTCCTTATCATCGTTATCGTTTTCTTTCCCTCAAGGACTCGGCTTTGGGAGTCTCCCCGCCAAAACAAGCAACGAAACAAGAGCTGAATGGTGGGAGCCTTTTGGGGCTGCCTCCCAGGACAGAAGTCAAAGAAGGTCGCGCTTCTTCGGCGGGAAACGAACCAGAGAGGAGCTGAGGGGGCGCGGGTTGGGCTGGGGGCTTGGTTTTATTTGGCTATTTAGGAAGGGACCCTTCTCCTTCTTCTTCTCCTCCTCTTCTTCCTTCTCCTCTTCCTTCCCCTCCTCCTTCTTCTTTTCCTCCTCCTCCTCCTTCTCTCTTCCTTCTTTTCCTTCTCCTTCTCCTCTGCCTCCCTGAGGCGCCTCTTGGCCGCAAAGTTTTCCCGCCCCTCCGGAGAGACATGGCTCCCCTTCCGTCCTCCAGAGGACCCTGAAGGCCACTTGAGAGGAGCCCAGAAGACCCCCATGGCCTCAGCCCAAGGCAGCAGCTGAAGCAGCAGCAACCCAACTGAGAGCGAGGCATGTCTTCTGCCCCGGGCCCCGCGTCTGCTGCTCCTGCGGCGGGGGCCATGTGGCCCTCGGGGCCGTCGTCGGGCAAGCTGCCTTCCCCGCGGGAGTCTGCGCTGCGGAGGGCGGCCTTCGCCGGGAACCTGTCGGCGCTGCCTCTCCACTGGGCGCCCAGCGGCAGGAGCGTCCGGGTCTTCGTCAGCGCCAACCCCGAAGGTAAGGCGCCCCGAGGAGGAGGAGGAGGAGCAGGGGAAGCAGGGCAGGGAAAGAAGGCGCCTCTGGAGGGAAGGAGGCAAGGGACAGCCTCTGCGCCACTTGGGCACTTTCAGCTGGGCACTTGAGGGACTTCCTTCCTTCCTTAACTGCGCTTGCTTTGGGTTATCTGGTCTATCCCACCTTGAGGAGAGGCGGGAAAGAAAGAATAACGATAATAATAATAATAGAATCATAGAGTTATAAGAGACCACAAGGGCCCTCCAGTCCAGCCCCATTCTGCCATGCAGGAACTCTCCATCAAAGCATCCCCTGTGACAGATGGCCATCCAGCCTCTGCTTAAAGGAAGGAGGCTCCACTCCACTCCGAGGAAGGAGTGTGTTCCACTGTCAAACAGCCCTGACTGTCAGGAAGTTCCTCCTCATGTTGAGCTGGAATCTCTTTCCCTGGAGCTTAAAGCCATTGCTCCAGGCCCTGTTCTCTGGAGCAGCAGAAAACAAGCTTGCTCCCTCCTCAAAATGACATCCCTTCAAATATTTAAACAGGGCTATCATATCCCCTCTTAACCTTCTCTTCTCCAGGCTGAACATCCCCAGTTCCCTAAGTCGTTCCTCATAAGGACATGGTTTCCAGACCCTTTATCATTTTAGTCACCTTCTTTTGGACACATGGCTCCAGTTTCTCCACATCCTTTCTTTCTTTCTTCATTGCACTTTGTATGTTTAACATGGCCTGTCCCACCTTGAGGAGAGGTGATGATGATGATGATGATGATGATGATAATAATAATAATAATAATAATAATAATAATAATATGTGTGTGTGTGTGTGTTTTCCCCCAGGGTTTTAGCACGGTCTATCCTACCTTGATGAGAGGCAGGGCAGAATAATAATAATAATAATAATAATAATAATAATAATAATAATAATAATAGTGTGTGAGTGTGTTTTGCAGGATTTTAGCATGGTTTGTCCTACCTTGAGGAAAGGTGGGAAAGAAATAATAATATTAATAATGCATGTGTGTGTTTTCCAGGGTTTTAGCATGGTCTATCCCACCTTGGGGAGAGGCAGGGAAGAAATAATATTGATGATAATAATAATAATGATGTGTGTGTTTGCCAGGGTTTTGAGGAGAGGAAGCGAAGAAATGATGATAATGATGATGATGATGATAGTAATGATAGTGTTTTCCAGTGTTTTGAAATGTTGTGTCCCACTTTGAGGAGAGGTGGGAAAGAAATAATAATAATAATAATAATAATAATAATAATAATGTGTGTGTGTATATTCCTGTTGTTGTTGTCTCTATCCACTGGAAAACACACACACACACACACACACCTGGCTTGGAGCCTATACTTCTGTAGCCCATCTTAGGATAACATTGTGTCCCATACATATCTAGAATTCATAGACCTGGCCAGGTTAGTCTGAAAAGGGATCTTGTAGCACCAGCTTGGCATCACAATTTGGCCTGGGCTTGGCAAGCAGAATGGATCTGAGTGTTTTTCTTTCTCTACTGGAAAATGCACACTTACACAGATCCATTGGTTCTTTCACCAGATGTTGGCCTGAAGAGGCAACTGGCTACACTTCTGTAGTCCAGGAGAACATTGTGTCCCATGCATTTCTGGAATTCAAAGCGATAGCTGTGTTTTAGTCTGGAAAATCACTCTGCAAAGGGATCTTGTCACACCTTTGAGACTGGCAGGAAGAAAGAAGCTGGGGACATGTGGTTTCCTTGATCTGAGCCTATTTCATCATCTACCAGAGATAACTGACTATACTTCTGTAATCTGGTGTTGACGTATACTGTTGTGTCTTATCAGGCAAAAGGTTCATGTAGGACCTCTGAGACCAACTGAAAAGAAGAAGCTGGTAGATAAGGAAATAGGCTCAGGTCTAGGAAACTACCAGCTTTAGTCTCAAAGGGGCCACAAGAGCCTTTGGCATGATGGGACACCATGTTTGTCAATGCTAGACTACAGAAATATAGCCAGTTATCTCTTCGAGACAATTTCTGGCAAGGAACGTTTGCTTTTCAGCATTTTTCAGTGGAGAAAGAAAACCACTCAGATCCAATCTGCTTGCCAAGCTCAGGCATCATTGACTGTGATGCCAAATTGGCACTACAAGATGCCTTTGCATAGTGATTTTCCAGATTAACACACCTTTGTCTTTGAATAGTGTCCTGTGTGAGAGTTGGTGTGTTCAGGATGAAATATTGACCCATGCATTCTGAGGTAAACTCGATGCCACAATCGCCCAAAACCCAGTCAGTATTTAGGCTTTACTAGGCAGTCATGGATCAAGCTTTAACAGTATGCCCTGTATCCTATGTTCCTGCTTTCTGGGCAGCCTAGAAGTACCTCCATCACTGCAAGTGAATTCTTACCTCCACACTTCCAGGAAAAAGAGACATGTTTTCCTTTCAGATTTTCCTTGCCACCTGCAGGTTGGGAGCCAATTGCCCACAACGTTGTCGGGTGTTGGTTGTCCTCCACCATTTGGGACTGTGCTTCAATCTTGCAGATTTTTCTTTTTAAAGGCTTTCCTAATAATTGGCAGTCTCTTGGGTTATGCTTGTACCTAATTCTATGCATCTAGCACATTACAAGGCATCCTAACCGTTGCCGTTCCAGCAAGTCGGTCAGTAAGTGAGGCAATCATTAGATCTGGAGCAAGTTACCACTTGGGAATTCTGTAGTATTTAAAGTTAAATGGCTTGTCTCACGGTTTTGCTTTTCTGTGCGTGCTGGTGATTACTTGCTACAGTGAGGCTCCCATATATTGCCTTTGTATTCCATTTCATGACTGATGATATTTATTGTCACTGAAAGTGTGTACAATATCGTTTTGCACTCCACCCGCTTCTCTCCATGAAGACTGAGCACATTAGTTCTGTATTTAAAGGAAGAGATCTGGTGACTTCTGAAATGCTTTTAGAATCATAGAGTTGGAAGGAATTGCAAGGGCCATCTAATCCAACCCCCTGCCACTCAGGAACACAAACCAAAGCATTCCCCAGAGATGCAAGAAAGAAAAGCACCAAATCAGCTGATGTCTTTTTTTCTGTCTCTGGTTGGGATCAATCCATCCTATCCTCATTTTACTTCAGCCTTGGCTGGAAAAGAAACTACTAGAGGATATTGCCAGGAGCTGTTCTTACTTTCCTCCTTTTTTGTTGCTGTGTTAATTCACCTACATTGAGACATAGCCAGAGGAGAGATTCAGCGTCTTCTTGAAAAACGAGGGCCTGGAAGCCATTGGTCATTCATTGAGCCTCAGAAGTGCTTGGGTTCGGCTTGCTGGTTTCAGGAAGAGCAGTGAAGGATGAATGGGAGCTGCTTATAATTCCTCTGGCAAAGCATCCTCAAGGCCAGTATGTGAATCAGTTGTACCTTTAGTGGCAGCCATATATTGCCACTAGAAAATTCTCCAGACTTAGATGAGTTAACAACTCCACCACAGGCATGGTCACAAAGGTCACTAAGGCTGCGCCCACACCTGCAAAATAATTGAGCTCCACTATGTATTATCCTGCTCCAGTTTGACTCCTGTTAGCATCTGATGTACCCAATATAATTTGACCCCAATGTTTATTGACAGCCACACATCCCCCACACCGGGGTCAAAAAAGAGTGCCCTACCATATCCATTTGGTTGCTGCATTGGGTTATTTTCAGTCACATGACTGCTGCAACTACGGCGGGATACAGACTGCCCAAAAAGGGCCCTGGTTTGCTCCATGAGGGAGCCACAGCAGACAAACCGCGCGGCTCCGTCACAGAACAAAAAGAACCTGCAAAAGGCGGGTTCTTTCTGCAGCGCGGTTGTGACACCGCAAGGCGCCAATGGCACACTTGCAGCATCACAAAGGTGCCAGACGTGCAGATGCTAGGCATCCATTAAGTCAAAATGGCGGCGCCCATATGTACAGGGCGCCGTCATTTTGACACCCTTGTCATGTGCGAGGGGCAGGTCGCATCTGGAAGTGCCACCCCTCGCACGTAACGACGGTGCCCCATAGGGTCCGTCTGTACAGCGCCTTCATTTCTTTATTCCTGGCACACATGTCCACACCTATTAACCAATAGCCTTTCTTATTTTCCTGTTAGTCTTACCACCTACTTCGCACTTTCATTGGATGGCTCCCCCTCCAACCTCTTTCCCTATTTATGCCCCATTGAGTGATTGTGAGCGAGGAAGGGAAATGTAAATGTCTCTCATGCACCCCTCCTGCCCCAGTGAGAGACTCTTCTTACTGATCAGAGGAACATGAACACACTCTCTTTCCTCCCCCATCCAATTGTGTAATAAAATTCAATAAAATAATAAATATTCAAACAAATGTAACACACATCCGCCAGCTAGAAATGAATGTTAAAATATGGTGAAGACACATTTGTGGGACTTAGGCAAACCCTCCATCTTGCCCTCAGTCACACCACTCCCTAATGCTACCCCAGTCTTGATTTTGGCACAGGACATATGTATTTTAAAAATCACCTTTTTTTTCTAAAACGGTGGAGTAAAAAGTGAGGTTTTTTTCTAAAAGAAGCACTTTAACTGTGAAGGTGGTTGTATGTCCAAAATCACCAGAATCTAGGTGGGTATAGATCTATTTTTATTAAAAAAAATTGCTAGTGTGGATCCAGCTTAAGAAGCTTCCTCAGCCTCTACACAAGGAATACTACTTTTCCCTTTTCCTCTAAAAATTGGATATTCTTATCACAGAAACATGCACAGCTTTGCTCTTTGCATTATTCTGCAGATAGAGACACCCTTAACAATGAATACAAACTGACAATAAACCAAGGCTCAAGAGTTGAACCAGAGGTCCTAGCATTTGACATTTCCAAACAGATTTAGCAAGGAGCAGCTTCTCCAGCTGTAGCAATGAGATATTGCTAACTTATTTTAGTGTGACTGTAAGTTAACAGAGATATGAATTTAATACCTGGTACATATACAGAAAACTGGGCTTTTAAAACAAAAACACAAATTTAAGTTAATATAGGTAGCAATTACAGGATTTGTTTAAAATTACATGATCTATTCTTGTCACTTGCTTCCTACAAGTTATGATGTAGATTAGAACTATTTGGTTTATTAGAACTATCTTTTTCTTCAGAACAGTTTTGTTTTCTAAATTAAATATCTAACAGTTCTTGTTGGCGGGGGGGGGTGTGAAGATCATTAGGTAAACTGTCCTACTATGTAATATTGCTGAAAACAAAATGGGTAACCTTCTAATAAAGATTGAAAAGCACAGAATATTGGAATTTGAAATAAAAGTTTTACATTTCAGCTAAAGATGTACAAGTCAATAAATGAGACCCCACATATAGATTTTTAAGCTACTATTATGAGTGGCGAGCAATCAATGGGCATATACTTACATTTAATGAAAACTTTCCTTCTTCCTCGATTGTTTTTTAGGAACAAGAGGCTTTTCAGTTGATAGCTTGGTCCAGATCATCTACAGAAACTATTAGATTAAGCTATTGTTTTATCTAAATTAGGATTGTAAAATCATCATTAGAAGCCCTTGAAAGGATTTATTATTGTGTTGTCAGTAGCTGAATCTTCACAGCTGATAAATTCAGAGATACAGTCTTACAGATAAAACATAGGCAGTAGTTAGCAAGTATAGTATGTTGTAAGGTATTAAAACTGTAATAGAAAAGCAAACTGCAAGAGGGCTATTGGTTAATTCAAGCATGTTTGTCTGATCACCCATCTGCCTTTTAACCAATTAATTAATTATATTCAAATACATTTTCATATTACCAGAACAATATAGGGGCCTTTTTCAATAACTGAAGAACATTTACTCACTCATAAAATCTGCCCCTTGTTACAAGAAACAGAAACCATCTTCAATATTTTCATTTTCACTCTCTACCATAGTAACATAGGCTACATCTGCACTGCAGAAATAATGTAGCTTGACACCTCTTTAACTGCCATGACTCAGTGCTATGGAATCTGGGATTTGTAGTTTGGTGTGGTAGCAAAGCTCTCGGATGGAGAAGGCTGAATAGCTCAAAACTACAAATCCCAGGATCCCATAGCATTGAGCCATTGCAGTTAAAGCAGTGTCAAATTGCATTATTTCTGCAGTGCAGATGCAGCCATACCCAAACCCAAATAACCTACATAAAGAAGTGTGCTTTAATCAAGTCTCACTGGATAAATATGACTTCTCTAGACTGATCAATTTATTGGCCTTCAACTTTGTGTTCAAGCCAAAAGTGACTTGTTCCATTATCACTAACCTGTTTTGCTTTCGAGGGAGGGAATACATACTGTTGGTTGCAAAAGAGGTGTATAAGGAAAAGAAAGTCATACATGAAATGTAAAGGAGGACAGAAGCTTTTAGCCCATGAAACTTCAAGAGCCTATTTTCTCATCCCAGCACATCATACTGTATCTTCCTTAATTGCCTTTTTATACACAGAAGTCTTGTCCTCATTTACGTCTGCTCACCCTGAAGAAAGAAGTAGATAAATATGTCCCCATGTTGTCAGTTGGAGTTACAAGTGATGCCTAAGTCTGAAGATATGGAAAACTACTGGATTAAGTAAAGCTTTAGTAACAGATGCATTGCTTAAAGTTTCAGTCTACTCAGTAGTAAGAAAGGAAACAATATATTTATTTTTGTTAGTACATCATCACCTTTCAGTCTAACAGCTTCCAAGGTAGTTTACCATTTAAAACTTTAAAAAAAAAAGTCCAAAGTAGGAAAGCAAATCTACTAGGTGAGAGCCTTAACAAAATAGTAGAAATATTCAGATTATCTATATGCCGTAATCAACCAATAGCATGCAAATATGATGCATTTCCTATATGGATAGCATTTCCATTATAATCCAAGAATATACTCTTACAAATACAATTGTATGAATATTTCTTTTACTACCTGTGCTGTCCGTCAAATGTGTACATGTATAACTCTTTCATATAATGATCTATACATGGCTTGGATGGGATTTCTTATAAAAAGAGAACAATCGTGCAGGAAATTAAGTAGCTTTTCAACCTGTCATTGAATGCTCTGTTTAATATACAGTCAGCCCTCCATATCTACAGATTTCCTATCCATGGATTCAAGTATACACAGCTTGAAAATATTTAAAAAGATATAAATTCCAATAAGAAAAACCTGATTTTGCCATTTTATATAAGGGACATCATTTTATTTGGCTATGATATTGAATAGGACTTGAGCATCCATGGATTTTGGTATCCATGCGGGTCTCTGGAACCAAACCTCAAGGATAACCCTTGCAAGGTCATGAAGATATGGCCATCATCCACTTGCACACTAACAACAATGTTTTTCACTAACCATGTTTATTGTTACATCCCAAAAGACAGGCTTTGGTTAGCTTAAACCGTGTCTTATTTAATGATGCTAGGATCACATTCTTTTATGATCCAGTCATTTTCATAACCATAATTTACACTAACCATGGCTTCTTCTTTTTAATAAACAACTAGTTAGTGAGAAGCAGTAAATGTCACATACATCAAATGGGCTGCAGAGCCACACCATTAATCAATCTACTTGTTACTGACGTCTCTGATAAGCAATGGGTCTCCAAGGCTAAAAGCAAACATATTTTCCAGTTCTGCTTCTTATGGTATTTTAATTAATGTTGCCAGAGGTTGAATGTGGGTTTTATGCATGCAGGCGATATGTTCTGTGATGGAGCTTGGTCCCTCCACAATCAGGATTCAGATGTTCTTCGGGACATTTTCTAAGTGAAAATAGGTGTCTTTCCCTCATCAGCCTTTCTCTAAATTATCTTCTATTACAAAAAAGAAAAAGAAAAATATCATTAGCGCAATTGATAACTGAAATTAGTTAAAACAATAATGCAATAGGTCATGGTTAACAAAGATCCTAAGACTTGATTACTGAAAGGCTGAAATCCTTTGCATGCTTTCTTGGGGATAAAATCCACTATTCTGCCAGATTTTGTTCTAAGTAAGTATGCATATGATTAGGCCCTACATAGAATGGTTGATAAGAGTTTCTCTACCATTTCTTGTCAAGTAATGTAACAGTCAGCTTCATTGCTAGCCATCAGTGTCAGAGAATACAAGGGCAAGCTAGACAAGAATTAGAAAAATTAAACTTTTAGATTTTTTCAGCAAGTGTTCATGTGCAAATTTTAACAGGGTACAGATCTGCATGTATAGTTTTGTTTTGATATATGACCATCAATTTCTAAAATATATTGTTAGAGCACTGTAAAAAAAATTGAACTTAGGGCTATCACATGGGGCTTTTAAACTATGATTCCCATGGTAAGGAAGCAGCATCAGCGACGATGATCATACAATGCCACTTACCTCCCATAGCTGCCCTGTCCCTTTTCATTCATGGGGGAATTGCCAATTGCACAGGGTGCAAAAAGCCACTCCCGGAGCACTCGCACAATTGTCAGTCACATGATGTTATTGTCCACTCCTCCCCTTTCCCTTCCCCTCACTTTGTTTTAATTTTTTTCTCTTTTTTTTAGTGCAATTTCAGGGCTCTGCAGCCCCAACATTTTTAAATTCATTTAAAAAATTTTTAATCAAGGTTGCAAAGCTCCATAACTGCATGAAAAAATTGGAAAAATACTAAAAGCCCTTGTGTCAAGTTCAGAAACTTCAGTTGGTACAGAATATGGCAGCCAGGTTGGTTAATGGTACACCTAGGTCTGCCCACATCACACCAGTTTTAAAATCCCTTCACTGGCTGCCTATTAGTTTCCGGGCAAAATACAAGGTGTTGGTTTTAACCTTTAAAGCCCTACATGGCTTGGGTCCTGACTTCTTACAGGAGTGCCTTCTCCCATATAATCCACCCTGCACTCTTCGTTCTGTTGGGAAGAATCTGCTACAACTGAAGAGGATTAGACTTTCAACAGTGACCCAGAGATCCTTTTCAGCAGTTGCTCCTAGACTCTGGAACGACCTGCCAGATGAGATCCGTCAGATTACCACCTTGGAAACCTTCAAGAAGGCTATTCAGACAGATCTCTTCTGGCAGGCCTTTCCAGATTAGAACACCTTGCTGACCTGCTTTCCCCCCTCTCCCCCTTCATCCTCCATCTTTTATCTTTTACCTTACCTGGACTCTGCTTGAAAATTTTATCTAATTTTAGTGTATTTGTATATTAATGTTATTAATTTTTCTTTTTTGGTTTAATCTCTTTTTAGGACTCAATTGCGTTTTTATGTTGGGGGGAGGGTTGGGGATTTGGGAATTTTTAATGCATTTCTCTTTTAATTGTATCTTTTTAATTGTATTTTACTGCTGTAATCTGCATGGAGATTAAGCGGAATATAAATTATTATTATTATTATTATTATTATTATTATTATTATTATTATTATTATT
>NC_056526.1:115949191-115993846 GCF_019175285.1 Sceloporus undulatus
GGCATGCTGGGTAAGGTATAATGAAGGGAGGGTGGGTTTGAGCACGAGGACAGGAAAGGAGTGCAATGCCAGCAGCAGCCCCAATCACGCAAATGGAAGAAGTGTGGAGTATTGTATTGTATTGTATTGTGCTGCTTTATTTTGGCTTGCAGGATTGCAGCGCAAAAGGGGCTGGTGTGATAATGCCCCAAATGACCTCTTCATCATGATCCCATTCTTGAAGTATTTCAGATCCCCAGTATTCCAAAAGCCCCTTAAACTGAAGTTGTCTAGCATTAGTAACATGTAGATTAAAATGTGTCTGGAACCAGCCTGTTACTTGCTTTAGTTAAAATATTGTTTAGGTTTTTTAACATTAGCTACATCATTCCATGGTTTTATCCTGCTGGGTGCTGATAACCATCCTTTCCTTGGGGAAAGGGGCAAGATTTGCAGGCATACAGCACCCTGTCAGGGTACTCAGTAATTTCCAGAAGCACACAAAAAGATTTGGAGAGTAGATTTCTTTGTTCAATTTTGAACCTTGTGTCTGAATATTTTCATGACTTATTTTGACAAAGGTGCCTGTCTCTGGTCAACAAAGCCCTTTGTGATGTGTATTGAATGTAAATAGGGCTGAAGCTGGAGCTTTATATGCTGAACATTTTTTTATAAATAATGTCAGGAAGAAGTGATAAATAATGTCGGGAAAAACATCAAGGTGGTGCATTGTTAGTTATATTTTGAATTAAGCATTATTTTAATGCTTCAGCTCAATTAACATTTGGCCCTCATACTTTATATGCAGATGGTAGTGAATTATTTACTAGGAAGCTTCACAAAAAATGTGGGTAACAATAATAAATGTCATGGCTTGGGTTGTACAGCTTGGTGGGAAATTATACAATCAATATTTCTACTGCACAAGTCTATGAATTCATGCTCGATTCGAACACAGTATTGCCCATGAGCAATTAGAAACAAACCTTAAATATGCAAATCCTCTCTCCCCTCCTTAGGCAAAGAGAAAACTGTTGGTTGTAATAAAGATATATGATAAGAATAGTAGACTGCTTCAGATTTGAGTCCTGCTTTTCATCTACAACATCCAACACAGAAGCCAGTTTATTTATTATTTTTTAACCATACATGTGCATCTTCTTATGTCTAGATCTCTGCTGGGAGTTCTCCATCTTTTTCTCTCTTTATAACTTTTTCCTTGAATTCCTTTTCTCACAAAAAGAACAAAAATGAGGAAGGGAGGAAAGGTGTGAGTTTACACCAACATTTGAGTCACAAGCTTAAAATAGTTATGATTCGGCTCCTCATTTTAATTTTATCTTGTAGTCTCAGTGTGTTGGAGGTGGGGGGGGCAATTTCCATGTAGGCTTTTTGGGAAGAGCCATCACCAGTATAAGGAAGTTGGGCTGGCTATCTCTTACTGTGGAGTAGAACATGTATCTTTAAAATTCCTAATGCCATGAGAAAGAAGAAACACTGTACCTGCTCCCTTCCTGACTATATTGGCCCAAGACATGTTGCTGTTTGAAGCAATCCTCAACCCACCCCCATGGCTAACACTTTAAAATGGCTCTTTGCACCATTCTGGTGCTTTCTTTCTTGATCCACGTGGTAGTATATTGCAGCTCTACTCCTCATTTCTGCTCCTGTAGTCCAGTGCCTAGTGGGATAGTCAAGTTTTCTTTGACATCACCTAGTGGGATTGGAAGTTTCCAGATAGAGAAAGAAGCAAAGAGAGAAACTGGATGAGGATAATGTTAGATGGTGTGTCTCCTTTTGTATCAAGATATTTGGGTTACTCCAGTGTCAGCCTTTCTCTTTGAAGTTACCATCTTTAGTTGCGTCTACGGTTATAGATAAGAAAAATATTTTATTAGTCTGTTGCAGCATTTTCTGAGTTGCTACTCCCACCCACTAGCATGATGTAGTGGTTTGGGTGTTGGATGAGGATGCTGGAGACCATAGAAACCCACTGGGTGATCTTGGGTAGGTCACACTCTCTCAGCTTTAGCTAAGGGCAAAGGCAACTCTCTTTTGGAAAAATGTTGCCAAGAAAACCCTCTAATAGGTTCACCTTAGGGTTACCATACATCAGAACTGACTTGAAGACACACAACTCTCACCTGCACATTTTTTAAAATACCTATGTCATAAAGTTTTTATCACTCATGGTGCATTTGTTGCATTGATTTTTCATGTTTGGGCTTACAAATGGATGTACCCAAGAGAAGTGTGGTATGTGAGATGAGAGTATCATGTGTGACCTGACTGTGGTGCCAATTAATTCTCTTTTGTCATTATTTTAAAATGTTTTTTAAAGCAAATAACTCTGTTGCTTCAAAAATATAAAAGAAGAGAAGCTGAGACTCAGCCCTTCACATTTCTTGATTTCTAACACATCAAGCTCCAGAAGGAACTTTTTTCCTATGAAGATCCTTTGATTGCTGGAAAATCTAGAAGGAGTGTAGTGGGCAGGATTTGCAGGTTTGTAGAGGAATCCTGTGAGAATTATCTAATGTCTAAGATGGGTTGAGAAAGGAAGAGGCACTAGATATGACATAAGAGAATATTTATAAATATAATTTAAGATAGATATGATAAGTAGTGCATATCAAATCCAAAGAATTGCAAAAAGCAATAATAAGGTATTGCATAAATAATATCTAAAAAGCAAATCTAATTCCTGGGATATATCAAATTCTTAAAACATGATTTTAAACAAAACCCTTGATCTTAGCCAAAAGGCTTAGAGATCATATTTTGATTAATGGAATGCACTAATAAATCAGAAGAAAGTCAGCTTTATAGATTATAGCAAAGTTATTTACTATGCAGATTTTAAAAAACTATGGATTACTCAAAAAGAAATGCATATTGCAACATGGGATTGTCCTGGTACATAATCTGTACACAGGACATTTCTAAAACAGAATATGGAGAAACACAATTGTGTTTCCACTTGTCAAGGCAGTCAGTCAAAGCTGCATTTTATCATCCTATCACATTTATACACAGAATATGTATCATACAGAAAACAAAATTAGATTTGGGGAAAAGAGGCATGAAAATTTAAGTAATATCATTTGAAGATATATCAGTTCCATTGCACAGAATAAAACATTTTCTGAATAAATATTTAGGACCTGATCACATTACATGTTATGTTATTCCATTCCTATTTAAACTTGGCATGAGGGCACTGAGTAATATTAATTGTAATTTCTGTTGGTACACAATAATGCAAACATTTTGAAACAAAAACTGAATCTTGCAGTGTAGCAAAGGCTACAGTCATACACCCTTACCTGGAGGGAAGTATCTTGCACTAAACAGTATTTATTTAGGATGGAGCTAGAAATCATTTTATTACCTCTTTTTTTAAAAAACAACAACAGTATTTTCTAACTTTCAAATGAAGATTATGGACTATTAGTTTCCACCTCATTCAGAAATGTTGTTGTGCCCAATATTTACCAATTGTCTGGCTTCTGGGCCATTTGGGCCATTTACAGTGCACTCAGAAGCCAGTCTCTTTTGATTTAGTGAGACCTAAGGTAAGTATTCTAGAATTGCAGCCTGAATGATCTTTTCAAATATACTTGTTCATATGTAAAAAACCAAATAGGAATCTATTAATTTTATAATTAATCCTTTGTCTCAAAGAAGATAATTAACACTCTTGTTCAGAAGGCATCAGAGTTATATGACCAGAGGTTTTGGATCTAATGTGTCTAGGGGATATAAAAGGACTTATAATTGCCAAATTTAATATTTTAATAATTAAAGCAGCTTACTTGTTTATATGACTTTACAGGAAAATAGTAATTACAAATAAGAAATGTGACCTCAGTTAATCCATCCTATTACCAAGAATATAAACCCTTTGTTGATAGCTTGTATGAAATGTTGTACATTATTTTCCCTTTCTGCCTCCCTCCTCCATCTGGCACTTGTAAGTCTTCCTGGCAAAATCAGATTAAGATTTCCACCATTTTTTCTTGATTAAGATTTTTTTTAATTAACATTAATAAATTCAACATGTGTTGTTTCTCATCCCTGGTGGGAAGCACTGAACTTATCACATTTCTTCCTGATGAGCTCACCTTAAAAGGCTCAATCCTGTGCACAGTTACTTGGAAGTAAGTGTCACAATGGGATCTAACTGTGAGCAGACATTCAGAGGATTGGTCTGTCTTGAGATTCTGTTGAAGGAGGGCAAGCAGCAATCTTCCAGTCAGAGTTTAGAAAAGTTCCTTTTTAGAGTGATAGATCCCAAAATCCTTGGGATTCTAGAGAAAGTATTGGGTGGGGGTGTTTGTTTTAAACCACACTTGGAATCTCTAGAGATTCCAGCAATTATAATCCCTCAGAAAATAACATACCAAATTTCCATTCCAAATTTTGCATCAGCTTTCCATCAGCTGGGGAGAGAAATATCAGTCAGACAACTTTAACCACAACTTACTCTGGATCTCATCCAGAGAGACAAAAGTTATGTGTGTCTTAGATCCACCTGTCTCGTGTTGCTTTCCAAAGTGTAATTCCCAAGTGCCAATTTCTAAACTCCCATGTAATGTATGGTGGAAGATATAACACTGACAGTTGCATTGTTCCCAGATTCTATTAGCTCTGTCCCTTGGGTTTTGATAAATACAAGAACAGTCATTGGATACTGTTGGAGCATAAACTCTAGCAGCAGATATTGCCTCTCTCTTTCTTTACATAGAGGGATATTGATTTTGTGCTCCTCAGAAATCCCACCAGCACAAAGGCTCATTTTTTTAATGGGAAGACATAATGTATGGCAAGCAAAGCGGGGTGTAGAGGATGTCTCCTGGGAGTTCTTAACTAACAGCAGAGCTCCTTTTTTCTAGCCTACAACAGAGTGCCCTTTCTGCTGAATGCATGGCCCACTTTTACCTTGTTAATGAGGCTTCCTGGGACCTGCACATCCTTAAATATCCATGTGTACCAACAAAAGGTGCTTAAGAACTCTTCCATAGCTGTTTGTAACAGCCAGAGATTGAAATAAGCCTTGCCATCAAAGGAAGCAGTGCTGTTTCTTTGTTTGTTTAGTTGTAATAAGCCTTAATGACTTCAAAAAATATGATAGGTTGTTGCAAATCAGTTGTGTTTAGAAGCAAATGGTTTGTTTCAGTATTGAAATCCAGTAACAATACTCTTGACTGGCTCCTAAACTGCATTTGACTAATACAGTCAAAGATTTGTTTAGAATTTATGTAAGTTAGTTGTAATTAAATTTTTAGTTCTAAAAATACCTCAGTATAGGAAACCAGCAAAACTGAGCAATGGATTTGATAGTCTTTTTTGTTGTTTAAATTGGTTTTCTTGTGTTATATGTATATTTAATACCATTGATTTTTCATAATTTAAGTCCAGTAAGCATCTGAAAGTTGTTTAGGATATTTCACTAAGGGCCAATGTTCCTGGTTGGCTCAAAATATCATCTGCAAATAGACTGATTGTATGTTCCTTTTTGAAAGAAAGGAAAGAAAGAAAGAAAGAAAGAGTGTAGCTTTAATTTGACACCTGTTTCTTACTGCTGCTGCTGTTTGTCATGTTCCTCTGTACAGTGTGAAAGTCTGGGAGTCTATTCCATTAACGTTTATTACAGGTTTTCAATTTTCATATATAGTTGTAATTCAAACAAATTTGTTTCCTGTGTTGATTTTCTTTTTAGGAGAGCAATCAAGTAAGTGTGTTTCAAACAGTCTAAAGCTTTTGAAGCATCTAATTATATTATAGTGTCTTTTTTGTGAGCTGCTGACATAAGGTATATTTAAAGTTCATCTTACTTCATCTGCTAAAGTTCTGCCTAGCATAAGACCAGTTGGATGTAGGTGAACATATGATATGTACATTTTTATCTATGAGCTATGCTTGAAGTATTTTTGGTACAAATTGAGTAATTTTATTGGTATATATGAATGAGGATCTCACCCAGATTTTGGTATATTTACTAGTTTAGTCCTTCCCCAAAAAAATATTTTTCTATTTTTCTGCCTCGGAGTATTTCGTTTTCATGTTTTTAAAGAAATTTTTTTTTTAAAAAATTAAATTTAAGGTTTAAATTAATTTTTTTAAAAGCCCGAAGCACCTCCTTTCTCCTCCCACTGACCCTTACCCTGCTTATGCCATCTCTTTTGCTGAGCTCCAGTGTTTTAAAGGGACTCAGGCAAATGCCACAGCCCGTTTCTGCCAAATGGGAGGTGTTTGGGGAGCAGTGGTGTCACCCTGCTTTAGGGACTCACCTGGTATGGCCCACCTCCCCGTATCCCCTGACAGTATTATATAGAAACTAATTATTGCTGTCCATCAATAGCTTTTAATAAAGCCAGCATTTATAATGTAGTGGGCAGTACTCATCTCCATTACTAAGCTGAATAGCCAGCGTTGTCAAAGACTATGGCCAGCATGATTGCACAGAATGCTATTATCTTCCCACCGCAGTGGTACCTATTTATCCACTTGCACTTTTACATGCTTTCAAACTGCTAGTGCCAGGAGCTCACTCCATCATACAGCACTTGGGTCTTGTCCTGCGGATCTTGCAATCATCACAGTCAGCATCTTAACCAACCACTGAGCTGCTGTGTCCCACTTACTCTTTCAATACCATAATTTTGAATTTGAAATCAAGGGCAGAATCCATTGATATTCTGTTGCTTCCTCCACAAAAAATAGTGCTTTCTTAACTTCCTCCTCCATCTTTGTGTGGCACCAAAAACAAACAGGTGGTGCTTTCCCAGATCTTTGGAGCTGGTTTTCAAAGCAGTTGGAGAATGTTAAGGGGGATTGTCCACTGTTGATTCCATTGGTTGAAGCAAGAGAAGCACACTATTGGATTCTAGTAGGATAAAAAACGTATTTTGTGTTTGCTGGTTTTAGTTTCATAAAGTGTACAGCAATTGCAATTAAGGGCCTGGGGATGGAGTCAGGCAGCCTGGCATGATGCCGTGCACTGCACCACATGGCATCATGGCGCTCCTCTGGCGCTGTGTTTACATGATGCAGCGCCAAAGGAGCACCAAAAAGCTGTAACGTCAGTGGCTATGGCACTCTTTCCAGGGCACAAAAAGGAGCCTCTTTTTGCAGCTCCTTTTTGTGTCTCCTTTTTGTGCCATGGAAAGACAAGATCGGGGCTATGGCATGTAGTTGCTGTGGCCCTGATCCAGCGCTAAAAGGGGCAGCCTGTACAGCCCCTAAGTTAGCATCTGAAGATACTCTGGGGATTGTGTAGGTCCTAGTGAGTATTAATTTTACTGATCTAAGAACAATTGGTGCTTGTGGTGTTGTGAATCTCTAAAACATGTGCCCTCTGAGTAGCCCCAGGTGTCTAGGCAATGGTGCTCATAATATAGGATAGAATAAAATGCTTGACTGTTACAGTCAGAATAATAATCAGGGAATATTTTTAGAACTTTTCCTTAATGTAAGCAGAGTTTAAGATAGCTACTTTATCCTCTTTTCCAGCGATTTAATTAAGGAAGGATAATAAAGAATCAAACCGGAGCACAGAGTCAATCATGCTTAAATTCACATAAATCTAGAATAACTCATATAGCCATAAAGTTAGAATGGACTTCATGGGTCATTTGATCCACTCTGCTGCACCTGTAGTCATCATATATTGTGCTTATTTTTTCTCTTTTGGTATGTGGTCTTTATCAGTTGTGGCAGTGGTATGATTTGGCCCAGGAATAGGCTGCAGCTATACACCATCCATCCAAAAATCTAGTAATGGCTGCTTCAGAAAACCAAAAATGGTCCTGATAATAAGATTTTTTCTCACTTCTGCAGAATCTATGGGTGTTTGAATTTTTAAAAAAGAATATAGCCATGTATGAATGTCCATCAAAGATGCTGTTTGAATTGTGCACGATGAGGTTCCTTAATGTTTTCTAAAACTATATTTAAATTTTAACAGTCATTCAAATTTTCACTTTTATTGAGGTCTTTTATAGATTTTACTAAGTTTAAGTTACAGAGGTAAAGAAAGTGTGCTTACTGTAAGTACTTTTGCTATACTACTATACAATGTTGGCTTTACAACAAAGGTCCAGAGAGTGATCTTTCTGCCTGGTTTTGTAATGGGAACTGCCTTGGGCTGGCTGAGGAGAATGTCCACATTGCTACCAAGCATATCATGAGTCCGTAGATCAACCTGCAAGCCAGAGAGAGTTGTATCCCTGGTGTGTGCGTAGGGGAGGCTTGGCAGCCTGTTAGCTGGAAGTCATTTGTACTCCAAGTGGTAGAAAGTGGGGTAAGTGGAGAAGAAAATGGAGCAGGTGTGAGGAGGAAAGATAGAAAACAGTGAGACAGTAGCTAGAAAAGGCGACTTAAAAAGAAGAGATACAATGAATGTAGCAAAGATGACATGGACTATATTTTAATTGATATGAGCCAGTCTGGGTCCTATAGGCAGGCAGGCAGAACAGGACACAGGGAGAATGTGGAACAAAAAGGCACAAATGAGCCTACTAAGGGAAGGCAGAGGAGAAACAATTTAAAAAGAAAATAATCGACAGAGCCCCAGGGCAGAGAAGCCATTGCTATGATAGAAGGAAGCTAAGAGGATTCATAAAGAAGCCGACCCAACCCAGGTGGATATATGGTTTGCCAGGTGAAATGCAAGGCAGGAATCTGATATTTTAACAGTAGTCTAGAAGAAGGAATTTCAATAGCTGTTGCTTTCCAGTGTGAAGAGTGGGGTGGCTATTGAAATTACGCTATAATGTTTAATTGGGCTTGGATGTTAAGACAGAGGAAAAAATCTATCAATGGGCCTATGTTCAGAATTAGTAAGATGTTGGTGATTTGTAGCCTCAATTTCTTTCCTTTTATAAGTATAATTTCAACCATGACTAAGCCTTGGACTAAATGCTGCTCTTGTTGTTGTTCTTGTTATTGCTGTTGTTATATATTTCTACAATAACTCCATTGTCAGCTGGTCTACATACTTGATATATTTTTGTATATGTGGTGGAGTTGAGGGAACATGAATGCTAACATCTCTCCACTATGCCTACAAAGCAGGCTATCAACCAGGATTGCATGTTCATTCGGGTGAATTTATCACTTTTTTCTTCTTAAGGGGAAAGGATCACATAACCAGTCAGTAGAAGAAATTCCCCTTCTTCCCTCCATGCAGTCCCTTGCATATACCCCATATCTACTCTAAAGTATAGATGGTCCCTGTTAAAACAGTTTTTGAGCTCTGTCAGATGAGGGCTAGAATGCAGGTGGGAAAAGCCGAATATGAAATACATACCAGCATGTGAGAAGAAGTTTGTTCACATGAAAATCAGCTGTCCATATGGTCAGTATTATACATTATATTCTAAGCATGCGTGTTCACATTTTCCCATTACAACTACTTGGAACAGGTCTATGTGTGGCCTGGCCCTGTAATGCTGGTGCATTAGTCCTCTTTTTTACTTGACAACCCTAATATTGCTCTTGAGAGCCACCATGGTGTAGTGGTTTAATTGTTGGAGAAAAACTCCAGGAGACCAGGGTTTGAATTACCATTCACCTGAGTGATACTTTCTCAGCCTTAAGAGAAATGCAATGGCAATGCTCCTCTGAAGAAATCTTGTCCAAAAAATCCCCTATAATGTCATCATAAGTCAGAACTAACTTGAAGGCACACAGGAAAACAGTAACAACAATAACAACAAACAAACAAAAATGGTTCCAGAGAAAGAGAGAGAGCAAGCATCTTACTTGAGTGAAGCTGGCTGTCACTGACCCCCATTCTACTAAGGTTCAATATACCAGGCTACTCAATACAAGCATCCCTGGCTAAAAGATTTTGAACCGTATAACAGAGAACACAATTGCTTCTCTGGAGGAAACTGCCAGCTAAGCTGATCTTAGGATAAATTCTAAAACAAGTGGGAAAACAAGTGCTGGTATTTGGTATTTTTATTCAGGCAGACCTTTAGCAATTAAACTGGGATGTACTTGTCTATTGAATTTGTATTCTGCCTTTCTCCCGAAAATGGGATTCAAGGTACCAGTAGCTTAAAATAATCTAAAAGATGCAGCTAAAATCTTAGTTTACAAAAGTTAAAAAGAAATTGAATATCAGTATTATTAAAAACATGCTTAAAACAAAATTTCAACAAAAGATAAAAAGATTAAAACACCACATCACTTACACACACACTAAAGTCCCATAATTAAAATGAGTAGCAGAAAGGATTTTCATCCAGATATCTACTGCTCTTTCTTTTATTGATGAGTGCTTACTTTAATTTTATTTTAGAACAGATTTTAACATTTGTTACCAACCTACTTTGATAGAAAGGCAGAGTATAGATCCAATCTATACATATCACTTACCTGTTGCTGTCATTTTTGGTCCTCATGATGGAAGATGCAGGTTTTGAAGTTCTCCTACCCATGGATCCCATCTAGACTGGGTTATTGAATTCACTTCAGAAGCTCACATTTTAGAAATAAGAATTTAATATCTGCCTGTGCTTCTGCATTTGGATGCTTAGGTCTAATTAAATTTAATTAAGGTAGAAAGGAATTCAGCAAAGAGAGATTTAGCCCCAAGTTCATTTTCAGCAACCTGCTGCTCACTTATCTCTGTAGTGAGCTTGCTGATCAGTTTTTATGAAGCATTATGAAGATGAAAAGATAGACAGATGGAAGAAGGGAGGCAGTTAAACTGGTACACTTACCAACAGCATTACCTTATGAAACTAGGAATCAACTAAAAAAAGTAACTGTAATTAGGTCATTCTTGAACTGAAGCAGGGATTGGAAACTCTGAGGGTATTATATTTTCTGCAGCAAAAACACCTGAAAGAAACTGTATTTAGTATTTCATTTGCTTCTCAACAGTTACTGGTTTTAAAAGTATGCATTGGATTCCTGCTATCACAAAGATCATGGCTAAAGTGTGTTGTGCCTGTCTGTTATATTTCCCAAATAAACTGAATCTTGTAGTTGCATGCAAAGAAAGTTGAACAGTGCATGTGGAATATTTTATTGGACTTCGTGCAATGGCCTTATCCAGCTGATGGGGAAGGAAGTAGAGGCTCACATGTGGACCAAGTACCAATGTCCACTGGGGAGAGTGCATGTGATCCTCAGTGGTGTCTGTTTATTCTGTAATAGGGCCTGAGGCACCACAGCAAAAATTGCAGAAGCCAAGTGCTTAACATGTAGCAATGTGCATCACATTGCATATTGCATTTGAACAACAGGTTGTCAGCCATACACATTTAGCACTGGTCCACATGTTGCACTACACTGCTATCCAAGACAGGGGTTGTTTAATGCAAGCAGAATGTAACCACACAGTAGTTATTTAGATTATGCCATGAAAGGGTCTCAGCCAGTGCGTGTTGATAGCAGAATACGGTGGCAGTGTGTGTGGAGTGGGGTTTTATTTATTGCATTGTTATTATTACTATAACTACTACAAAAATACATTTTAAAAATGGAAGGATGGCCAAAAAGCTCTAAATTGATGCCACCTCAAAAAATAATGTTGGAACTAGCAAGTAAGCATTACTCAGAACTCCTTAAAGGGGGCACTGCCATTGCCTTTGCATTACTTTGCAAAAATATTACTGTTATAAACTGGCAACACTATTACTTGCAAGGTGTTACATTGATCAAATAAGGCTTATATTTTTTAAAAAAATCAATACTACATTCTTCTTATCATCCACCCTCCTTGGAAGTATTCTCTAAGCAGAATTACTATTCAGAGGTTACCATTGCCACTACCTCTTCCTCTTCCTTCTCCGCCTCTTCCCTTTACTACTACAATGCCATCTTGTATTGCAGATTTAGCCTTTTAAGCCATTTAGTCCTAGTCACTCAGACTGAGGTAGAGAAAAGTTTGTTTAAGGGGAAAAACCATTTTTACAATGGTGTTACTCAGTGACAGAGCAGTTGCAATTGTATAGTTTGAGATATTAAATTGAAATAGATCCCCTACTTCTTTTTTAAAGGGGGGAGGAGCCACTGCCACCCACTTCCATTTGGTCTAATTTTTCATGATCCAGATGAATCTGGATGTATCAAACCCTTCAGAATAAATTATCTTAAATTTCACCTGTGTCAGCTTTGTTAGTGGGTGTTTTGTAAACTACAGATGATTACCTCCAGTTTTAAAACATTTGGCCAAGATCTTGTATTGAAACATGTACCTACAGTGACATAGCTATGTCTCTATAGTTGCCTCTCCCACAGAGGAATTCTGGAGGTACTGGAGAGCAGGGCAGTCAGCAATGAAATGCCCAGCCCTATTCTGGTATAAGGGCATACTGCAACAGGCAGCTGCAACCAACTCCATAGGGGTCCCTTCTGCTACCTGTCACAGTGTCTTTCTCTCACTACTGGGAAAGAGCTGAACTTGTCAGGACTCATTGTCCCACTTTCCAGTCCTCGGAAATTCCTTTTTGAGGGGCTGCATGGCTTAAAACCATGGTGGCAAACATATGGTACACATGTGCCTTCTCTGGCATTCGAAGCCATTTCTGAGGGCACCCAGAGAGACGGTAGGGAGGGGGAAGAAGGGGAACAGGTGCACAGTTGTTCCTCCTCCCCACCCTTCTGTGCCTTTAACTGTGTCCAGAGAAGTCCCATACCCAAAAGGCAGAAGTCCTGTCCCTGGAAGTGCTGCCCCCCAGAATTCCTGCCCCCCTGGCACCAGATGACACCCAGTGCAGGAATGCCTTTCAGTTTAGGCACTCTGTCTCTAAAAGGTTCGCCATCACTATATTAAAAGGTAGGATTTGAGGACCACTTTTGGCTGTTGATGCAACAATTTAAAGAGAATTGGTGTAATTACAATGTTATAAGTCTGGTTTATGGCATTGTTACTACTATATAGTATGCCAACTATTCATTTTATGGGATGCTCTAATAATAATCATTATTATTTATTTATTTATTTGTTTGTTTATATACCGCTATTCCAAATTCGATCACAGCGGTGTACAACAGAAGTTATGTTCCCTAACTTCATTCCAAAATTCTTCTGAGATATATTGCTGTTTATGTGCCAACTAATTTTGCAGGAAGCTTCATAGAAAGAATCAATCTGTGAAATATTTTCTTCTATGACATGCCAATTGTAGAATATATGAACCAGGAGCTTAGGGGGAAAAGAAACATGAGACATCATCACTGGTTTTAGCAGGTTCTTCATTCTAGGTGGGATTCCAGTTTTGCAGCTTGCTTTGAACATGTTCATGGAAAGCATGTACTGTACTAGAAAATCGGAGTTAATCGTCACTTTTGTCCCTCCGTGGATGCTTCAAGTAAGCTGTCTGACTTTTTGAAAATGATAAAAGGCAACACATATATGTGCATTTCTGAATTTACATTTATCCTTTAACTTGTAAAAAGAAATAGCAAAAAAATATGATGAAAGATATCATTGTGACATTTGGGGAACAAACCAGTTGGGTCTTTCCATATCTCACCTTCCAGTTCATATTGTGCCTTTAAGTCAACTTATGGAAACCCTATGAATTTCATAGTGTTTTCTTAGGGGAGAAATACTCTGAAGTGGTTTTGCCTGTTCCTCTGAAATATAGCTTACAGCTCCTGGTATTCACTGGCAGTTTCCCATCCAAGTACTGATGAGGGCCAATCCTGCTTAGCCTCCAAGATCATATCATTACTCAAAAACCGTGTCGACAGTTATGTGTATGTGCTTCACAAAATTTTCATTTCTCATTTCCACATTCCTGTTTTGGTTTTTATTTGGGCTTTTGGTACTGAAACAACAGGAGTTCAATTGGTAGAATATTGCTGAAATTATAAAAGCATTACCATTTTGCTAAACTGGCTCTCAGGCTTCAAAACAATTCCTTCAGTATTATAATATGAATAAATAATACACTGAGACATTAATTCAGTGGATTCATTCATTGCATTCATCTGCTTTTAGCTGTAGTACTGTTTCTAAATAAAGTTAGATTTTTATAGTTTTTGTAGAAATCACTCAGTAAACATATTCTGAGTACCAAGAGGTACTAGTCTTTACAAATTAATTTTGATTACATTCTGTTCATTGAAGACTTTGCTGTTTGTGGGCTTTAGCTGCAATAAGCATCAGAGTTCTGCATTAGTAATTTTAAAACTTAATTTGTAGCCTCTCTGTTATCCTCTGATGCTAACAAGGATGCTTTCAAATATACAACAAATTACTGTTGTCTTGGGATATTCGTGTGCCAGACAGAACTGCTGCTGTTGGAAATTAATATATAGAAATCCCTTTCCAAAACACCATGCAGTCATATCCATTCATCCAGTTGGATACTGCAGTATATTCTCTGTACCAAGCCATAGAAAATCAATTGTAAAACATGCCTCATATATTCTCAGCATACAATATATTTGTAGCTTAGAGTAAAGGGGTCAGCTGTGCCCTGAATAAATATCTGTTACATAGCCTAGTGCAGCAATTCCCACATTATCTACTGGAACACTAGAACTACTAGTGTGTTATGAGCCATAAATAAATTATATGTTTACCTCCAGCCCAAAGTACCATAACAAAAAATGTGGCTATGGATATTCTAACTCCAGGTTGCCTAGCATTGTGCTTGAGAACATCTCCCTTGGCATCCACCAGCCTACTTGCCCCTCTTGGTTTTTAAATGTTATTTCTTGAAAAGAGTGTTTCCACCTGGAAGGCTGCATTCTACTATTCAAGATCTTTGCCTCCAGCACCCAGAATACCTCTGTCTACATATGGGCCTCAGAGACAATCATAGAAAATAAAAATGGCAGGCAGCTTCAGTCCAGCACTTTCTTTTGAAGTCTGCTTAGCCATGCAAAAATAATGTTAGTCATTTGGTGGAGTGCACTTTGTGAAGCTAAAGGTGTGCAGAGTATCTTAGTAAGCTAGAGGGAATGATAAATACTGGTAGGTATCTGTGTTTTCTTATTTGGGTTGGGTATGTGAGAGAGCAGTGAGTGCCATATGGTTCCAAAAAGATCACACACACATGAGCACTGCTTGAATCATGGACCACCAGGAGAAAGTGTGTACAAGAGAGAAAGAGAGAGAGAGAGATACAAATTTCCAGAAACACTGAAGCCTTAGGGCAAGGTAAGTTTTTTTTTGTTTGGGGAGTGAGATACGAAAACAGAAATTTTGATAAAGATAGAAATGTAGCCAATACTCAATATTATATAGTACTTTCTTACTCAATCTAAAGTTGCTTAAGCAACATAAACTGCTCAGTTCATAACTCATATTTGGCATATTTATGAAAGTAAAAATAAGATCGTTAGTTTTGTACAATAAAACTGCGAATGTGCCCTACATTTGCACATCTAGGTATAGTAGATACAGTCCACTTCAATCTTTGGGCCTTGGTTGGAGTTCAGTTCATACTGAGATTGTTCCTCTGAGTTTCTGGCCCTTTTTACCCTCCAGTCAGGCAGTTTCCCACTTTATATAGTGACTGGTGAAAAGGTTGACCACGTCCAGTTCAGAAAAAAGCAAACCTCTGTTAGGTTTTTCTCCACCAAATTAAAATATAAGATTACCATAAGAAGCAGCAATCCAGAAACAGTAAAGCCCTCCCCCCACACACATTTGTATGCTGCTCTGATGTAGAAGACTGCATCAAAGTTCATCTTGGATTTGAGTGTTATATATGTCTACAGAAAGCATAGAATTATCATTCTTTAATTCCATAGATTCTCTTAGATATAAATCTTCATACTATGAAGTCCCTGGCATTTTGGGTGAGTAAAAACCCATTTCATTCATTTCAATAGATAAATAATTCATTGGAGGTTTTTCCCCCTACATCCCTCAGATTTTCCAATTTTTTCCTGCACTGGAAAGTTTGTAAATTTGTTAAGAGTAGGGAACAGGGCTCTCCGCCCCTTGTGTTTTGTCTTACTTTCCCCCTCCTGAGCTTTCACATCTCTAGTGGTCTCTCTCTGTGTGTTAACTGCTTTATTTTATTTATTTTACTACAGTACAATGTTTATTTGGGTTGAAAATGTACGTCTTGGGAATATGAGGTTGGTGGGTGTTTTCTTTATGTGTCTTCTATGAGCATCACCACTTTGCCTTCTTTGCTTGGTTTTAAGAGAGCAAATATGTGATTTGGCATTTAGAACTTAGATTTCACATCAGCTTTGTAATCAGCCTTTTTTGGCCAAGTTGCTTGTCTCTGAACCTTATCAATTTTCTGTCTGTGAAATAGGTGCTGACATGGAAAATTGGGCCTTCTAAAGAGAAGCTTTATCTTTTCAGTAGACATCTACTCTGCTTTCAATTAGATTATTGGCCACATTACCTTTTTTTAAAACTCATCTCATTTTCTTCAATGTACTGGATATTTTGTGATTCAAAATTCACTTTGCCTCGTAATAGGGCCAGTCTTGGCCACATCCAAAATGGCCCATTTCATGATAGCTCCCAGTGAAATACATCTAGCTACAGGACAACCAGGAATGCAGCCCAGTTAGAGCTGATCCCAGGCACTCACAGCCATCAGGTCCCCTTGGATCCCTAGTGACAAGAGATGTATCTTAGAGTACCCTAAGGTACAGACTTACTCATGCAGAGGGAAAGTAACCTCATGTTTAGACAAGTTTCATACTTGGGGACCACTGAACCATATAGCCTCCATTATGTTAAAATTCTGTCTCAGTTTATGGCCTTCATCAAGCCCATTACAGCATTCAGGCAGCAGTTGAACAACATTAGAACCTCAGCTGAACCTTGTGGCAGAAAGAAAGAGAACCGGGTGTCATCAAAACACTGATGGCACCAGTTTCAAAACTCCTGATAATGTCACTGAGCAGCTTTATAAAGCTGTTAAGCATGTGAAAAAGAGCAGTGCCCCTGTGGCGCTCTCCCATTTAATAGCCATGGGACTGAACAGAAATCCTCCAAAGCCACATTTAGTAACTGGCCCTACAGCTAAGAACAAAGTCACTGTGGCGGGTTACAAACCGCCATAAAGTACGCGCTCCACGCGTACTAGGGTTAGGAAGGGCCGTATTAGGGTTAGGAAGGTTCTTACCTTCCTGACAGCCCTTCCTGCCAGTACGTGCGGAGCGCGTACTTTTTTGCGGTGCCCATCCACATGGGCGCCGCCATGTTGACGTATTGGACGCTGTGCGTCCAGACGTGTCGCGGCAGAAGTGACGTTGCGAGGATGCACTCCACCCCTCGCGGCACCACTTCCGCGTTCCAAAAAGGAGCGGCATTTCGCTGCTCCTTTTTTGCTGTGCGGGGAAGCCTCGTGGTCTGGCAGCTGGGGCTTCCCTACGCAGCGAATGGCGGCGGCGGGAAAACGGCCCCTTGAGGGCCGTTTGTAACCCGCCTGTGAATCTTATTCCCACCTCACAGAGCTGCCATAGTATGTTTAAGGAAGGTTTGCAAATAAAACCAAGTAAAGTTACTGTCAGAAACTTGAATCCATTATCTCAAATTACAGATGGGAATTAGGATGTGTTACATCGTAACTTCTGATTGCCAGGTAGTATGAACAGTCTTAGTTTGGCGAGATCCCATATAAATAATAGGAGCTCAGACTTAATTCTTGCCAAGTTAACAAAGAGCTCACTGGTGTATGGTGAACTTCAGAACCATCCTTATTACTTCTGTTCAAGCTGTTACACTCCTCTGAGGGCAACACTAATCTGGAGATATTTGGAAAGAGGAACAGAACAAAGAACCCAGAGGCTGACAATAAATATTCCTCCAAGGATCTTTCTTCCAGAACCGTTACTCAGTAACTTCCAGTCAGAGATATTCTACACTGGCAGGTCATCTCAAAGGTCAAAAGAAAAGATCTTCATAACTTTAGATTGAGTTTGGCTTTGGCACTCAAGCATCCACACAAGGAAGGAAGCAACACCCATGATAGCATTTTCTACTTTCTGACAGCAGTACTGATGAATGTAAGCTTCTCTCATGTTGGGAAAGTAGTTTGAGAGGGTAGGATGAAAGGCTTTGTAGAAATGCAAATGACTGTGATTGTTGCCATATTATAAGCAGAAACAATGTTGCCATAACATTGGAAGACTGACAGCTTTATTTTCCCTGGTGATGCTCAAAGGCTTTTTGTAACATGAGCAGTATACACAGTGATTCAAAGTAATTTATCTGGGGAAGAAATGCTGCTTAGTGGGAATTGGTTGCTGAAAATGGTTGTGTGCCATTGAAACTGCACCCACCCTGATAGCTTTAACAAAGATTCCTGGCTCCATACAATGATATACACAATAGAAGATATACAGCATAATATACTAAAGCCTATAATCAATCAGTTTACCTTCCCCTTAATTAATTACTATGTTGTATTTTCAACATGTGTTCTTCTTTTGTTGCCTGTATTTTAAAGCTGTTTCTTAGAACTTTACACAAAACAAAATTGTATGTTTGCTTCCTTTTTAACAGCACATTCAACTGCATGTTTACACAGATATACTGCTGGTAGTCCTTTATAACTTTGTTTAGGATTACAGTGTTAAATACTTAGCACAAGTTGAGAAGGCTGGTTTGAAAGAACCCTCTATGCTCAGCTGAGATTTATCTTTTCTCAGAAGGAGCAAGCTGCAAAACAATCAGATCAACAAATCTTCAGCAGGAGTCAGCTGTTAAAGTCCATGATTAGCTGGTGCCTCTGATCTAACCTCAGATCATATGATCTGTATCCAAGACAGGAGGCTACCATTAGAAAATAATAGAGAGAAACAGGATGGTTCCCAGTCAGCAAAGGGGTCAGGCAAGGCTGCATTCTATCACCCTACTTGAACTTGGATGCTGAAAACATCATACGCAGAGCATGTTTAGACTTTGATGAAGAAGGAGTGAAGACTGGAAGAAGAAATATCAACAAGCTGATATTGTTAACAGATAACACCAAAGTAGTTGCAGAAAACAACAAAGGCTTGAAACAGTTACTAAAAGAAGTCAAATAAGAAAGTGCTAAGGCAGGCTTAGTGTTGTACACTAAAAAAATAATAAATAAATAATGATCACACAAAAATTGTGTAAATTTAATCTAGATGATGAAGAAATTGAAATAAAGGTTTTCCATATCTTGTATCAATCATTGATCAGAATGATGATTGCAGTCAAGAAATCAAAAACAGACTAGAACTGGGAAGGGTAGTTATGAAAGAACATGACAAGATCGTAAAGTGCAAAGACGTAAACACTAAACACTAAAGTTAGGGTCTTCCAAGTCAATGTATTTTCCATCATCATGTATGGCTGTGAGAGATGGACAGTGAAGAAAGTGGATAGAAGGAAAATCTGTTCATCTGAGATGTGATGCTAGAGAAGAGTGCTGAGAATACTGTGGATAGCCAAAACAAATGGATCCTAGAACAGATCAAGTCTGAACACTCACTTAAGCCAAAATGACTAAACTGAGGCTATCATATCTCAGCCACATCATGAGAACCAGTCAGTACATTGAGGGATGTTTAGCCTGGAGAATAGACAGGTAAGAGGTGATCAGATAGCCCTGTTTAAATATTTGAAGGGATGTCATAATGAGGAGGGAGCACGCTTGTTTTCTGCTGCTCCCGAGACTAGGACCTGGAACAATGGATGCAAGCTCCAGGAGAAGAGATTGCACCTCAACATTAGGAAGAACTTCCTGGCAGTAAGGGCTGTTTGACAGTGGAACAAACTCCCTCAGAGTGCAGTGGAGTCACCTTCCTTAGAGGTCTTTAAACAGAGGCTTGTTGGCCATCTGTCGGGGATGCTTTGATTGAGATTTCCTGCATGGCAGGGGTTGGACTGGATGACCCTTGCGGTCTCTTCCAACTCTATGATTCTATGATTGTGGACAAATGATGTCTGCAGGCTGATTGATTAGCAAGAGAAAAGATTATTGAATGTGAAGGCAAGGTGAAGCTGCCATATGAGGACAGGTTTTAGGTGAAGGTCAGGCCCAACTATTAGAGAGGCAATGATAAGGAACATTGTAATGGTGTTGAAAAAGTAGTGTCTACTTTCGACACCATACTAAGTCTGCTGAGAAGGAGAACAATAGCATGGTGTATCTTGTAGAACTTATTTAGATGTCTAGTACGGATGATCCCCAGAATCATATCTACAAGAGTAACAGTCATTGGATCTATGTCTCACCTGATTTCTCAACAGAAAGCTGCCTCAAGAGAACAAATGAATCAAGGATACAGCAGAAGATGAGGTGGTCAAATGGCAGAGTTGTGTAATACGATGGTGAGGGGGGGGAAAGCACAAGCCGAAAAGCTTCTAAAGACCAAACAGTGCTTCTGATTCATCAATCAGACTATAGAAGTTGGAGGAAGAGAGTGCACTTCAGCAACTCACACAGCAGAGAGGCTGCAGGAGGAGCCTGTAGAACTGTCAGCAGAGATTGTGAATGTGTGGAGGGAAAATCAACAATCTCCCCTTCGGAAGTGGAAGCCACCTGAACCTGTATAAGCTGTAGGGATTCGGCCAGTGAATTACACCAAGTTTCACTTTCTTGTTGTGCATCTTCCTATCCCTCCTATGATAGATGGCTGAAGTCTCTAGATGAAGGGAGTGACCCAGAATAACTGGCAGTTCTAGAGGCTGCAGACAAATAGGAGACAAGCTCCATATGCTCAAAGATGGTTGACTGTTTATTAGTGTTTAAAAAGCCCAATGCGTTTCAGCCACACTAGACCTTCCTCAGGGGCAGTTCTTCCAATGCTGGGGTGAGAGAGCCTTGCAATGGGCACATGACCCAAAATTATGTGCCTACCTGAGACATAAAAGGAATCAGGAATGACCATCATGGTATCTGTCACTGCCTCACTTAAGCAGTGAAGCTTCAAAGAAACAAAAACATTACTGGCTCGTTCTATATTTTTATGGACCAACTTCACTGCCCACTAACGGACAGATTTCAGAATACCTAACTGACAGGATATAAAAATAACTTCTGGTCCATTTCTATTTTGGCAATGCAAAAAGGACATTTAAATTTCTCTTTTCCTTTGCAGAAGGCTGCCATTATGTAAAAACAACCTTCTGGTTTAGCTTCTTTCATTTTATTTTCGAGCAGGCTAATCTCACAGATTTCCTACCATGAAAAGGCAGGTTAGAGTTTTGTGTAATTAAACTGTGTTATCTGTCATCCATCCTAATTAGTTCATTACTTCTTAATTGTGTGCTTTTTCCTTTCCAAGCATAGAAACTTAGGAAGACACAAAGAACACTAGAAACAGGCCAGTAAATGGGTGTGCAGGAATTCTCCGCACGCAACACCATTTGACAATATTTTCTGTATGAAGTGCCCATCTTTAAACCGAAAGTGGTGTTCTATCTCGGTAAAGTGTACTGAATAAACCTGTTCACTCCCCAATGTAACTGAACAAAAAGGTTATTCAGGTTCAGTACCAAGGCCTCAAAAACTGTTCTTGTGCACAAAACAGATTTTCTCTGACAGCATTTTCTGCACAGAAAATAATATTTCTGCGCATCTTTTTCTTATTACTCTGAGAAAGTCTTGAACTGTATAGTTTTCAAAGACTATTCCAAGATTTATTCTGCACAAAATTCACAGGGTTATTTTGCACAGAAAACAACATTTTCTGCATAGGAAACAGAATTTTGTATTTTTATGGACTGACTTTCATCATTCAGATTTCTCAACCATGGAATGTAAATGGTGACCTTGGGTGAATCATTGTCAGCTGAACCTGTTGTATAGGGCTGTGATGAGAATAAAAGTGCAGGATCATATATGCTGTCTTTGGACAAATGAGATTACAATAATAAGAATCTAGGTGACAATTAAGACTTGTGAAGGGGCAAAGGGGGACTTGCCAATTACTGCCATTATCAATGGCACTGCCTGGTTTCTTGAAAGGTTTTTCCTCTGGTAGGGGTCATATTGAATAAAGATAGATTTCTCAGTCAGTAGTGGGTTGCTAAGATTACTACCTTTGCAACTCTTACTATCTTGATCTACCACAAGAGAGATGGAATGTCCAGCTCATTCCACCCACAGTTTAGGTCTGGATTACCAAAATTATACACATGTATTTCAAGAAGAAACAAATAAAAACTGAAAATGCACAAAGTACAGAGCCTTCTCTGCTATGATGTGGAATGGTATCATGAGGGAAGCCCATGGGGGCCCATCACAGTTCTTTCTCGGCTACTTTGAGTGTTTTAAAATAATATGCTACCCATTTGCTGATGTTTTAAATCACACCCTAAATTGTTGAATTCTTGTTCAATGTTATTTATGCATGATCATTAATAGTACTTGAAGATTAGGTTGAGGAGCCAGTTGTAGATTTCCTGTGGTGGAGCAGCAGACTCCTGTGGAATGGGGGATGATCTCCCTTCTCCATTACAGCCCTCTATGTACACCTTCAAAACTATCTATGAAGAGTTAGAAAACTCTCTGTGCTGCAGTGAAGTTAAGGGGGAGAAAGTACCATTGTGCCCAGCAGTGTGAATGGATTTATCCTTCTGTTTCTACTTATAGATTACATTTCCAAGAGTAGACTTAAATATTTGATGTTGAATTATCTCAATGTTATATCATAACTGGAGCCCTTAGAAGTTAGACTGCTGCTAGCTTTTAATTGTCCAAGTGGCCTTTTTGTAGTTCAAGTGACCTTTAATAATTCAAGTGAGCTTTTTCTAGAATCTCAAGCTATTTTATGTGGACGGGTATTTTTTCCCCAACATGCCAGAGATCAGCAGCATATTTGTGTCTATTACCTACAGTTGTTTCTTTCATCATAGCCCAACAGCTAATAGTTTAAGGACCAACCCCAGCCCATGGGCCACCAGTTTGGGTAGTAATGTTTCAGAAGAATCACTAACATTGAGGAGGAGAGCGGTAGCAGTCTTATACAGAACAGAACAAGGTTGGACTATTAACTTTAATATTGGTAAATGTCACAATAAGCATTTCAGCTCAACAAGTTACTCCCTAGAGCATTGAATCCAGATTGCTGCATTACATTTGTGCTCACAGTTTCTAAAATTGTTTCCTTCATACATAAAACCACATTGCTTAAATACAGAGTTGACACAAGAATTGTTAACAAGTTTTTTTTCTCTCTTATATACAGATACAGTAGCAGAAAGAAGTGCATTACGGGAACATGTGTATCCTAAGCTTCGGGAATTCTGCAGGGAAAACTATGGGATGGAATTTCAGGTAGAATTTTCTTCATTAAATATTTAAATTTTAATGCTCATATGTCCTTTTAAACACTCTTTATACAATAGTGTTATAACACTAAAGGCTGAATATACATTGTAGAAACAATGCAGTTTGGCACCACTTTAAATGCTGCAGCTCTATCCCATGGAATCATGGCATTTGTAGTTTTACAAGCCTTCTTTAGCCTTCTCTGCAATGTGCTTAATTGTTGTTTTAAGCGGGGAGGGCAGATTGGAATATTATATATAGTGTATTGTTCAGTATTTTAACTGTAAGCTGCTTCAGTTGTCCTTGTAATAGAGAAGTGCGATATAAATAAAGCTTTTATTATTATTTATTATTTAGATAAAGAATCTGTGGATATAGAGGGCCAACTGTATCACAGTTTATTAATAGTTTGGCTTTGATAGGAAAAGAGAATGTGCTTCCTGTTGCTGTATGTACAGACTGTGTTCCAGATATCAACACTTGCTTCAGATTTCTATGGACATCAAAAACTTGAATATTAGTTTAATATACCACCACACCACTTTCAGTGCACCTGAACTCATCTAATTTTGAAAGCTAAACAGGATCAAGCCTGGCTAATACTTGGTGAAAAACTACCAGATAATAACCAGAATCTCCAGGTTGCGATGGGAAAAGATTCCTACCTGAATTCCTGGAGACCAGCTGCCAGTTAGACTTGACATTACTAGCCTAGAGAAAGCAATGTTCTGAGTCAGGATAATTCCCTCAGCTTGCTTTCCTAGCTCGTCTTTAACCATCCTGAATTTAAAAATTGATTCAATTGCTAAAGCAAGTATCAGTACTAGCATTCTGGTATGTTCATGATATCACTTGGGTGTTGTTTGCTCCCATTTGCACATGGGACTTTCACCTTGGAATGGGTGCCATTGTTCTCAATTTAGCCTACAGCTACTTACCAATAAAAATAGTCCTAATATGTAAACTGGAGAGATTTCTTACCTTCCAGATGTTGCTGTACCACACCTTTTGTCATTCCTGAACATTGGTCTTGTTGACTGGTGGTGATGGGCACTGTAGCCCAGCAGT
Organism: Sceloporus undulatus; assembly: GCF_019175285.1. Classification (NCBI taxonomy): domain Eukaryota; kingdom Metazoa; phylum Chordata; class Lepidosauria; order Squamata; family Phrynosomatidae; genus Sceloporus; species Sceloporus undulatus. Next base: position 115,973,440 of record NC_056526.1, read on the forward strand.
ATCTACTACTTCTGGCCTAGCATATTTAGTTCAGCATCGTGTTTCCCACAGTGTTCAATCAAATATGTTAGAGAAGCCAGCAGGTTATGTCCCAGTGAGTGATATCAGAAGCATACAAACTCTTATTCTAGAGGTAGTATGTAGTATACAGTATATAGTCGTTATGAGTAATAGGAATCAATAGTCTTCTGCTCCATGAATCTGTATAATCCATCCAAATTGGTCAGTTCCTCATCTGATGAGAGCAAATTCTATACTTTAAGTATGCAATGTGTAAAGAAGTACTTCCTTGTAACTGTTATGAAACTCCCATGTTCTAGTAATTTTTGCTCCTAAGTTAATTATTCCAGCCTCTGACTATTTTGGTTGATCTTTTCTGCATTTTCTTCACTAGTTCTGGTTGTTGTTGTTTTTTAAACCTTTCTGAGATAGGGCAGCTAGAACTAAAAACAGCTTTATGATATTCTGAGAAAACCTAAAGGTCCAGAGATCCCAACATAGAGAATCTTCCTCAAGTCCCTTTCACATTATTTCAAGTTCTTATATAAACTTACGTAAACTGTACCAGCCCATATGTGACTGGCAGGAGAGGATAAGGACAGTTACACATGTTTATGCCCCTAACAGAATTGCAGTCTAAATGTGAATTTAAATAATGTTTTGCCTCACTGCAACACTTTATACTGAATATACTGAAAGGCAGTTGCCATCTTATTTCTTAGTTAATCCATTTTATCAATTTTTTGGAACCATTTGAAATCTCCGTTTTCACTTTTTTTTAAATGCTAAATTGATTCAAAAGCCTTTTGTAAGGTTTCTCTTCAGTAGGTTTAGAAAGTCCCACTATATAGTGACTACTAGATTACTCCTGTTCACGTACTTTGCACAATCAGAAAGACAGGACTTATGTTTGTAGAAGCTATGTTGATCTTTACTCACCACAACATTAACATCTATATGTTTTATAATTTAAGAATGAATTTATCTTTAAGAATGTTTTTATCAGACATTTCATTATAAAATAAACTAACTGTCACTAAGCTAACAGGCCTGTAATTTCCTGAATATTTTGTATAATAACATTGAGCTGCATTCCTTGCTTTCCATTCCTCAGGCACAGAGGTCAGTTTCAGAGACAGTTTACATACTCTTCTTAGAAAATGTCAGCAATTCCCCATTTGACAGCTCATCCAGAGCACAATTCACATTATATAGTTATAATAGATACATAGTTATAATGCTATAATTCCACTTTAATTGCCACGGCAACATCCAATGGAATCCTGAGATTTGTAGTTTTCCATAGGATGCTGCCATGGCAATTCATCATAAGTATTATCATGGTGCTGTATTTGTGCAGTGTGGAAGACTCTTTGGTAATTCTTTTTTTTTTAAAAAATGTCAATAGTTTGTTATCTCTTGTCACCTCTGTTTGTCTAATTCTTCATACTCCTTTCCTGAAGAAGTCAGCTCAGGCATGAGTAGCTGCCCTAGATTTCCTGCAGGTGTAAACCAGGATGCTTAGAGACTTTGCCTTTTTTTATTGTGCTGTCGCCCTGCCTCAAAAAGGAATGTGGGTCAAGGGATGGGCACATGGCAAAATCCTCCATTTATAATACTCTTGTAGTTTCACCCAATTTCTGCCTTTTTTTAATACACAAAATCTGTCTGGGAGAGGAAGATGGAAGAACCATACAATGGCTTTTGATTGTTAGCTTTAGGAGCTGTCTGTCTGGAAGCTTCTTTAATTCAATTTTTTCTGCAATTCCCTTAAGACCACTTTTCTCTTCCAAAGGAATTTTTTATTAAAATGATAGGACCACCACAGATAGCCAACATGGTGTTGTCATTCGAATGTAGTAGTGAGACACCAGAGTTTGACTCCCTACTCAGCCATAGAAACCTGCTGGGTGAACTTGCACAGTGAACACTCTCCCAGCCTGAAAAGAAGACAATGACAAACCTCCTCTGAATAAATCTTGTCAGGAAAAATCATTGGATAGGGTTATCATGAGTAGAAATGTGAAGTCCTGGCCGGGGGGGGGGGGGGGGGAAAAATCTTGACTAGCAACATTTCCCCCCATTTTTTTCCTGAAGCCTTTTTTGTTTTTGATTTCCAAAAAAAATGGAAAACATTGAAAAAAGGAAGAGAATTGAGTATGGAATGTTTTATTTTAGCATGATGAATAAAATCTTTAAGACAAGGTGTTCATATATTACTGCATTTGTTACAAATTTAAAAATTAAAGTAAATTCCATTTATAATAATTGTTTGAATACATTGTATTTTAATATACCAGGTGTGATAATTTTATGCCAGATAAAACTGCATATAGTCATATTTTAGTTCCTAAAGTGAGAGAATGACTTTCCATCTGCAAAAAGAGCTAATGTTGCATTTTTTTTTCAATTTTTTCAAAAAAAATTCCATTTCCATTTCTGGAGGGAAAAACCTAGAAAAAAAATCAGGTTTTTTTCCCCCCATTGCTTTAACATTTCCAGAAATTTTACATCTCTAGTCATAAGTCAAAGTAGACAAAAGCAGACCTGATAACGACAACAAGGAACCTATTGCTGAATCCTTCCCTCATCAGTTGTTCTTCTACTGAAATACCTTCCCCAAATGTTTTTGTTCCTGTAGGGCTCAAAACCAAAGGTTTATAAGGAACATACTGATCCAAACACACACTGGTTAGGGATTAAAAGCGTCACGAATGGTCAATTTTCACTAAGAGCTATTGGTAAGGGAAGGATTAAGAACATTTTCCCGTCTGTCAGTTTTCCAATACACACTGCCCCTTCCAAGTGTGCTTTACTGTGAAAAAGAAATATTAGGACTTTATTATATCTCCCTAAAGTAAAATGAGAGCCAATGTAGTGTAGTTGTTTAAGTGTTGGACTACAGCTCTGAAGAACAGAGTTCAAATCCCTATTCAGGCATGGAAACCCACTGGTCAAGTCACTCTCTCAGAGGATGGCAATGGCAAACCACTTCTGAAGAAACATGCCAAGAAAGCCCCATGTTAGGGGCACTTTAGGGCCACCAGAATCAATCAATCAATGTTTATTGAATAGCCCTTACGCCGTCTCAAAATAACACAAGGCCACCATAAGTCAGAAATGAAGGCACACAACAACATCAACAAAAGTAAAATGTGAATTTCTCATTGTTCACTACTACAGTATAAGCATGGAACCCAACCTTTTGGCCATCTTAAATGACAAGGAAAACTTAGAAGATTGCCCTGCCTAGATTCACAAATAAAAAGTAGAGGCTTGACTGTGGTTTTGAACAAAGCCTGAGCATTGACATAAGCTTGAATATTCAGGAAAGCCTCCTCAGGGCAGCTGACAAGGCACATGCAACAACTAGCCATTTTGTTTACATTTTCTAAAATTAGGTCATGAATGTGACCAGTCAGATATTTCTTTCCCGTTACTGCATGAATAGTTTCAAAAACAAGAAATGCAAAATTGTACAAAGAGAAGTCAAATAGTATGTGGTTTCCCTGGACTGTCTGTGTGTTTTATATGCCAATCTGTTGCTGTTGGAATAATGTCAGCAGTATCTAAGACACTGTACATAAAACAAGATAAAGATGCAGGCTTTGCCCTTGGGCTTACTGTCTAAGTAAGAGACTGGAGACACAAGGGAAGTGAAGGGAAATGGTAGAGAAGGATATCAGTTGGAGAATGCCAGAACAAAGAGGTGACTTATTAACAGGCATTTAAACACAGAGCACAGCTTACACTGGTAATGCAAGGTGAAACAAGCTGTTGGTCTTCTAGTCTCTGGCTTGAAGCCAGATTGTTCTCTTTCGCTTCTAAAAATACCAAGTAACTGACACTTGGAGCAGAATTCTTTCTAGAATGAAGAATCTGTTATATTTTCTCAATGTTTGGTGATTTCAAAAAAGCTATTTATTGCTCATAGTTGATAGGTTCGTTTCATTTTTCCAGGTGCTTTCCAGACAAGCTAGAATGAGCATTACAAAAAGTCAGAGACATGCTTTGATTTCTACACTTCTCTATTTTTACCATTGGACTCATGGGACAGAAGGGACCAGATCTTGGCATTCATGTTGTTGTTGTTGTTGTTGTTGTTGTTGTTGTTGTGTGCCTTCAAGTAATTTCTGACTTACGGTGATTCTAAGATAAACCTATCTCAGGGCTTTCTGGATAGAATTTGTTCAGAGGAGAGTTTCCTTGCCTTCCTCTGAGGCTGAGAGAATGTGACTTACCCAAGGTCATGCACTGGGCTTCCATGGCCAAACAAGGATTTGAACCCTGGTCTCAAGAGTCATATTCCAGCACTCCTGCTGCCCCCCCCCCCCCCGCCCGGTACCAGCTAATACCAAACACAGGGATGCCACTGCTGTTCAGTTTGTTTTTAAATAATCTCCTCAATCTCAAGATACCATATTTTTAAAATTAAATATATCCAAATTCTATTTCCTAGTGCCATTCTGCACTCAAATGCATGTTGAATATGTGAGGTCTTTATATAACTCTTTGGCAGGACTATCCTTGCAATGTTAGCAAAATACTGGTCACTGCACCTCAAAAGGAACGTTGTGAAGATGCAGAAAACAATTCTTAAAATAATGAAGGGGATGAAGGAGGGACTTCTTGCAACAGACGGGTTGCATCTCACGCCAGTTGGAAGAAATGTTTTTGCCAACAGTCTCAAGAACTTGATCAGGAGAGCTTTAAACTGAGTTCCGAGGGGAAGGGAGACAATATTAAGGAAGGCGAAAGGGATGGCGAAAATAGTCAAACTGACATAGAGGAGACAAGGCAAACAGTGCAAGGACCCAACAGTGGGAGGCAAAAAAACTTGCACAGGCAGCAAGTAAAAGGGAACCATGGTCTGCGATGTCTCTACACTAATGCACAGAGCATGGGAAATAAGCAAGATGAACTCGAACTCCTAGTACAACAAAGCAAATATGATATAATAGGCATCACTGAAAACGGGTGGGATGAGTCTCATGATTGGAATGTGGAAATAGAGGGGTATAACCTTATTAAGAGAAATAGGCCAAATAAGAAAGGAGGAGGAATAGCACTATATGTCAGAGATATTTACACCAGTGAAGAGATCCAGGACACCAATCATGGAAGCCAGGTGGAGAGCATCTGGATAAGAATCAAAGGGGAGGGAAACAACAAGGATGTTACGGTGGGAATCTACTACAGACCCCCAAGTCAGACGGAGGAATTGGATGATATCTTTCTAGAACAGATGACCACACCGTCAGAAAAGAGAGATGTAGTAGTGATGGGCGACTTCAACTATCCTGATATTTGCTGGAAGTCAAACTCAGCAAAATCCTCAAGGCCTAGCAAATTCCTCACTTGCCTGGAAGACAATTTCATGGTCCAAAAGGTGGAAGAGGCAACAAGGGGGTCAGCTATTTTAGATCTGATCCTAACCAACAAGGATGACTTGGTTAATGGGGTGCAAGTGGTGGGATCCTTAGGTGGAAGTGACCATGTTCTCCTGGAGTTTGTAATACAGTGGAAAGGAGAAGCCAGGCATAGTCAGACACGCATCCTAGACTTTAGGAGAGCGGATTTCAGTAAACTTAGAGAAGTATTGAGGGCAATTCCATGGTCAGAAATACTAAAAGATAAAGGAGTTCAGGATGGATGGGACTTTCTCAAAAGGGAGATACTGAAGGCACAATTTCAAACAGTTCCAGTGAGAAAGAAAAACGGGAGGTGTCTCAAGAAACCAGGATGGATGACTAAGGAACTTTCAACCGAGCTAAGTTTGAAACGGAACATGTATAAGAAATGGAAAAAGGGGGAAATCACAAAAAAGAAATTCAAAGAAATAGCAGGCATTTGTAGGGGTAAAGTCAGAAAAGCTAAAGCACAGAATGAACTCAGGCTTGCTAGAGAGGTTAAGAACAACAAAAAGGGGTTTTTTGGATATGTCCGCAGCAAACGGAAGAAGAAGGAAACGGTAGGTTCACTTCGTGGAGAAGATGGCAAAATGGTAACAGAAGACAGAGAAAAGGCAGAATTACTCAACACCTTCTTTGCCTCAGTCTTCTCAGAAAAAGAAAAGGGTGCTCAACCTGAGGATAATAGAGCAGAGGACAGAATAGGGGAATTTCAGCACAGAATAAGTAAAGAGATAGTAGAGGAACACCTTATTAATCTAAATGAATTTAAGTCTCCGGGACCAGATGAACTCCATCCAAGGGTATTAAAAGAACTGGCAAATGTAATATCGGAGCCATTGGCAATAATCTTTGAAAACTCCTGGAAAACAGGAGAGATCCCAGCAGACTGGCGGAGGGCAAACGTTGTCCCCATCTTCAAAAAGGGGAAAAAAGAGGATCCCAACAATTATCGTCCAGTTAGTCTGACATCAGTACTAGGAAAGATTCTGGAGCAGATCATTAAACAGAGAGTCTGTGAACATCTAGAAGGCAATGCCATCATCACAAAAAGTCAACATGGGTTTCAGAGAAACAAGTCATGCCAGACAAACCTAATCTCTTTCTTTGATAAAATTACCAGCTTGGTAGATGAAGGGAATGCTGTGGATATAGTATATCTTGATTTCAGTAAGGCCTTTGACAAGGTTTCCCATGACATACTTGCAAACAAGCTGGTAAAATGTGGGCTAGACAAAGGAACTGTTACATGGATCTGTAATTGGTTGACCGGCCGAACCCAAAGGGTGCTCAACAATGGCTCCTTTTCATCCTGGAGAGAAGTGACCAGTGGGGTCCCACAGGGCTCTGTCCTGGGCCCAGTGCTATTCAACATCTTTATCAATGACCTGGATGACAGAATTGGGAGCATACTTATCAAATTTGCAGATGACACCAAATTAGGGGGAATAGCTAATACCCCAGAGGACAGGATCAAGATTCAAAATGACCTGAATAGACTAGAAAGCTGGGCCAAAGCTAACAAAATGAAATTCAACACGGAGAAATGTAAGGTATTGCACTTAGGGCGGAAAAATAAAATGCACAGATATAGGATGGGTGACACCTGGCTGAATGAAACTACGTGTGAAAGGGATCTAGGAGTTCAAGTAGACCACAAGTTGAACATGAGTGAACAATGTGATGCGGCAGCTAAAAAGGCCAATGCTATTTTAGGCTGCATCAATAGAAGTATAGTGTCTAGATCAAGAGAAGTAATAGTGCCACTGTATTCTGCTTTGGTCAGGCCCCACCTAGAATATTGTGTCCAGTTCTGGGCACCACAATTCAGAAAGGACATTGAGAAACTGGAGCGTGTCCAAAGGAGGGCGACAAAAATGGTGAAGGGTCTGGAAACCATGCCCTTTGAGGAACGACTTAGGGAGCTGGGGATGTTTAGCCTGGAGAAAAGAAGGTTAAGAGGTGATATGATAGCCTTGTTTAAATATTTGAAAGGATGTCATATTGAGGAGGGAGCAAGCTTGTTTTCTGCTGCTCCAGAGAACAGGACCCGGAACAATGGATGCAAGCTACAGGAAAAGAGATTCCACCTGAACATTAGGAGGAACTTCCTGACAGTAAGGGCTGTTCGACAGTGGAATGCACTCCCTCGGAGGGTGATAGAGTCTCCTTCCTTGGAGGTCTTTAAACAGAGGCTGGATGGTCATCTGTCAGGGATGCTTTGATATAGATTTCCTGCATGACAGGGGGTTGGACTGGATGGCCCTAGTGGTCTCTTCCAACTCTATGATTCTATGATTCTATGATGAAGTTTAGGGGGGGAAAAGTCAAGTAAAGAGAAACATGACAAAGGTATATAAAACTGCATGACATGGAGACATCAGATGGAGAGTGCCATCTTGATTATATATTATCTCCAGTATCAGTATGTTCTTGAGAAACAGGACCAGGAGAGCTTTTATATCCTGTGGCCTATTCACACTAAAGAACTATAGTGCAATTATTCCACTTTATCTGCCATGGTTCTGTCCTGTGGAATCCTGGGATTTGCACTTTAGGGAGGGGCATTTAGCATTCTCAAGCAGAGCTCTCTATTGCCTCACCAGACCACCAGTCTCAAGATTCCATAGGATGGGACCATGGCAGTTAAAGTGGAAAAATCGCACTGTAATTCTGTAGTGTGAACAGGCCCCTGTTTGTGAACCTCCATAGAAGTTGGCCGTTGGGTAATGAAATGCTGGACTATATAGGCTTTTGGTCAGATCCAGCACATCTGTTCTCATATTCTTAATTTGATTTGTATCCCCACTTTGGCCACAATTATATCTACAACCTGATCCTAGACATCACATATTTTGGCTGGCTGTTGGCTAGCTCAGAGGACCAGATCAGTTCTTGCCTCTCACATCAGGTAGAGTTCTGAAGGTTGTTGCCCAGAGTGAGTTTAAAGCATATCACAATAATACAGCTATTTCTCATCTATTCTTCTCACCAACTCCAAGCTCAGAAATGGAAGAGAAGATCTTTGTACTGCCAGTGTGCTTCAGAGGCAATCAGCCAAAGTGCAGCATGAGGTCAGGGACATTCCCCAGCTCAGTACTTGGAAAAGGGGTTGGGGTTCCTCACTGTAGCCACAGGCAGGACAGATGATTGATGCAGCAATAATGTCAATTGGATTAGTGGATTGCCTGGGGTTTTCCTCCCTTCTGTTGACTTAATGACTATCTGTTCCAAGACACAATTATGTATTATATGTAGATTTTTTTTGCCCCTGTCATAATATGAATGTACTTTTACCCAGTTTGTTTAACAGTATTTGGAACCATGCATTAACATCGCTCTTTCTCTTCTGCTTGCTCCCTTGATTTCTTTCTCATCCTCAAGATCACTCTCAGAGGAAGAAAATACTTTGTCCCCTGTACTATATTATTTTCTGTCCTGACATTTCTAATCACAATAATTAATGAATGAATGTGTTCCTTCTAAATCTTCTCATTTATTACACTCAGTGTCCTCTTTAACATACAGAGCAATGGGATTGGCAATGCAGCCTGCTCAGTAGATTTTATGTCTAGCGACAACTGTATTCCATTAATTATCACCATTCTACCAGCTTCATGATATTCCCACAACATCTATGCTATAATCTTACACAGGGCACTCTAAATTACACATGTGTTGGCTTCATCCCTTCCAGCACTGGCATAAAACATCTATATATTTTATCTCTTTGGGGGGCCATGTTTGCTTGCAATTTGTGCTACAATACCTTTGACTATTTTATTGCCTGTCTGGTGTCTCTGTATGCTTGAAAACAGCTTCTATCCTGTCATTGGTTTGAGGACATAAAACATTCAGATCATCATCCCTAAGGGATGGATTATCTTGAATCAAATGCTTCTCTGCTTCTATTGGCTTCTGCATTGTAGCACTGACACAAAAAAATCAGCTTTGCATGACTTTTAACAAATAGCAGTAAAAAATCAAGTGAGACTAAAGTGTCTTGTTTTATACAATAGTATGTGTGCATAACAAATCAGGCATCAAATTATTTCAGTCCAGTGTCCAAAAATATTGAATTGTAATGATGTGATTATACTTGGCACATGAAAACCAGAACTGGGACAGCAGTATGCCAACTTCTGCTGAAGGCCATGCTTTTCTTTTGCAAGTTGGTTTTTAAAGGTCATTGAATGGCTGATGTTAAATAAATGTCCAAAGAGAGTTATTGTTCATTTCTTAAATTTAATATTAAGATTAAGGGTTTCTCCTATAAATGGAAATGTAAAATACAAACAACACAGAGACATATGTTGTTTGCTTTACTGTTCTGGCAATCTTATAAAGTTTGAATGCACCACCCATCTCTGCAGGCTCTCAGACATTCTTGCATTTCTGGACTCAGAAGATTGTTGTTGTTGTTGTTTACCTTCAAGTCATTTCTGACTTATGATGACCTTTTGGCAGTCATAGGTTTTTTATCGTAGGTTTTCTTGGCAAGTTTCTTCAGTGGGGGTTTGCCATTGCTGTCCTCTGAAGCTGAGAGAGTGTGATTTGCCCACAGTCATTCGGTGTGTTTCCATGCCTGAGCCCAGTCACTCATTGTCCTAATCCAATGCCCAAACCATTACACCACACTAGCCCTTCAGAAACTAGAGCAGTGCTCAATACTAGTGTGAAACATCATATTGATTTCCAAACAGAAGTTATAAATACTGACTGTCCCAGTAGATACTATTTGCAGAGGTAACACTCCTACAAATAGCCATTCCCTGTTCCCAATAATAATTATGACAATGTAGCATAAAATTAAAAACATACTAATTTAAATTAAAACCCAGAGTTTAAAATTGACTGAGTAGGCCTGCCACCAGAGATAGGTCTTTAATGCTGTTTTAAATTCAGATAGTGTTCTTAGCTGTCAAATCTCTCCAAGCAGGTCATTCCACAAGCTAGGGGCAGCTGATGAAAATGTCCTCTGGGAGACAGTTGCCAGCCTAGCTCTTGAAGTAAAAATGTGCCCCAGAGGACCTGAATGTATGAGGCAGATTATATAGGAGGCAATCAGGGAGTAACTGGACCCAAACCATGTAGGGGTTTAAAGGTAATAACCAATATGCATTTTGCCTGGAAACTAACTGGCAGCCAATGGAGTGATTTTAATATTGGTGTGATAGGGTGTGATGACTGAAGTTTGCAAACTTGGTATATAGGTAGCACAGAATGCACTACAAGGTTCTAGGCTTGAGGTTACCAGTGCATGCAATACCATTTTTAAGTCTTCTAAGTCTAGGAAGAGGTGCAGCTGGCGTATCAGGCAAAGCTGATAATAAGCACTCCTGACTGTTGCATCTGTCTGAGCTGACATTTGGAAAGACAGATTCAGGATCATTCCCAGACTGGGAACACAGTCTTTCAGGGGTCATGTAACTCCATCCAGGTCTGGTTGACACAACTCCAAACCCAAATTAGGACCCTTGACAGTGAGCACCTCTGTCTTGTCTGTTGTTCAAATATGCCTCTCCTGGGCCTACAATGACACAGAAAGTCCAAAGGACTTGGTGAAAATGCCCCCATGCCTCCTAAAAGGTGTTTGGGGGACAAAAATTATGTGTTGTTGTTATTGTTGTTGTGGTTGTTGTTGTTGTGGTTGTTGTTGCTGTTGTTGTTGTTTAGAAGCAGGTGTAGTGGGGGTGTAACTATGATCCCCTGGGGGTTAATGTAGCCCCTAGTAGATATGCCTGATCTCAGGTCCTGGCCTGGATACAGCAGTTATACATTGTGGCAAGTGCTCCTCTTCCTTTTGTGTATTTGTGTGGGGTGTTCTGTTCTACAACCCTAAAATTGGGGTTGGGTGCATATGTCTAAAATTTGAAGGCAAAGTGCCTGCTAGGTTTCTAATCAGAGTATCATCAGCCATTTGCTCAAGTTCCATCTTGTTCAGGGTGCCTTTTCCCCCTATTTCCATCACTGAGGTGCCCCCATGGCTGCTGATAATATTGATAGTATCAGTCCAGAAAGACACAGCCCAGACCCATGCTGCATGTCACATTGTCAGAGTTATGGTCTCCCTGTGTGAGTTTATACACTGGTGGTGCTGCACTGTGGCAGGAAACTGAGTTATACTATATTCTGTGTGCAGTGGGGCTGCCTTCTGAAGTGTATATAGATAAAGTAGCATGAATGACAGAGGAGAGGTTTACCAAAGGCACTTGAAACACAGAACTGACTGAAGCATTTATGTGGTACTGCGCTTCTTTTCTCACAGGACATTGTTGTCACCAAATAAATAATAAAATGGCTATATCAGCTACCATATCTCTTCCCACAGCATTCTGCACAATGTATACTTTACTTCATATTTCCATATATGTATCTACTTTATTCATGCTGCCCCTCGATACTATCTCTCTCCCCATGCACTTACTGTACATCTCATTTCATGTTACAATGACTTTTCGGCTGATCCCATTCTGGGGCCCTAATGTATAGATTAACTACAAGAATTTGCAAGTGCGAGGTGTGGAGGAACATGATCTGGTACCATCCCAAATATAGTAACCAAAATTACTTCACTCAGTCTTATAACTTGCAGTAATGCCTTGCAGTAATATATCACCTATCCATTTGAGTTAAAATATGAAGTGAAACCACATTGTATCACTTAATCTCTTTAAATAAATATAGCAGCTTTTCCCCACACACACTACCTTGCATCTTATTAACATTATTCAGATTGGAACTGTAGGCACAAAAGAAACTCTCAAAAGCAAGCCATCTGTCATTTTAGATTCATCGGCACTATTGCTTCTAAAAACACAACATATTAAGGAGCAAGAATACGAGTTGTATTCAGAGTATATGAGCCTGCTATACTAGCTTGAATATTCTGGAAGAAATAGTAACAATTTTCAGCTAGGTCTTTCATTCCCCCTCACCCCATTTTTTACTTAGAGGTCAGATGCTGGAAAAGCAAGGGGGCATGGCCATTTTCACCTATTAGGCACTTTCTTTAGCAGTACCATTGGACAGCTGGACAGATATGAAGATGCGTTGTTGCTCCTGGATCTGCCAAAAAGTTCCAAACTTTACATGTAAATGGGCCCTTTCCTCAAATTCATGGCTTTACCCTTAGACCAATCAAACATTTGACCCATATAGGCTTCATCCCCATGATATGCCTACTTGAGTATAGCACAGAACAGACTCTTTTTATGTATGGAGAATGGAAAATGTAGAAAAGAACTGTTTCCTCCACAAGAGAAGTGGAATAAGAATATTTAAAAGATGATTGCCCTCATTGTTATCAATCAGAGTTGGAAGATTCAGTGGCAACTTGGATTGTGTACAGGGAATAAATCTGGATTGCTACAATTCAGGGAGAGGCTGGCATTCCCCACCCACCATGTGCTTGTTCCCTGTTGCCACCCCCATTTCCATTATTCCTCCCATAAAGTGAAGAGCAGAAAGTACTAAACAATATTGGTTGGAATCCAACATCAGATACTTAGTTAAATGTACTTAATTACATAACCTCTCCTGGCCCAGACCCCCTTAAACCTGATGGAAGCATCATTCACCCATGCTTTGGTAGAATGGACCTCCTTCTTCCTATGCAGCTGATGACCAGTAAAGTTGGTTTGGGGGAGTTATGATCATGGCAATAGTGTCACAACTGTGATAGTAATCATTAATATAAAATGGTTATAGATGAGTAAATCAAGGTAACTGTTCCATATTCAAGATCACTACTTAGTCGTGATTGTCTGTTTCTGTTGAGAAGAAACAAATGTCCACAGACACATAACCCCAAAAGACGCACATATTAACAGGAATAATATTGATATTAACATAAGGACTGTTCCACACTTACTACACAAATCATGCTCAGACTTTGTCGATTGAAAAATGTTGATTCCACTAGTGTAAGATCTCCGACTTGTGTACCTACAACAGATTTATAGTGCATATGTCATCTAATACTTAAACCTAATACCTAATTACATAATAATTGTTACTGTGGGCTGCTATGAGATATGCCAGCTGTGCCCTTTCCTGGAAGTAAAGGACCTAGAAACTAGTACATGCACTGGTAACTTCACGACTTGAATTCTGTAATGCGCTCTACATGGGACTACCCTTGTGCCTAGTCTGGAAACTTCAGCTAGTGCAAAATATCGCAGCCACGCTGGTCACCAGAAAAACTAGGAGTGACTGAATAACACCTGTTCTAAAATCTCTTCTCTGGCTGCCTATTAGTTTCCGGGCACAGTACAAGGTGTTGGTTATAACCTTTAAAGCCCTACATGGCTTGGGTCCAACCTATTTGAGGGATCGCCTACTCCCATATAATCCACCCCGCACACTCAGGTCCTCTGGGAGGAATCTATTGCAGCCTTTAAAAACCAGACTAACTGCTACCTCCCAGAGGGCCTTCTCTGCAATTGTTCCCAGACAATGGAACGGCCTACTAGACAAGATCCATCAAATTGCCAGCTTAGACAGCTTTTAAAAAGCTGTCAATACGGATCTCTTCCAGCAGACCTTTCCTGAATAAAAGTGTCCACCCACAGAATGATCGCCCCTCACATCATGTATTAGCCCACCACTCTGTCCTTGTTATATTTTTATTGTCTTAATGTATTAATATTAACAGATATTTTAATCTCCAATGTTAATTGTATCATGTTTTATCCTGTTTTAAGGGGGGAGAGTTGAGATATAATATTGAATTTGGTATTTTAACGTGTTGTGAGCCGCTCTGATTGTCTCGTCACAGAAAAGCGGGATAAAAATAAAAGTTTTTTTATTTTATTTTATAGTCTGGGAAAAGAGTGCAATATAAATAGATGAATGGATGGGAGAATGTTGAATCCCTCCGCTGCACAACCAGTTGTGGAACAAGGACCATGGTCTTCAGTTTCCTCATTGCACAAGAGTTTATTTGTTTCTCACCCACCAAGAAAAAGTGGGAGAAAGGGGCAGCGTATAGTGATGGACTGTCCTAGTGGCCATGATTATACAACCTCTTGAGAAAATGGAACTACTTACACAACTATTTTCATACTTATGTAGCACTCCTAGTGGCATCACTGGGGGGCTATGGGCATGGGGAACTATACTGGGTAACACCCAGAAGAGGTGATATCCAGTTGGGACATCCTCTGCCATTGGTGGAAGAGGGATGTGTGCATCTCCCTTGCTAGCTGTTTCATGCCTGGGCTTCTCCTCCAGGGAGAAAGCCCAGGAACAGAGACAGGAGGGGGTGCGCACCCTTGCTTGCTGTCCTGGGCTTTTTCTCCAAGGAGAATGCCTAAGAAGAAACGAGCAAGAGAGGGTCACACACCTCCTTGCTGGCTGCTTCATCCCCAGACAGGGAGAAAGCCTGGGAACTAGGGGAGCAGAGGTGCGCAGGCACACTCTTCCCACACCAGGTGATACCATACTATACTTAGTGATGCCACTGAGCACTCCAACAACATTCTAGCCAAGATTGCTAAGCTGTTGTCTACATTGTTATATATTGGTATGTTATATTATAAAAGCACATTAACAATAATGCTGTTTTATGGATTTTCCAGGTTATCGATCTGTATTGGGGAGTAGAACCAGAAGAATGGGATAGCCCAGAGCTCCAGAAAACCCGTATGAGGCTATTAGAAGATTGCCTGAAAACATCTGCAGGTCCATGTTTTGTTGTGGGTATAAAAATAATGCTTTACCTGATTAACTTAGAATCTATAGTGTAGTTAGGTCTCCCCCCCCCCCCCCCCCGCCCCTACAATTAACAAAATACCTCCTAAAAATTCTTACATTTTTGTGTTCTGATCTTGATTCTGAAAATGTTGTTTATTATTTTATATAACCTATTATCACATACTAGATATTTTTGTTGTTATCACTATCATCATCTGGTCCGTATTACATATTACAGGTCAGCAGCTGTGGAAAGCCATCTAGTTATTTCATCAGATTAGAATCATGAATATATGATGGAAAAGTTTGATTTCTATATGCCTTTTGCATATATTTTTTTGGTACATACTGGGGCCCTTTTGCTCTGTTGACACTGGAACATCTCACTTTCTCAGCCATTGTGCTATGCCAGATTAGTGCAAAAGTGTTTCTGGAATAAATAAACAGAAGTTAGTAGTGAAAACAGCTCAGTCACAGAGCATCTGCTGTGCAAGGTTTGGAAACTAAGGCTTATGAGGAATGACTTAGGGGGACTTGAATGTTTAGCTTGAAGATGCCTGAGAAATGACATGACTGTCATCTTTAAATATCTGAAGTGATGACATGGAGCCATCTTGATTTCTGTTGCTCCAGAAAATATAACACAAACCAAATTGCAAGAAAAGGTTTTCCATCTAAACATTAGGGAGAACGTCTTGACTATAAGAACTGTTCAACAGTACAAAAGACAGCCTCAGAGGACTGTGAGGACAAAAACCTTCTTTGGAGATCTTTAAGCAAAGGTTGAATGGGCAGGTAGGCATCTTTCAGGAGTGCTGTAATTGTATATTCCTGCATGGCAGGAGGTTAGCCCTTGCAGCATCTTCCAAGATGGTAGAATCATAGATAATAAAGCTAAAGAAAACCCCTTTCCTGACTGCTACTTTGGAGCCACTGACAATCAAAATAAATTGTACTTAACCAGAGGGATCCATTAGCTTAAATCCAATTATTTGCACAAACAAAAGTAAACCCACTGAATCAATAACTGTGAATGGTAAGTCAACGTAAATTCCTGCACTGGGAGGGGGTGGTGGTGGTAATATTTTCTGTAAGCCTTACCAGGAATAACAAGCTTCAACTATTGTAACTCTACATGGAGTAGTTAATTTTAAAAGATAGGGGTCAGTTCTTAAAAGGTGCATAGATTTAGAATGGCATTGTTTCTTGTGCTTGCAACAATGAAGCTCCAAAAGCAGCAGTACATGAATTGTGGGGAGTTCAAGGGAAGAGATGGTGGAGAGTAGGTAAAGGAGATACAAAGCTGGGGAAGAAAAAGACGAATAAAAAGGCAAAGAGAGAGGAAGGAGATGGAAGAGAAGTTGGGAAGGAAGTGGAGAAGGCACTAAAGGTTAGCACAGAGATGTTTGTGTGACATCACAAATTTTTCCCATACTTTCAGACTTTGCGGGAAAATGCAGAAATTGTTTTTGTCAGTTTCTGGCAATTTTTGTAATATGTAGGCCAAAGCCTTGCTCTTAATTGCTACTTATGCCAATACACTCACAAGAGCTGAAGAGTAGCTCATTTCTAACAATTTTCCAATCATGTTTTGGATTTTGAAATTGTTCGTTTTCAATGTGCAGACTGAATTACAGTGGTTGCTAAAGGAATAGTAACAAAGGCATCCATACTGAGAAGTGTATAGAACAGTCTCTATTTTGTGGATGTATTTTCCCCCTTTTAGATCTGTTAATTGGCATCTCAGATAAGGTTTTAAGCAACAGGTAGCTTTCCTTTAAAAGCATACAGAGAAAATAGAGAAAGATTTGCAAGTATTCTCATGGTCCAGGGACTCTGATAAGCAATTAATACCGTTCTGTGCAGGCTTTCATTTCTCCGTGGCCCTATTATGTAGTACAAGTCGCCTTTTGATGACTCATTATCTGACAGCTCACTCTTTCAGTGCTTGCAAATTAAGAACAGACAAATTCCATTAATCCAATGAGGGATCTAGTGTTTAGTTAGTTCTTCTTGCTTATGGAGGCTTGTTTGGCATCGACCACACATACATTAACTTTTGATAAAGAAAGTTGAGGGTAGAATGAGAGACTTTGCAAGCTGCACACACCGGCAGTCCCAAGCAAGCCACTGCAATCCCCTCTTGTTCCCTACAAGGGTTCTGCTTTTCAAACAATTCCAGTTTCTGACAGTGTTGCAGTCCCTGACCCTTCTGATAAACCAGGGCTTCCTGTATACCAGAGAAGAATTTGGAAATGATGGAAGGTATTTCTTTTACAATTTACACAAATGTAGCATAGTATTGGGGGGCCGACAATATTTTAGAGACATGTCAGAACTTACAAAGAATTCCTAGAAACATTTATGCTAGTTTTTTTAAAATCAAAAGCAAGTTGTACAGGTTGTGAGCATAAATAGAAGGAGAGCAGATAGGAGAAGTCTATTTAATTCCTCAGGTTATTTTTCAGCCTAATATCTCTTTAGCTAACAAGAGTTCCTGTATGTTTCCCCCTGAAAAGACAAATTTATCTATGTATTACCATCACAGAAAATTTAACTTTGTACTGTATATTCGGAAGCGTCAATGTTGAAACAGTCTGTGTCACAATACTTTTAACAAGCATAAGTAATATTAAACTCTGTGTGAGAGAAAACTCATATGATCCACCATTTCATAGATGAAAACTACACACATGTAACCAAGTGACATCAGAATGTGATCAAGATGGCAGAAATGAGGGGAAATAGGCTGCAGCCATTTGCTTTTGCCTGAACCTATTGGGAAGAGCAGGATTCCAACCCTTCCTCTTCTCTCCCTCCACTGAGTTGAGTACAAACTACATTTATACCTTGAACTCAGTTTGCAGCAGTTGAAGCAAATGGAGGACAAAGAGAGAAACTGGAATATTTTAAAAGGTATCTGAAAAAATGGATTGACAGAGGATTATTTGGTACTCTCTTTGCCAAATCAGGACAGTTGGAGGGTATGAGAGCTGATGATGCAGGACTCAGTAACTCCCTCTGTTCTGGACAGAGTGACATATTCCTTAAAGGATTCATACCATGCAGAGTTTTCTAGATTCAGTGCTGCTCCTAGAATCTCTGGTAGCATCTTCAGCCCAAACGGCAATTGGTTGGCTCTACTTAACTCACTAGGTATAGCTAGTATTATAAAGCAGAGACCCCAACAATGTCATTAATATTCTGATTGTTAATATGCACACTTAGACATACAGCGGGCCCTTGGTATCCACTGGGGTTTGGTTCCCAAACCCCTCATGGATGCTCCGGTTTCATTAAATGGATTGATGCAGTAAAATGGTGTCCCTTTTATGAAATGGGAAAATCAAGATTGGCTTTTTGGAATATATGTGTGTGTGTGTGTGTGTGTGAAAATTTTTCAAGCCATGGATGGTTGAATCTGTGGATAAGGAGGTCTGACTGTATGCTGGAGGAGAGTTCTGTAAATCCTTGGACTGCTGAAAAGATAAATAAATGGGTGCTAGAGCAAATCTGGCCTCAGCTCTCCCTGGAAGACAGCAACTAAATTGAAACTTGTATCTTGCACATATGAAAAGACATGAGTTACTAGAAAAGACAATGATGCTTAGCAAGGTAGAAAGCAATGGGAAAATGACCTCAGGTATAATGGGAAAAAGGAATGCCGCATTACATATGGACAGACTCAATTAAGGTAGTTACCACCTCAGCTTACTTCAGTTGTTGAAAACTAAATTCAAAGTTTGAAAGTAGTTTGCATGCCATTAACTCAGCAGGAAAGAGAAAAGAAGGGAGGAATCTTGCCATTTCCCGTAGGCTCAAGCAAAAGCAATCTGCTATTGCCTTTCCTAACTTTTCTGTTGTTCCTCGTTAATAATTTTTGCAATATAGACCGCACTCTAATGTTGCTTGAACACATGTGTTTCAGTTTTCATCTGTGAAATGTTGGAGATGGAGAGTATGACATTGTTTAAAGTAGTGTGCTCTTCTAGAGGATGGCATGTCTGACTAGGACCTGTATTCAGTCCCTGCTCAGCTATGAAGCTCAGAAGGTGGAATTGTTACTTCCTCTTATTTAAACGCATCTCAGAAATTAAACAGGGCCACATATACTTTCCTGACCTTACTGGAGAAGAATGGAATAAAAATATAACAGAATTATTCAAAAAGGAAACTTGGTTCTTTTTCACATCAATAGCTTAGTTGCTAAGATCAAAATTAAAAATGTATAACTATTTGCCCAACAGCTGTTAGACATTCTTATGTCTAACAGCTTGTAAATAATTATGTATACTAATTTTCTTCCATATTTTAAATGTCTCTTTTAAAAAACAACTTTGGTCTAGAGGTTGCCATCTAGTGGTGAAATATAACATACTTGTTTTATGTATCATTTTAAAAGAGAAAGAGATTATTTATGAGCCAAATTAACCATTGGCATTAAGTGAATTCCACAGTATTTAATGTAAGTATAGTTTTTAAATAAAAAATTTTGCCAGAGAAATGAGGATATCTAAACCATAGCTTGTGGGAAGTTGCTTTGCACCCTTTTGTGAACATCATAAGTACAGTACTCATCAGTTCTTTTAGCTGTAGGGATGTTTATCAGACCATTTCTCTTTGAGCTCTCCCTTGAGTGCCATCTCATTTATTTATTTCAACCAGTGTACAATGTACAGGCACCATGTTGTGTACATCTATTTTTAAAATTCCTTTGTTCACTTTTATTTTGAGTCACTAGACAGACTTTGTTGTTTGCTTCTGAAGATCCCATACTAATCTGTGGTCTTCAACTTGCTGTTCCATGTCATCTGGCTTGGGCCCGAGTTACTTGAGGGACCACATCTCCCCATATAATCCGCCCTGCACACTCAGAACAACCGGGAAGAACTTGCTGGAAATCCCACCTTCTAAATATGTTACTACATCCCAGATGGCCTTCTCAGTAGCAGCCCCACAAATCTGGAACAGCCTTCCCGAGGAGCTCCGCCTTATCACCCCCTGGAAACATTTAAAAAGAGGCTTAAAACCTTCCTCTTCTGTCAAGCCTTCCCCTCTGAAAAATGAAGTTGTGTATTTTGATCCCATCGACTCTGTGCCTCACCCTATTGAATGACTGTTTTAGTTTGTATAGTGTATATTGTGTTACTGGTTTTTATCTATTTTTATGATGTGTTTGTAACTGGTTTTAATTCTGTGTAAACCGCTTTGATCTTTTGGGAAAGCAGTATATAAATAAAAATTATTATTATTATTATTATTATTATTATTATTATTATTATTATTATTATTATTATTAT
>NC_056526.1:115993856-116026707 GCF_019175285.1 Sceloporus undulatus
CTTATTCAATGTAATTCATTTTTGTCCATATCCATTCTGGATGTGGATGGCACCAATGTTTAGGCGTCAAGCATTGCATTTGGGGGAATAACCTGTGAAGAGTCAGAGCCAAATAGCACCTTGTCTCATTCCTATACAAAATTGCCATCACCCACCATTTTGCAGGGAGTGGTACCAGGAACAAAAAAAAAAGTGGTGCCAACCAGACCCCTCATGGCAATAACATTACTGGGCAGTATCTTCAGTTATAGGGTAGCTTTGTTGGTAAGGGGCTCTTCTGAGCCATAGATGATCTCAGTGCTAATTATGTTAACTAGGGATATAGAGTGGTGCCATCCTTGCAGCATAACAGATTTTCTATTCTGGGATATAAAGACAGGGGGCCACAAATACACTTGCTAACTCATTTCCTCTAGCAATATCTCCTGCTTTTCTCTCAGGGGAGGGCAAAAATTGAGGGAACTCCTGAACCTTGCATTAGTTTCAGTAGTAACTGGGAAAACCCAAAATATCTCACTGTTTGAAAGAGGATAGGATTTTATCCCTGTCTCATGGTGGGCCTTAGAGCTACTTAGACATCACTGAATTGAGTTGTGAAAACAAATTTTGGCTTGTTGGTGGTGGCAGCCCAAAATTAGGATCCTTCTGTTCACGAGACACTAAGATTGAGGCCATATACAGTCTTGACACACTGAATGTAGAAGATCTTATATCAGAGTAAACATATTTAGGATTGTGCCACATGCCAGGTTAACAGACTGATTTTCAAAAATGAAGCAGTTATTATACATTATTATAGAGCAGTAGTTATAGATCAGACCCAGAGCACACACTCTGCATTTCCCAAAAAAAGGGTAGAATAAAAATGTAGCAAACAATAATTATGTACATACAGCTTCAAAAAGACTATTTAGGGATACATTGGAGAAACTAATTGTCAGATGTAAAAACACTTGCAGTTCAGTTCAGTCCTGTACGTGATTATGCAGGCGCAAGTCCCATTGTACTGGGATATTTTAAGTTTGTTCAGTTCTCTTCTCACTCTATGTATGGAAACATTTATGGCTGCTTTTACTGTGGAGACCAAGGGCCAAAACAAATGGGCCAAATGGAGCAGCTTCGGGCCACTTTGGATGCATGGCATTTAAACGAAATATACCCCTGATGCGTCTGGAAGCCAGTTTGAGGCCGCCTGAGGCAGTGTATTTAATCTGTTCCTGCTGGCAGCCTGTTTGGGACCATCATCCAGGTCAATTGGGGGCAGCCAGCCTTTGGTTTCTCCTTTTGGCCTTTCTGCTTTCCCCCGCAGTCATTCTGCACTTTCCTTTTGCCACTGACTGCTTTTATTAATAATGAGCTAATGGAAGCCAGAGAAAAGAAATCTTCTGTTATCTTGATAAATTAGGAATCTGATTCCTCAATATTTGCAGATTGCATTATGCTTTTGACCAGCACCATCATCCTTCCAAAACAGTAATGCCCTCATAACAGAAGGCTTCTTAGATTCCACCTGTATTTTTGTTTCAATTCTCCTCAATAATTAAGTTTTAATTACTTAGAATAATTGTCCATTTGCCCAACATAACTTTTTAATATTTTAAATAATTTAAATTTAAATTTAATTTAAATAATTTAAGGCCAGTATGTCCAGAGGACAAGCTGGCACTGTACAAAAATCCTCAGGAAGTCATTCTTCTAATTAGTTGTAATTAGTAGTGCATTTTAAATGTAACTGCTTATCAATATATAGATTTAGTTATTATTGGCTTTACTCATTGAAGTCCATGGGGCCCACCTCACATGACTTGCCTGGATCTGTGTCTCTAAGTAGACTGAAAATTCAATTCCTGAAGATTTTTCTAATATGCATCCAGTGATGGTTCCTCAAATATTTTGCTCCTTTAGCAAGCAAGAAAGAAGAGTTTGTTTCTCACAGTTATGATTATCCTAGGAGCTATGTTAGAAACCCAGCCCCAATTAACATAATAGGACTTTGTTAGTTAACATGTATAGAATTGTTCTGTGTGATGTTTAAGGTTTTATGTCTGCAAATGTTGCTTTTTGCCACCATTCCATGGCATAAGAAGGAACAGAATTAAAACAAAACCATGTTTGTAAGTCTTCCT
The DNA here is from genome assembly GCF_019175285.1 of Sceloporus undulatus. Classification (NCBI taxonomy): domain Eukaryota; kingdom Metazoa; phylum Chordata; class Lepidosauria; order Squamata; family Phrynosomatidae; genus Sceloporus; species Sceloporus undulatus. The sequence goes on from NC_056526.1 coordinate 115,995,983, forward strand.
TGCCTAATCCCATGGAGTTAATCTTTTCTTGCCATAAATTATCAGCTTGTTTTAACTAACTTTAAGGCTCATTTCTTCCACCCCAAATATCTTTGTCAATGTTTAGGAATGATGTAACACATAATATTTCTTAGAATTTGTGGTTGTACCAAACAGTGAAAAGTAGATGAAACCCTGAAGTACATTTTAGTTGAAGAAGTGAACTAATTTAAACAAAAATTCTCCATGATTGAAATGCTCTAAAAATGTAAATCTTGTCCAAGAAGGGCCATTAAATTAGTCATCCAAAGAACTAGGTACTTTCATCTATAAAAGATCTGAGTACTCTTAGGAAAGCACACTCATTAAATATCTCCATTTATGTATGTATTTTGGATGGATTTTTAAAATATTTCGGTAAAATTGCGCATTTAAATGATAAATCTCCTATGCATACTTAATTGTTGACATTGTCCATTCTGAATAACATCTGCCTAATGCCATTTTTCGCATTCTCTACCAATAGTTCAAAACACTCTGAGTTTAATGTCATATATACCTAATTAATTTTACAATAATATAGATATACTTTTAAAATAAGGTTGCAAAATTAGCACCCAGGAAAACTATTTGCGTTTTGATGCCTTTGTCAGAAAGTGCTGCTCAGTAGGTAGTCGAGGGGACATAGGTGTATTTTGGCTTCTAGGCATCCATTTGTAATACCACAAAAAAAGAATGACAAATTCTTTATTAAATGCTGGCTAAGTCTGACCACTGCTATGCAGTTTCTGTGGCATCTTTTTAACATACCACTAACCATCAATGTTATTTTCATTGCCAGGGCTGTTCACTGCATGGAGTGGGAAAATGTTTATATTTTTTTAAAAATTAAATACTGGCATAAATTTGTAGTATATATACGTAGGCTATTTGACTTGTCTAATTGCCTTCCATGCTGCCATGTCTCTAACCCCCTGGCTCATTTTTCATCTCAGTTTCTGCTTCTTCTTAGTGGCAACAAGCTGTGTCCCGCTCAAGAGCCACAGCTGGCTGCCTTGGACAACATATTTAAATATTGCAGAGAGACAGTTATATCTTGTGTCTGGTGGGCCTAATATGTTGTTGACTGCAGTCCAGTTCTAAGTTGGCAAGAGTTTACAAGGGGATGAGAGAGAATGACACATCTTGGCACTAAAAAGCAGGGTTTTTTTGTCTACATTCTACTTTTCTTTTTTTAATGCAGCATTGTCAGGTATGCAATCCAGTGCCCAATACATATTTACTTAGACTCAGGTTTCTTCTTCAATCAATAGCACATACTCTTCAGTAAATTATCATGGTCTTGTAAGCAAGCAGTCTGAGCCTATGCAAGTTGAGTCAGCAATTAGTCTCCCTTGATTTGTATAGATTACTTTCATGTAAGTATATATGAAATTGCAGCTGGTCCCAGTATTGGTTCCAATAATTCTTGAATAATTGTGGATTTTATTTAATAGATTAATCATGTACGCCTTCATAGCCAGTCAGACATTCCAAAACTAGGAACCAAACCATCACTAACTATATATTTAGCATTATTATTAAACTGTGCTCTCTCTTGCCACATACACAGGGCCTTTTGGGAGAAAAATATGGAAGTATGCGAATACCAGGAGAAGTGGAATCATCAGAATTTGAAATGATTCTGGATGCTGCTGTTGAGGCAAAACTGGAAACAAGGATTTTGGAAGAGTGGTATTGCAGAGATGAGAATGCAGTGCCGCCGACTTATTACCTCAAACCAAAACCTGATATTCTGAAGAGCAATCCCAATATGGTAACTCACCTTCATATAATATTATTTTTGACACATCTACACACTGTAGGCTTAAACTTGTTTTATAGTCATTGTATTCTGGATGCTATCATTCCATAAGGATCCTAACAAAGTGTAACGGCAAAAGTGCTAACAAAGTGTAACAAAGAAATTTCAGCATCTTCACCAAACTGCAGTTACTAGGATTCATCCAAGAAAGCTATGAGTAAATTCATAGTCACAGTTGCCTCTCCTAACTTGTGGATCTGGGATTCGCGCCCTCAAATATCTGTGGAGGGGTGACCTCTGCTATTTCCAATGGCGCACACGCACAGGCCGCACACACGGGGATGCACCCCCTTCAAGCCTATGAGGGTTGAATATACGTGAACCTCTGTTTTTACGCAGGGGAGTCTGGAACAGATCCCCTGCGAAAACAGAGGGCCAACTCTACACTCATACACATACGTCCTATAACACTGCTGCTATCCTAATCTAATTTCCACAGACCCTTTTCATGCTACCACACGTCCTTATTTCTTCCCTCTGTTTCTGTTTCAGTTGACTGGCCAGGAGCAGTGTATACTTCAAGAGAACAAGTTTGGCCACCCCTAAATAAAAAGCTCAAACACTTCACTGGTTTGTAGAGATAGGGAGACATTCATACCTAGAGGCTGTTGAGCAAAATAATTTTTTGATTACAGTCCAGTTCAAAGCTGGCAGGATGCCAGAGTACACACAGAAACATACACACCATTCCACTTGGCAATCTTCCTAGCAATCAGCAGAACAGCCAATAATTTATGAGAAAGAATTATCCTATTCCTTGGATACAGCATTCAGTGTTCATTTGTAAAACAGAATGGGATCCCAAACCAAAGCAGTTCAAAACATCCTCTAGCAGTGTTGCATTCTGCACACCCATAGGCATAGAAGTACAAAGATAAATATCTTTAGATTTCAAACTGAAGACCTATTTAGGTGAAATTGTTCAGCTTTTAGAAAAACACAAAAGCAGCCTTCCACTATAATAATAATAATAATAATAATAATAATAATAATGTTTAGCCCGCCTCTCCATTTCGGATCGAGGTGTGTTCCAAAAAATAAGCAAATAACAATTACATATACAAAGTCATAAAATCACAATCCCCATTCCCAACAAAAGACAACAAATTATTCAGTTTAAAAACAAATTCAGATACACAATTATAGCCTATTTTTTCTCTGGGCCTAAATACACTGGCACAGGTCTTTGCTTTTGGCCTTGCACTTTCTGTATCCAATCCAATCCATCAACCTGAACTATGCCTAGTTTTGAGACAACTACTCTTGCATCTCCAGCCCCTTCAGAGCCGTCTATTTCAGACCTTAGTTTCCATTCATATATTGGTAATATACTGGAATTTGTTGCTTTTAAAAACTTCTATGTAAGGTCTGTATTCATTATTGGTATATCCTTGTGGGCAGTTAGTACTTTGAGCTAAGGCAATGCATCCATCAGTGGAATGGGGAGGAGCAGTTTCCACCCCTGCATCACCCCACATGCCCTCCAGGTATCCTCCACAGATTTGGGAAACCTTCTGGATCAGATTTGGGGCTGCAGGCACAGGAGGAGGGAGGAGGAGAAGGAGAAATGAAATTTCTGTTCCATGCATAAAAATGAATCACTTAGCAAGGGACTTTACCTTTTTCTTGAATATTTTATTCTTTTTATGCATATTTTTTTAATTTTAAAGAAATTATGTTTTCGTAAACTGCCTTGAACCCTGGGCCAAATGATGGACTAAGACATTTTGAATAAATAATACTTGAAAACATAATCCAACCAAATAATAATATATAATACTTGGAAACATAACAATAAAATGACATAAACCAGCCAAATGCATCCCTTTTAAAAAAAATAATTGATTTTAGTGGAACAACATTAACACAGGTTGATATAACTTTCATTTAAATCAGGTTAAGTAGGGTTGCCATAGATGGAGATCGACTTTGAGGCAGTTAACAACTACAAAACAGTACTTTTACAATATTATACTGACATATGTCAGTAATATCTCAAATTAAATATGTATTGAGGCAGGCCCAACACATCTGTTCTGCCTAAATATAGGCCTAGTTCATATGTATATGTACATCATTGCATTTCTCTATCCTTGATGTTTATTTTGATGTTGCTTTATTCACACAACTAAACAAGTGACTGAATAGATGGCATTAAGTCTTCAATTGGAGAGATTGCATTTTTATTGCTTTTCTGCTTTTAAAATTCTTTCTAAATTAAAAAAAACTTAAAAGAGCTAGACTTTGTAGATTTTTTCCTTCTGCTCTCCTAGGTTTTTGTTTTCAGGCAATTTTTAATGTAAGGAAGCATTCTTGGTTCATAGTTCAAACTGTTAAATCTGTCCCAAATCTATTCTTTGTCGTTTATTTTTCAGTTAATAGTCTATTCTGTAACTGAGCATTTGTTATACACCATGTTACCTAATCATCATGTGTTATCTATATGAATGTTTATTCTAGTCATTCTGTGAAATACAAATACATGTGTGGATACTGGTGAAGTTTAGGGCAGCTTTCTCTTTGCTGAATTATTTAAGGTATATCTTGAATCATTACTGGTTGTTAGCTTAAATGTACAGTAACTCATATTATATAGGTGCAACTCTTGGCTCTGACAACAATTAATTTTTTGTTTTTGTTATTTTAAAGATGGAAGCATCCTCAAACCCTGTAAGTGAATCCAAATGGCAGGAAGTATCAGAAGAAATTAAGATGATTTTTAAGACAGCTGTGAAGATGCTATATGAAAAGGGGAAAATGAAACACAGTCAAGCAAAGAGATATCTTTCCTCTGGTAAACATTAAATTCAGGCACACAATGCACAGAGAGATGTCCATTGATAAACAACTGTAACATAGTTCCATGCTCAGGGAAGTATGTTCAAAACAGGAAACATTTTTATTTTCTTTTAATTTTAATAATTAATCTTACATAATTATTAATCAGGTATAACAATTCCTAGCTTCTGCCATGCTCTTTATCATGCTCGTGGGTGACTCAGAAATAGGAAAGATAATACAAAGATGACAAAGTGCTTTTCTTTTTTCCTTTTGGGGTCCTGACACCAGCAAAAGAGTATGGGGAAGGTTATGTGGCCTATTGTGGATTTAGATTCAACAGAGCATTTTTTCACTCTGTTTTGTGGGAACTTTAGATTTCCTCTTCCTCTTTTTATTCCCCTCCCAGCTATCGAAGATGAATTTGATTTTGCATTAGGAAAACAAACCCCAGCTTTCCTAAAGAAGTGTGTTTGCTACATTCGGAAGATTGCAAACATAGAGCGTTTTGTTAAAGTTCCAGAGATGGAGAAATACATGGATGTACTTCATGCAGGTGGAAAGCATGTGCGTGACCCAGAAGCACTTGAAAAACTCATCAAACTCAGGGATGAATTTGTTCCTACCATTGTTGCATCATCTAATTTGAGAGTCTACACTTCTGTTACCCATTGCGACATCAAACATGGTTACACCCAAGAAGTGGAGAACCATTATATTGAAGGGCTTGGCAAACAGTTTTATGAGGACATGGTTGATATAATTCAGGCAACCGTGCAACAGAATTTTGACATAGAGACAGACTGGCTCTATGATGAAGTCCTTCAACATTCCTCACTATGTAGAACCTACTCTTCATTCTATGAATACAAGTGTGACGCTAGGAATATTATGCACAAATACCTTCTGCCTAGGAAAATGGGCCACATTAACCCTCTTGTCATATATGGAGGACCATGCACTGGAAAAACCTTTTTAGTAGCAGAAGTGGCAAAGAAGGTAAAGTGCACACACTATGTGTATTTATTGTGCTATTGTAAACTTAACTACAAAAACTACTTTTTATTTTAAGTACAATCATATTTTATAGTAAGCTATAACTCTAAATCTTCCTAGACATTTCCCACTGTTTTCCTCCTTAGAACAGATCAGTATAGATCTTGGCAACTTTACAGCTTGGCAGGTTTACAGATTCAGTTGGCTTTTTGGGAGAACACATATCTCTGCCAGCCAGAATACACCAGTAGTTGGGAGGGCACTGTACCCAGAGGTCTGCAACTGCCTTGATATAACCAGGCCAAAGTTCTTGCACAAGAGAGTGGTGAATGTCTAGAAAAGACATTTTAGGTTAGCTGGGAGGGATGGTTACATTAGTATAAAATTTCCAAAAGGATTCTGACCTATGAATGCACCTTCATACTCTCTTTCCTTATTCTACCTGTGCCGAACAGCTCTTGAGCTTTTCAGTGGCCACAGATTCAATTTGTAGAAATGCAAAGATGTGAGAGACAGAAAACTGAAATGCTGATTCATATGGTTCAGCTTGTACATGTCTATTCAGAAGTAAGTGTCACTAAGTTTACTCTACTCCCCAGTCACTGAGTACAGGATTCCACCTTGTGTTCTGTACACATACATACTTGCAGCAATGTTTCCAAACACTATTATAAAACTATTTTTGCTAGGAAAGCCCTCTTATCCAATCCCCATACTGTTTCAGGGGCAAAGAGGGGGTCTTCATCTTTCCCACTTTTCATTCCAAAGTTGAAAAATCAGCTTGTTGAGATCCCACTTCTGCTGCTGTGGTGCTCTCCCTTTAGATGGCCATCTGGGACAAAGTGCTGAAAGATCTGAGCAATTCTTTCAATAAAAAGCCACATATCTGATGCCAGTAGTAGTATAAAAGTACCAGGCATCATGCTAATGGTCACTTCTATGATGCAACATTTAAATGTTTAGCTTTGGAGGGGCATCATCTTTTGGTAAGCTTCTACTCCTGAAACTGGCATTTGTCTCACCCTAATGTGGACTCCACCACTTGGTCATGGATTTTTTCTTGGGGGGAAATCTGCACTGAGACACAATCTCATTTCAGTGGCACTTGTGTACAAGTGTGAGGTTTGGAGGCCCTCCTCAACAAGCCTCTATTTAAACAGGGTAGATGTGAATGCACACTGCTGCCTTTTACAGAAAGTGAAATTCACAGTTATCCCTGCAATGTGTTACATAATTTGGTACAATTCTAATCTTCCTCTTATTTATAGGCCATCATAATTTATTCATTTATTAAAATTAAAAAGATGAATCTTACCTACCAAAAGGGTCTACTAGCTTGGCAGGCACAAGAGGGTCTTTAGTGCAGTGGCCCCATCCCATATGGAATGAAGACATGTGCATAATAATAATAATAATAATAATAATAAATAAAACTTTTATTTTTATACTGCCCTTCCCATGATCAGGGCAGTGCACAACATAATACCAATACAAATACAATTACAACACAATAAATAATAACAACAATAATCATTAAAATTACATTAAAACCAATTTCTGGCCAGCCGACCACTGCTGCCAGAGGGGGAAGCTAACCAGGACCAGCGTCCGGGAATGCTAATAAAAATAAGAAGGTTTTGAGCTCCTTCTTAAACTGGGCCAGGGAGGTGGCCGAGTGGAGCTCTATGGGCAGCGTGTTCCAGAGGGTTGGGGCCGAGATGGAAAAGGACCTCCTTGAGGTAGAGGTTAACCTGCATGACTCGCTCCCTGTTTTTAAGTCAGCCTTAAAAACCTGTTGTGCCAGACTGTTGTTGTTTATTGTTTCCTTAAACAGTGACATAGAAATATTGAAAATGAATAAACAGAGAAGCTGAAAAGTTAACATGGTGAGCCATAAGACAGACAAACTTGTACATCATGTTTTGCACTGAAATAAATATCCCAACAACCTAATTTAGATATCATTAGAACTGGCTAAGAAATTGCATAGCATTAGTAGCCATTTTTCTAGGATACACAGAAGAATAACTATATTTGCAGCTGTATTATCAGCATTTCTTGTAAAATCATTAGGCTCCTACTTACCAGTTCCCTGTAAGGGAAGAGAATATGTGCAGAAAAAGCAAAGGAGAGGACTAAAAAGGATAAAGAGAAGGGAACACAGCAGCTTGAACAAAATTGATGGTCAACTTTATAGTCTCTACTTACATGAAGTGGAAAATCCTAACACAGAGATTTAATTCAGTTCTCCTTAATATTTAGATATAATTCCTATATAACTACTTAAGATTTGTTTGATTTTTACTGTCCTTCCTTGATTATTCTGCTAGATCAGATAATAACCTGTCTGTATTTCTACATTTGTAGGCTTATGCTTGGCTGAAGGAAGAAATGGGACCAGAATCAGATCCTGTAGTAGTTATCAGATTTTTGGGATCCACTGAGATGAGTACAGACCTTAGGAACCTGCTTCAAAGTATTTGTGAACAATTAGCAATTAACTATCGATGCCTTGTACAAAATTATCCCAAAAAAATCCACGACCTCCGGGAGCTATTTATAAACCTTTTGAATGAGTCTTCATTTCACAGACCTCTGGTTATGATATTTGATTCTGTAGAGCAGCTTTCAGATAATGATGATGCTAGAAAGTTATGGTGGCTACCTGTGCATTTGCCCCGTTCAGTAAGAATTATCTTGTCAACACTGCCAAACAAACACGGAATCCTGCAAAAACTGAGGTGCCTTATACATGATGAGGATAACTTCATTGAATTGATTTCTAGGGACAGAAAGATGTGTAGTCAAGTTCTCAAGCATCAGCTGCTCCAAGTTAAGAGAAAAGTAACATCAGGACAACAAATCTATGTCAATGAAGCTTTTTCCAGGTGCACACTGCCTATGTTTGTAAACTTAACCTTTAGAGAGGTCCGAAACTGGAGATCTCATAAAGATGTTGATGAGTCTTCTCTCTGTGTGACTGTCCATGATAGCATAGAGCAAATGTTCTGGTCACTAGAAAACAACTGTGGACCCAGACTTGTATCACGGGCCCTTGGTTATATCACCATGTGCAAGTCTGGTCTGAGTGAAATGGAACTGGAAGACGTTTTGGCTCTTGACAACACAGTCATGTTTGAACTAAACGAGAACATCAGGCAGCACAACCCACTGAGAATACCTTACATTTACATTGCAAGACTGAAAGAAGGACTAACTGGATACCTGATAGAAAGACAAGTTAAAAATGTTACCCTATTAGTATGGGCAAATAGGCATCTGCAGCTTATTGCCCAAAAGATGTATCTTCACAATGAAGAAGATGTTCATGAAATGCATACTGTAATGGCTGAATATTTTCTGGGTGTTTGGTCAGGAGGCAGAAGGAAGTCTCTTTACAGTGAAGACCAGTATCTAAATGGTTGCCTTGATAGTGACAGCAGGAGCATGAATGATGAGGAGAAACACATAATGGATCAAACAAATTTTGATAGGCAGTCACCTGATCAGCCTTGGGTATTCCAGTGTAACCCTTTGGAGCCTGACATCTTTTTTGTCAACCATAGAAAAATGACAGAGCTTTTGCACCACTTGACACAATGTGGAAAAACAGATGACATGCTGTATGGTGTCATTATGAACTTCAGTTGGCTATACACCATGATCAAAATTGGGCAGTTTGACAAAGCCCTCTCTGATGTGGAATTGGCCTATAACTATTCACAAGAAAAGGAACTAAAATTCCTTGCAAATACACTTCGTGCCATAAAGTACAAAGTAATAAAATACCCAGGCACTCTCTCTGCTGAATTACAACAGAGGCTTCTTCCAGTTGTTAGCTCATTGCCTAAATTGAGGCAGCTTCTTCTGGAATGTGATAAAGATGGTCCTAAATACTGCTCTATTGTTCCATTGCATTCTTCAATGGATGTAACTTACAGCCCTGAGAGATTACCTTTGTCTTCTAGTTGCACTCAAATCACTGAAATCTTGCCTACTTTTAATCCAAGTACAGTCATTGTAGCTCTAGAAAATGGCTCCATCAGTACTTGGGATGTGGAGACACGTCAGCTATTACGGCAAATTACAACAGCTCAGTCAGTAATCTTGGGCATGAAGCTGACTAGTGATGAAAAATACCTTGTTGTGGCAACAACAAAGAACACACTCTTGATTTATGACAACCTAAATTCTTGCCTTTTGTCGGAGGTAGAGATTAAGGGATCAAAGCATGGTGGAATTGGTATAGGCTCCAGTTTTATAAATGGATTTACTCTATCAGTAAATCATGCACTTTCATGGCTAGAAGCTAGCAAAGACATTACTGTGATAGATCTACTTTATGGATGGCCACTTTATCAGTTCCATTGCTGGTATGAAGTGACTTGTGTCCAGTGTTCCCCGGATGGAATGTATGCTTTCTGTGGACAGTACTTGAATACTGCATCTGTATTCCATTTAGGCAGTGGAGATAAGCTGGCCACTGTGACCTCAGAATTTTCTGGTGGGTTTGTCAAATTTCTTCTAGTCCTAGATACAGCTCAAGAGATGGTGATGGTCGACAGTGAAGGTGGTCTTTCCATTTGGAACACAGAGGAAATCACCAATCCCCAACTGACAGATGACTTTGATTGCAAGAGAGGGGATAGCGAATTTGTCAGTATTGAACTAGCTGAAGACCAAAGTGCAATTTTAATATGTAAGTCACTCAATATAGAGCTTCTGGACACTGGCATGTGGAAAGTAGTTGAAAAGTTTAGAGCTAAACACAATGAGCGCTTTGTATCAGCCGCGTTGTCCAAAAATGGTGACTGCATTGTTGCTTCTATTGAAAATACCTCTGCCATTTTTGTTTGGAGGAGAGACACAGGACAATGTATGGCAAGCTTACAAGAAATCTCAGGAAACATTGTCAAATTAATTAAGTCGAATCATCATAACATGCTGCTATCCTTATCTACCAGTGGTGTCCTTTCTATCTGGGATATAGATATTATAACTGCAATGTCCAACATTGACAAAACTGGCAAGCCAATCCAAAGACTGATATTGCCTGCCAAAGGCGAAGTGATTTATACACTTGATGGCTCTGAAGTTATACATAAATGGAACTTTGGCACAGGATTCATTGAAGCTGTATTTAAGCATGAAAGTCTTGTTGAAAACTGTGTGCTGACCTCCAATGGAAAATTGATGATTACGTCCGATGACAAATGCAGTCAATATGTATGGCAAACTAGTACTGGTGAAAATCTCTTCCGCATTAATGGACAAAGAATAAGCCAGCTGTTGATAACACACAATGATCAGTTTGTTGTCTCCCTCTGTGAGCAAAATGCATCCAGAGTTTGGAGACTGGCAACAGGCCATAGAGTTTGCAATATTCTTGTTGCCTTACAGAATGCATTTATAACCACTGCTAATACATTTGTAGTTGGAATGACAAAAAATAAAGTGTTGGCAGTAAGTCTCTGGACAGGGAGTATAACCAAGAAATTCTGTTGCGATGATGGTATAACCATAGTTGATATCAAACTGATCCCAGACTGCCCTGACATAGTTGTCTTTATAACATCTACTGAAACTGTGAACATTTGGAGTCTTGCTGAAGAAGTCATCTGCAGACGTGTACAACTCCCTAACACTTTTCTCAAGACTTTAGAGGATTTTGAAATATCTCCCAATGGAAAACTGGGGATCATATCCCGTGGTGATGAGAATATCAATGTACTTGATCTTCACAGTGGCAAGCTCCGGGTTGTCCATGCTTCTGGCATCATCTGGAGGCAGAGGTTGTCTCAGGATGGTCGCTACCTTGTGTACATTTGTTTTCGCACAGGTGAAGAGGATGATGATAATGGTGCAATTTCTATCCTAATTGTAATGAGATTGGCAGATGGGAAAAATATTGGTGCTTGTTCCCTTTATAAAACTCCAACTTTCCTCGCTCTTTCCCAGAGGCATTTAAACATTATTGTAGGCTTTGATGACGGAAGCATAGGCACTTACACTGTAGTGGATCGAGTGGATGCAGCATTGAAAATTAAAATTGCTACTTCAAATAGCCGACAGATTTTCAACAATGCAACACAAGTGATTAGACCAAAGTGTCACAGTTATAGCTTCAAGGTGACAGCAGACTGCATATGGAGGGAATCTACAGAAGTGTTTGCAAGAGACAGTCCCATCACAGTGGCAGACCCAGAGGCAACTGAAGCAACCCCAACCAAAAAACACAACTATTGCTATGACAAAGTGTGTTCTGCCATCGATTGCAGAGGGCATGGGTTCACTGCTGACAATTGATTATGTACATTATTGACAAAATAGTTCATTCCATATAACAAATTTCTGTTCATCTTATTTATATTTTGTTATAACAAGTTTGAAAAGAAAAATATTTAAAATGAATGGGCTACAAGTTTAAATACTCAACTATGAGTCTTGATCCAAGGTCCTTGACTGGAGATTTCTAGCAATATCATCATTATTTTGACATTATAAAAAAATTGAAAAAAATATTTTAAAGCTTTTTAACAAGACATGAAGCTACATTTCATATTGGAATGAGGCAAGCCAGCCATTTTTTAAAAAACCCAGGTGGCCGTAAGCCTAATTCCCCAGCTCACATGCAAAAATGAATTTTATCCTTCTAATGGTGCACATGATGGGATACCTGGAAGACTTGATGCATTCCATAAACATTTGAATTAGTAGCTACTACTGTTATTTGAAAAAAAATTAACAGGAGAGAGGCACAATCCAATTGGTGTTTAGCACTTTCAAGTCTAACTGATTTGATTAGAAACAAAATAAATCTCCCTAGACAACCTTACTTCACTTTGCTTGGATTGTATCCATTGTTTCAAAGGAAATAGTATAGAAGGTGAAACTCTACAAATAGCAACATGTGAGGTAGCAAAACATCTTATAATCAAAAATGCTTTTAAGTAAATTGTATGTCTGGACGTGTATCGCAGTTCTTTTGTTATAAAGGTACAAATGGTAAGAACTGCTGATTATCTAGGTCAAGTAAGAAAGGGTCGTAACTCCTGAAATGGTGTTGTTTTCTGTCTCTTTCACAGTGTATTTTAGTACTGTGTACAGTCAGCCCTTCTTATACACGGATTTTTTATACATGGATTCAAGCATCTATGGTTTGAAAATATTCAAAAAAGGTATAAATTTCAAATATCAAACCTTGATTTTCCATTCTTTGTAAGAGACACCATTTTGCTATGTCATTATATTTAATGGGACTTGAGCATCCACAGATTTTGTTATCCATGGGGGTTCTTGGAACCAAACCCTAGCGTATAACAAGGGTCCACTGTATAAGAAATAACATTTTCAAATAAAAGGGGGCATTAGAGATAAACAAATTCTTCTTCCCCAATCTTTCTGTGTTAAAATACACTCACACACATAATACACACAAACATATCAATCATTCTGTTGTAAGAAAGACCAACTTTTTCCAGTGCTTGCAGAAATTTGAACAGGAAGCATTTAGACATGCTGCGTATTGCTCTTGATACTTGTAGTGTTTGCCTTACTGCCATTCCTGTTATATCCTGTGTGAAACACAGATCAGATGACCAAATACTCTGGGACAAACATTATGCTTGTGTATATGCTGAAAACTCCAGCTGCCCCGAAAGGGTTCTTTACAGTTTCACTTTATAATGAATTTCTTACGTCTGTATACAGTATTTATGCCTCTCCACTTCCTGCTAAAGGACTACCCATGGCCTTTTTATAGTATTTTATCAATTTCAATGCAGAAATTGTGAAATATGGTCCTTTATTCCCCATCACTTGGTTCACTTAGTTGAATCGAGTGATAATCTAATGGTCTATAACACAATCTGTCCCAGTCCACAGCTCTGTTAAAGTAAAGTACTTGGGTTTAACATGGCTATTTTTCCCCACTTCTTTGGGAGATACTAAATGCAGACACCACAAGTGTGAATGGCGTGTGTGTGTTCACGGTGCATTTTCCTTCAAATATATGTGCATCATTTAATGTGCATTTTAAAGTGGAGATGCAAAAACTGGATGTACACACCATTCCTGTGATGCAGTACTTTATAAAGAGAATAAATATTTTGTAAAAATCTGGTGAGAAGCTGCTCTGGAGTATGATTTGCATCTGGATGTGTGTCAGTCATTGACAGTAATCACATACTTGTCACCACAGATTGAAGATATAACCAGTGCAGTCTCAACTCAAACAACATTTGTAAATGCAGACATTTCATACATTCCACTGAGAGTCTTCAAGGACTCCATTATTCTGGGATGAGGGTCAAACCATGTACATGCACATATGTACCAGCCCTAAGATATTTTGGGGGGGGGGGGGTCAAATACTTATGTGATAGCATCACCTGTTCCACCTCAGTGTCAGAAACTGCAACATGAGGGTTTGGAGCTGGGTATTACAGGCAAATACGTGGAGTTTGGGATTACAGGATCAGAGTGCCAACTGATTTATATGCAGGTACTTTAATTTAACTTGAGCTGTGGGATTACTTAACTGCATATTTCAAACATGGCATGTCCTTGACATATGTTTCAAAGGATACCAATTCAACAGATTTCTGTTTAACTGCTAACAGCTGAACTCTGAGGTTCAAACCATGAGACTGAGAGACATATTTATTTAAAGTAGAATCTTCCCCAAATGGCTTGATTTTGAGAGCAAAAGGTGTTCATTTATGGAGACATCAAAGCTTTCCTCCTCACAGTCTTTTCCTCGATTTTCACTGATCCCACATGGGAGAAAATCACCTTTGAGAGGGCAAATACGCTGTGGATGCAGACAAGACTTAGCACCCCAGTCACCCTTTTGCTTTAAAAACTGGGCACACAAAAGCTTCGCTTTATTGGTTCAGATCTGGAGTTAATAAGTGGGACTGTGTTTTGAGCCTCAGTGACTGATTTTCTGACAAACAAGCACCCAAGCTAGGGAATAACTACAGCGTGTGAATATTCTGTGTGAAAGCCAATCTAGTATATACTAAGTGACTTGAATGACTTTTCCTAACTTGTTTGCAACCAATAGATCATATTGAATGTTTTTATGTAAACTTTGTATTGTTGGGGGAAGAACCACCCAATCAGAGATTTATATTTTCATAAATGTTAAATTTAGTTAAATTTTGTTACAGAGTTGTTAAATTAGAAATCTATTGCTGTCTTCAAACAATATACAGTCTTGTGTATGCATTGTTTGTATGAATAAACATAAACTATATGATGAACCTAATGCAGACATCGTAATTCTATTAGGAAGGATCTTTCCTTCTAGAGGGGATGAAATTTCAGCCCTGTTTCAGTGTTCTCTGCTGGTGCTCTTCCAGCTTTGTTGAGCAGTATAAAGCTGGTTCCCAAGGCTTAGTCACTTACTGATATCACATCACAGATTGAACCAAGAGCTGGGAGTTCTTGTCTCCTTAGAAACAGAGAATACCAGCTTCAGGGGTGAGCTAAGCCCCCACACCATCTGACTACAGAGCTTTTACTGTAACACAAATACCCAGCTTTACTTTTTTCCCCACTATGTGAATGGCTGCTGTTGAATCCTATGAGAAAAAGTAAAATACTGCACTTCAGCAATGCTTTGTGACCTAACATGCCCACTGTATATGGCACTAAAGGACCTGCCATCCCTCTGGTTAAGAGTGAGAGATGCCACTAAGGCTGCAATGCAGTGGTTAATAGGATGCAAGTTAAAACACAGATTTCTCATTTCATCGTTCACATACTACTGAAAAAACTTCTAGGCCAGAGATTTTTGAAGAAGCCGATTATAAAGCAGAAATGGCTACTGGTAGGCATATGATCAGGCTGATTACAATTGGTTTTAGGGTGAATTTGGAACAAGGATTTGTGGAGAGGATGTTTCCAAGTCAAGACTAGGCCAAGATATTTGTGCTCCCTGGGTTAGATGAGCAAATCATCACCATCGCCGCCCCCACAAGCCACCCAAGTATACAGTATCCAATGCCAATCAAGTTTACTTTGGAACATGAGGCAGTACATCCCACAAGGACCTCCCCTCTTTCCTAGCAGTGTATTGAACAGTTTGCTGCCCTTTCACATCATCCAAAGTTTACTATCTGCATTAATGTAGGGCCAACCCTCTTGTGGATCGTTATCAGCAAGCCCAAGTAACATAAAGTCAAAATTACATTGTTCCTCCCCCCGCCCAGGTTTTGAATATTCCTGGGAACTACTATTGTCAGGATGACAATATTGTTCTGAGAGTTGAATTGAGAAACAGCAAATCTGCAACAATTGTTAACTGTCATCAAGTTGAGTTTGATTTATGGTGACCCCCCTGAATGAGAGACCTTCAAGTCACCCCATCACTGACTGCTCAGGTCTTGCAGACTTGGGGGGAGGGTCTGTGTCTTCCACAATTGAGTATCCATCTAGTATGCAGTCTTTTCTTTGTCCTACTGCCTTCCACCTTATCAAGCATCATTTGTCTTTTCTAGTGTGAGTTATGTCTTCTCCTGGTATGACAGTCTCAGTTTAGAAATCTTGGTTTCTAGGACTGAATTGCTCTAGGAGCCTTTGTTTGACCTTTTTAGCCACACACAGTATCTGTAAACTCTTCCCCAACATCACATTTCAAATGAGTTGAAATCAGCTTCCTTCACCTATCAGCTTTCTTCTCTGTCCAGCTTTCACAACCATACATAGAAATGGGAAATACCATGTCATGAACAGTCATAACTTTAATATGCAATTATGTATTTTTGACACTTCAGGATCTTGTTTAGTTCCTTCATAGCTGCTCTCACAAGTTTTTCTGATTTCTTCACTATTATGATTAATGACTGGGCCAAAGTATAGAAAATCTTGAATTATTCCAGTGTCTTCATCATCTGCTTTAAAGTTATGTAAATCATCTGTGGTCATAAAAAATACCTTGTGTTCTATGCAGGGGTTAGTTGTGTTGGCCATTTAGTAAATTCAAACAAAAATCCACCAATGAGTGATACCTTTATTGGCCAACTGAAATGCACAATATACTTGTTGCAAGCTTTCAAAGCACCACTGGCTTCTCCATCAGGCAAGATTTTACATTGGTATTTAACATCTTGCCTGATAAGCCAGTGGAGCTTCGAAAGCTTGCAATAAGTATATTGTGCATTTCAGTTGGCCAATAAAGGTATCACTCTTTGGTGGATTTTTGCTTGTGTTTTATGTAGCTATAGCATTCCCACTAGATGGCAGAATAGCCCTGCATACATTTCCCCCTTAAACACTTCCTACATCATTTTCTGTGATGTCACAAATAAAAGACCATGTCATTGGAAATGGTTGTAACAAGCTAGGATTGCAATATGTTAGGAGAATGTCAAAATCTAGTCACTCTTCTACTGAGTTAATCTCTGCTGCAATCAGTCCACAGATCTGAATGGAGGAATAAATTCATACTACATTTTCATCTTCCACAGTTTTTCATGGCTCCTCTTTTTCCCCGTTCATCAAAGATGTAATCCATGGAAACCCAGCAATTGGCATATTTGTTGTTGTTGTTTTAAAGAAAAGAAATTCTCACAGATAAACAGCCAGCGTTATCTCAAAGGGGTGAGGTATATGACATCCTTTACTCATTTCATGAGAAATCTTCTGTAACATATTCCTGTATTTTACAGGTAAGAAACCAAGGAGGAAAGTGGATGGGTGAGTTCATAGTTGAGTCAACCTTTCCAAATCAATCCCTGACAATTCCTTGACTGCACTCTATTCTGATTAATGACTGAGCCAAAGTATAGAAAATAATAATAATAATAATAATAATTTTTATTTATATTCTTCCTCTTCCTATGGATCGAGGCAGGTTACGTGATGAATCATGCTAGTTAGTACACAGTGTTCAAAATTTTCTTTTAATACTTTTCATGGCATCTTTTTCCCCCCAGTGTGCCATAGAAGACTCTGGAGCAAATCAGGGCACTTTTTATCTATTCCCTTAATTGCTAGTCATGTGTATTGGGCCTAGATTGAATGTAAATGGAAAGTAAGTCCTAAAATATACTCCACACTCCCCTGCAAGTTCACACTGGAAAAGAAGTTGACCGTAGTCCTTCAAGTAGCTTCCCTGCCATTTCTGGACCATTTATAAATAATTTTGCTATTTAGCTTCTTTTTTAAAAAAAAAAATGCTTATTTTAGCAGTTTTTGCCCCTCAAGAACTGGAAGCTGTGTGGCTCTTAAATCAGATCGTATTTTTAACTTGGACTGGACCCATATGCATTTTTTAAGACTGAAAGTCAACATACCCACCCATCCAGCTGCTATTTGGCCCTAAAGGTGTTCACAGTAGATGACACATTCATGGATTTATAAGCAATGGGAGAGGAGTACTTTTTGCAGGAAAATGAAGCAGGAGCCCATATGTTCCAGAGCTGAGGCCCAGCTGCTGCTTTTCATATAGCACTATATAACATGCATAAGGCAATACAGTGAGGAATCTTTTTTTGTAAGCTGAAGAAACATTGGATTTCTTTACACTGGTTTGGAGCTAGATTTGGGTGCACGCAACTCAGTTGCTAGAATTTGAGTCTCGCCTCCTTCCCATAACACCCATACCAGCCCCTCCACCAACATCATGCAAGTTACACAGTTCATCATACATTATCAACATCTTCATGCAAGTTACAGAACCTTCTCATCCCACTGTATAAGAAATTCTAGTTTTGCCTATGCACTTATGTGCGCCTAAAACTGGAGTAAGTCCATTGTTTGGGAAATGCTGTTTTTAGAGCGAGCCAGAAAATATCCTAGGAAAAGAAATCCAGGGCAGTGGTTATTCAAATGTTTTGAATTTCCATCCCCAGAATCAAAAACCATTGATCGTGCCTCACAGAGCTTCTTGGAGATTAAGTCCAAAACACTGGCAGAGCCAAAAGTCAAGGATCACTGATCTAAAAGATCTGGGCTAAATATGTCAGCCTCTGTCCAAGTGGAAGAAGGAGCAGAAGATAAGGCAAGTGGATGCAAACTAGCATTCCAGTTCATATAATTATCGTGTGCTTTCAAGTCATTTCTGACTTATGGCAACCCTAAGGCAAACCTGTCATGGAGTTTTCTGGGGTTGAGTGCAAGGTCACCCCATGGGTTTCTATGGCCAAGCAGGGAATCAAACCCTAATCTCCAGAGTCGTAATCCAATGCTCAAACCTCTGACATTTGCACTATAAAACTAATTAAAATAACTACTTTCAGCACCATCTGTGAAACATGTTTATCAAAAGGATTCCTCGTTGAAGGTGTTTACGGTATTTATATCCCACCCTTCAGCCGTAAAGGCTCTCAGAGTGGCTTACAGTTGTTGTTGTTGTTGTTGTTGTTGTTATTATTATTATTATTATCATCATCATCATCATCATTATTCATTACACAGCTCCCTGCCCCCAGG
This sequence comes from Sceloporus undulatus, assembly GCF_019175285.1. Lineage (NCBI taxonomy): Eukaryota > Metazoa > Chordata > Lepidosauria > Squamata > Phrynosomatidae > Sceloporus > Sceloporus undulatus. The sequence continues at coordinate 116,015,040 of NC_056526.1, forward strand.
CTTACAATCTAAAAAGACACAATACAAAAGGAAAAGGGAATGATGGTGGGGAAAGGGATCAAATCCAGTGTTTCTTCTCTCCCTCTGAGGCCTGGCACAAGGCAGATGGACTACAGTGCATCCATGTCATACCCACACACTGAAAGCCATGCCGGAAGAAGCCTCAGCACACCCAGAAGGGGTAATGGTGCGCATGTCGCACCCCAGGCACAAGCCCAGTTATTTTTAATGGGGCTTGAGCATACATGGAATTCCCCTTATGTGGTGGGGTGGTGGTTCTGGGACAGATCCCCGTCTAAGGGAAGGGCCCACTGTACTTATTTACTTCCTTCCCACACTTCCTTCCCATAGTTGCCCACACCAGCTTTAAAACCAGCTGATGGATGCTAGCTGTTTGCATTGGCAGCCAACAAGCTATAGAACAGGGGTTGGCAGAATGCACACCTGCAGATGTTGTTGGACTGCAAATCCCAAGAGTGCTAGCCAGAATAAACATTGGTGAAGAAGGATGGGAGGTGGAGTCCAAAAAGACTCGGAGGGCTACCTCTTGCCCTTTTGCTATAAACGGCACTTTAGGTTAAGGTTAGAAATTGATTGCTCCCCCCCACTTAAGTGTGCCACCAAGGTCACTTTGGGACCTAAGATGAGTACCCGGCTCTCCCACCATACCCCTGGGCTGTCTGTGTCTATTTCCAAAGATATGGGAGCAGTCCCAGTGTTTTCTTCTGCTGATCAAGCAACTGTGCTCCTTGGTCCTTGCCATAGTTTAGAATAACACCCCCAAGGATATTGTTCCAAGGTTGTATGTAGGCATGGCAGGGGCTTGCTGTGTGCCTTCTGCTCAACTCTGACTTATGGTCAGGGTTTTGTTGACAAAATCAGTTTGGTGGAGGTTTGCCTCTAAGGCAGTGTCTTTCCAAACTTTGGTGTTTTGAATTTCACCTCCTCAAAGCCCTATCCAGTTTGGCCAACAATTGCCAATCCTAGGAGCTGAAGTCCAAAACATCTGGAGGACCAAAATCTGGGAACCACTGCTGTAAGGCCTCGAGAGTGTGACTTGCCCAAGGTTTCCATGGATGAGGCAGGGTTCAAACCCTGGTCTCCTGAAGTCCTAGTCCAACACTGAAACCACTACTCCACACTGGTTGGTGGTCATACTTTGAGGCAAAAAACAGTATAGGTTTCTTAGGAGGCTTCTACTGGAAGGGCCAACTGATCCCCACAATAGCAGTTAGTGGCTCCCATGTCAATGGGACAGTGAATCTATTTATGGTACTGTCCACTAGGCTGCATATATGAGGGCAATATGGTTTAGCATATAGATAACTCTTTCAAAATAGATTTCAGCCTGGAACAGATTCACCACCCCAGTTATGGCAGCAACTAGCCTCTACTAGTTCCCCATTCGTCCTACATGACTTATCAGAGAGTAAAACCCACTGATCTCAATGGAACTGAGTTCAGAACTGATACCTTCACAATGAAGAGGTCTGAAAACCATGCCCTATGAGGAGAGATTTGGGGAGCTGTGTGTGTTTAGTCTGGAGAAGAGATGGTTAAGTGGTGATATGATAAACCTGTTTAAGTATTTGAAGGATATCATATTGAAAAGGAGCAAGCTTGTTTTCTGCTGCTCCAGAGAACGGACCAGAGCAATGGATTCAAACTACAGGAAAGGATTCCACCTCAACATGAGGGGAACTTCCTGACAGTCAGGGCTGTTTGACAGTGGAACACACTCCTTCCTCAGAGAGTGTGGATGTCTCCTCCCTGGAGGTCTTTAAACAGTCTGGATGGCCATCTGTCAGGATGCTTTGATGACAGTCCCTGCATGGCAGAATGGGGTTTGACTGGATGGCTCTTGGATTTCTTCCAATCTACAGTTCTATGATTCTATGACTACTCTGGCCAAATTGTCAAGATATTGAACCTTTTTATACTCTGGGTGACCAGATGTCTCACCGCAAAGGAAGGCAAGGCACCACAATTTGTCAAGTGTCAAGTATGCAAGAAAAATGGATGACATGACCAAAGATGAAGCTCAAAGCACTCATCGAACCGTCAGTCCATGCTTCTTAGTCCTGCTCAAATGGAGGACATTTTGGGATTCCCCCCTGGACAGAAGGTAGAAATGTAGGACGGCCCTGGATAAAAAGGATGGTCTGGTCAGCCTGTTTATACTCCACAATGATAGCAGGATGTTTCCACTGAGTTGGTCTTGAATAGTGGGACCTGTGGTGGAGACTTGTATAGAACTCTTACCCGAGAGCTTCACCAAACTATAATCTCAGGATTCCATTGGATGTTGCCACAGTTTGAAGTGGAATCATAGTTTAGTGGTGCAGGTTATATTGCACTTCCCAGCTCAGTTCACCTAGGAGAGAGAAGAGAGAGGGGCAGGGAGGCGAGGAAGGAAAGAAGGAAGGAAGGAAAGAAGACAGAAGGGAGGGAGGGAAGGGAGGGAGGGAGGGAGAGAGAAAAGAAAAGGAAGGAGGAGGGAGGGGGAGGGGAGTGAAGAGGAGGGAAGGAGGAAGAGGGAAGGAAGAAGGAAGAAGGAAGTAAGAGTGAAGGGAGAGAGGGAGGAGGGAAGGAGGAAGGGTGAGGAGGAGAGGAGAGAAGAGAAGTGGAGGGATGGAGGCGGAGAACTGAATGATCTGGTCCGGTCTTTTTTGCAACCTATGCTCTTCGTTGTGTCGCCCCATCTAAAAGGTGCGATCGAGAAGCCTCGGCCTGAATGCTGGTATGCCCCGCTTGCCTCGCCCTAGATGCTTTGGGGCCCCCGGGCGCCCTTAGCCGAGACGAAAGGAAGGAAAGAGGCAGGAAGAGGAAGGAATGGGGAAGGGATGGGGGAGGATGAAGTAGGCGGCAGGGGAAGAAGGAGAGGTATCTATCCGTGACCTTCTGGCCCCCAAGGCCGGGATGCACCGACGCCCTCCTGCAGCTGCCTTCTTGCCTTGCCTTGCCAGCCCTGTCCTGGTGTGTCCAGAGCCATCCAGAGGAGGTGTGGTTCCCTTCCTCCCAGAGAGGCTGGCAGGGCTTGGTGTGTCCTCCCTTCCCCTGGAGCTTGTTGCAGGTAAAGGGTTACTACTCCTGGGAAGGCTCCCGTGCAAACTTTTGTTCTCCTCCGTCACATGACGTCCGGCGAGTGCCACCAAGAACAAGGGCCAGCAGCAGCCGCAGGAATAGTGTCGCTGGTTGCCAGGTCAGGGAGAGTCGCCTGGCAGGATCTGGGTGACTGTCCCCATTCAGAGGCCAGAAGAGCCTGGGACCAGAGTGAGGGACCTGAGCCTGGCGTGGGCTGCGTAGGGGCCCCCTTGGGACACTTTGCAGGGACTTTCCCTGGCAGAGGAGGACTTCTAGTCCTTGAATGGGACCTTGGTTTTCACCGATCCTTGGATAGATCAGTCTGGGGCTGCATCCACACTGGGAAAAAGATCCGTTTGGAGACCCACTTTCCCTGCCCTGGCTCCAGGCCCTGGGATTTCTGGGATTGGCAGTTTGTTGGTGCCACACGAACTGCCAATCCTAGAAATCCCATGGCATGGAGCCGGGCAGGGAAAGTGGTCTCCAACGGATCCTTTCCCCAATGTAGATGCAATCCTGCTTGCAGAGTGGATCTCTTAAACCCTGTGCAAGGATATGCACCTGGTTTGTGCTAGGACTTCAGAAAAAGCTATTTCCAGAGTTTGGCAAAGGGAGTGGGGGGGGTGAACTATAGATCCCAGCATCCCCCCCACCCTCAGGTGCCACATCCAAAGCTCTGCACCTTTGGGAAGAGTCTCTTAGGAGAGGAAGCTGCTTCACAGGTGCTCTGCTGCCATGATCACTTTTCATCATCTGTGAGTGTTGTGTGTGTGTGTGTGAATTATATATATATATAATATATTATATATATATATATATATATATTCACACCACACACACTCACAGATATATAGTGTGTGTGTGTGTGTGTGGTGTGTGTGTGTGTGTGTGAAGATGAAGATGACATGCAAATTAAACCTTTCAATGTGGTACCAATGTCAATGTCAAGTCTCCAGTGTAATGTGGGAAAGGTTCTCAGGCCAGGAGGGAAAGGAGAGACCTTTAGGCCTGGGAGGAATGAGGGGATTTAAAGGGCAGAGAGTATATAAAGCCATGGAGGGGGGGGGGGGGTGTTTGCAAACATATGTTGTGTGCCTTGAAGGCATTTCTGATTCATAGAGACCCTAAGGCGAAGCTACGGCTGGGTTTTCTTGATAAGGTTGGTTGAGAGGAGGTTTGCCATGGCCTTCCCCCGAGGCTGAGAAAGTGTAACTTGCCCAAGGTCACCCAACGGGTTTCCATGGCCGAGCGAGGATTCGAACCCTGGTCTCCTGAGTCCACTCAAACCACTACACCACATTTGTGTCTGAGAAGAATGTGTGAGTTGCACCTCCAAAGCTGTGGAGTATACTCTTTGTTCAGAATGGACAAGGACAGTTGCTCTTTTGACCTTTATGGACGTAGAATCATAGAGTTGGAAGTGACCGCAAGGGCCATCCAGTCCAACCCCATTCTGCCATGTAGGAACTCTCAATCAAAGTATCCCCAACAGATGGCCATCCAGCCTCTGTTTAAAGACCTCCAAGGAAGGAGACTCCAGTACACTCCGAGGAAGGAGTGTGTTCCACTGTTGAACAGCCCTTACTGTCAGGAAGTTCCTCCTAATGTTGAGGTGGAATCTCTTTTCCTGTATCTTGCATCCATTGTTCCAGGTCCTGTTCTCTGGAGCAGCAGAAAACAAGCTTGCTCCCTCCTCAATATGACATCCCTTCAAGTATTTAAACAGGGCTATCATATCACCCCTTAACCTTCTCTTCTCCAGGCTAAACATCCCCAGTTCCCTAAGTTGTTCCTCATAGGACATGGTTTCCGGCTCTTCACCATTTTAGTCACCCTCCTTTGGACACATGGCTCCAGTTTTTCACACGAGGGAAAATTGGAAGGTTAAAGTGATCCCAATGCAGGGTCATCCAGGGCTTAGGTGTCGTGGGGAGGAAGCATAACACTACGGAAAAGTGAGACACCTTCCCATAGTTACCAGTAGTTTAATCATTCAGCGTTTCTCTGTTTCCTGGTCTCATCATGCCCAAACGCTAAGGGTTTCCCTTCCATGATCTGCTTGCCAAAGTCTAAGCCTGGTCACCTTTTGGAAGTACAGTACTCTTAAGATCTACTTGGGTCTCAGCATTTGAGGAAGTCTTTGTTCTTCTCTGTCATTGCCTTTATTTCCTTTTGGGAGGGATCAAGACCAACATAGTGAGACCTTAAAGAGGAGGTTGGGATCGGGTTAAAATGACCATTCCCTTGGAAGTTTAGTGGGTTACTTTGACCTTGGACCAGTCTCTCTCTCTCTCTCTCTCTCTTTGCCTAGGGCTGTTGTGGGGACAGAAGAGCCTTCCAAACAATGAGCCTCTTGGGGGAAAATTTGGATCAAAATATAGCAAACTAATAGGACTGGCTGGAGGCTACCATGTCAGTGGCGTAGTGAATCTGCTCTGGGTTTTGGTCCAAATTTTAGAGAGGCTGTCTACCTTTTTAAAGAGGGCTCATGTGAAATTCTGGTGGGAAGTAGGAAGAGAGGAAGGCCACATGCCAGATGGATGGACTCTATTAAGGAGGTCACAGGTATGGGTTTACAGGACCTAAGCAGGGCAGTGGCGGAGGGGGGGTCTTGGAGATGTCTCATCCATAGAGTCGCCATGGGTTGAGTTAACAAAAACCTTGACCAGACTCACCATCCCAATGGTACAGAAGCCAGCATTGTGTTGCTGTTCGCCTTCAAGTCATTCCTGATTTATGATGACTCTAACGCATGGAGTTTCCTTGGCAAGATTTGATCAGACAATGTTTGCCTTTGCCTTCCTCTGAGGCTCAGAGAGTGTGACTTGTCCAGTTTCATCCAGTGGGTTTCCATGGATGAGCAAGGATTCAAATCCATAGGAGTTTATCACACAGGATGGATCCCATGTAGAAACTGGATTTAAAAATCCAGAAACAACCTGCAAAAGCGGATTGATTTTCAGACACGTTGGGGTTAATAAGCAATAACGCAACATTAAACTGAATGGAAAGTCGACAAAACCTGATCTTTTTTACTTTCAGGATTTTCTGAATGTAAAAAGGAGAGGGTTTTGTCAACTTTCCATTCAGGTTAATGTTGTGTTAATGCTCATTAACCCTTATGTTGTATGAAAATCAACCCGATTTTGTGGGTTTCATCCACTTTCTGTTTGGTCTAACCCCCAACGTCTCCTGAAAATCTACCCGCTTTTGTGGGGTTTTGCAGTTTAAATTCAGTGTCTGCACAGGATCTGTCCCATGTGATAAACTCCATTGTTGAACACTTGAACTACTATACTGCACTGGCTCTTCCACTCACCACCGTTTGCTTGTTTTTAAAAGATGTTTATAATGGCATAAACTAGACTTCATCTGACACTAATCCATGAAAGACGGAGCTGTAATAAAGGTGTCACAGGTCTCTGTTGTTTGAAGCAACTGACTGAAGAAAGTTACCCCTCTAGATACTGCTGCTTTTAGATAGAATAGCCCAGGGGTAGGCAACCTTTTTGAGCCGGGGGCTGAGTTGCTGTCCCTCAGACAACTGGGGGGCCGAAGCCAAAAAATAAATAATTAAATATTTTTTAAAAAAATTTAAATAAATAAATAAACCGGGACAAATGTAGGACAACATTTTCAAATGGTGGACACTTTTTTTAAAAAAGTGGAGGACACACAAAAAAAAATTGCTGATTTTTTTTTAAATGTTAATATAAATGCATGTTTCTGAGGCGTCTATAGACAATTGCCCCCCCAAAGGCCCCGGCGGCAATCGGCGGCAGGACCGGGCTGGGGCCGGTCCCAAGGCCTCGCTGGGCCGCATCCGGCCCGCAGGCCGCAGGTTGCCTACCCCTGGAACAGCCTATAAATCTATTATCAGAATTGTTTTAGAACATAATGGCATATTTACTGAGTTGATGTGCTCTGTATCCTGTCATGTTGCTGGTTGTTGCAGTTATTAATGATGTAGTATTTATTTTTCTATAAATGATTTCCAGCGGAGATTTGGAGGAACGTAGATACACGTTGGGTAAAGCACTATAGATGGAACTATTACTTTTCTCTTTTTAGGATGAAAAGGGTTTTAGGAGTTCTCTAGACAAATCAATGGGAATGTAATATTTGTTTAGTTGCAGTTCTGCGGATCTAGACTTCATATCCCAGTCTGAAGAATTTTATAAAGGTCTTCCTGTTTCAACATTATGAAAAATATGGGCATACTGGCTCCACACATAACAGTTAAATATAGGATGTATAAGTGTCTCTGTTGTTGTTGTTCTTATTTGCCATCAAGTTGACTTTGACTCATGGCAATCCTTTCAATGAGAGACCTCCAAGTCACCCTGTCTTCACCATCCTTACTCTGGTCTTGCAGACTAAGAGCTGTGGCTTTGTTGAATCCATCCAAATGTGGTGCAGTCTTCCTCTTTTCCTACTGCCTTCCACTTTACCAAGCATTACTGTTATTCTTTCTCGTAATATGTACTTTTTCTTACTGCCTTCCACTTTAACAAGCATTATTGTCTTTTCTAATGAGTCATGCTTTCTCATGATATGTCCAAAGTACGAGAGTCTCCCTTTATTTAGCTTGGCTCCTAGGAAGATTTCAGGCTTGATTTGCTCTTGGACCCCTTTATTTGTCTTTTTGCCAGTCCGCAGTATCTGTAGAATTCTCCTCCAGTAACATATTTCCAATGAGTTGATCCTCTTCCTGTCAGCTTTCTTCGCTGTCCTGCTTTGTACACTTGATCTTAGCCAAAAGGCCGAGAAGCCGTTCACAACCATGCAGAGAAATTGGAAATATGTTGACATGGATAATCCTGGCTTTATTATTCAATTGATATATCTTTACACTTCGGCACAAGCATATTCCACGGTTTCAATCCATTTTCTACAGAGCTGTAGACATTAAATCCTGGGAGAGGAATTAGATGCATCTTTGCATGCATGTATTTAATGTAGAAATATATTTGCATGCAAATACATGCACACACCAACAGACTTCCAAGGCACTCATCCCCTGCTACCTTCATAACCAATAGCAAAACAGGTTTGAAATGAACACAAGCAGATTCATGACAAGATTAGACCTACTATGAAACATGGTTGAGTTAAACACCACAACTGGAGACAAACACAACCTGTTATGGCCAGTTTCAACAACACACCCTGTTTCAAGATCCAGTGCAGGAGTAGAATAAATGAGCACAATATAGAGGAAGCAGGGGAGAAACTTCCTCCAAGTAGAGCAGGTGGAGGAGGCCCTTAGGCCCACAGATCCTTGATCTGTGGATATAGGAATGTTACAAGCACATGAGGAACGTCCCTGGATATGTTGTCAACATCTATACTGTGTCCAAAGGTTTATTTTCAAATACAGAATGGTTTTCTTTGTAAGGTGGTTTATATCCAAAACAATCCAGTGATCAGGAGCAGGTGGCATTTGATGCAAAGCATGGAAGTAATGAATTCCAAGTTATGTGTAATAAGTGACTTTCTGTAATGCGCCCATGATAAAGTTGTTTCAGAAACAGCATAACACGTGGAAACCATGTGATTTGGTGAAGAAAGACACATTTTCTAATTCCTTTAAAAAGCTATTTTTAAATGACTTCTTAAAGACCTTTTCTAGATGCATTTTGAGTGAATGTTTCACGTTTTATGCCATTGTCTTATCACTCATAAGGCTGTCTTTTCGGAAGAATAACAGGTGTTTTTAAACAAGTTATTTTTAAAATGGTAAAGAATGGAAAATTACCTGAGGGATTCAAACAAAGTACATGCTTATTTATATTTAAAAGTAATTTTCCAAGCTTTGGCATGATTGTCAGATACTTTCTATATAAAAGAAGTTATTTATTCGAGGCAAGGCATTTACTATTTATCACTTGTCAACCTCATGAGGCAATGTATTTTGAGTTATGCACAAACCCCACATGCCTATACACAACCCCGTTGCTGCTGCTTTGTTCTTCCCTTTGCAAAAGATGTGACTGGACCTTCTTGACTTCTTTCCCTCTTCTTGCAAAGGAAGGAGCAAAGCAGAAGTGTGGCTTATTAATCCACATTTGATTATTCTAATACAGCCATAATATAGATGTGTGAAATCCTGAGCCCAAACCTCTCAGAGACATTCAGGAAAGGCTTATAGGTTTAGTGCTGAAGACTTGGAACTGCAGTATTTACCTCCTTGGCTAAATATTTGCTATTCCTTTTCCCCCTGCAGTGTTCCAAGAGTATTATATAACTAAAGTTCATCCCATCTGCCTTTTCAGAAAGTCAGTATGGGATGACCAGAATCCATCCACTTTATATACAGTCATAATTTAAATAAGAATGGGGGCTATAATTTAAAAAGGGCCCGCCAGTTTCAACAGTTGGTGGCTACTCTTCCCTATTCCTCACCCTTCTGTCCATTGGCTTATGGTTATACATTAACCAAACAGCAACATGAATAGTGTGTGCTTCCTTAAATAGGTATACAAAAATATTATTGCCACCACATAGTATTCTATAAGGACACCACCCAGCTAAGCATTTAACTGGTGCCACAACAAACTACCATTCCCAGAATTAGATAGCACTGAGCCAGTGCAGTTAAAGTGGGGTCAAACTGGATTATTTCTACAGTGCGGAAGCAGTCTGTGTTACACCCCATTTGGATTATTATGATGCACACCTCACATCTGAAGAGTGGACAGAAACTTTAACTGATCCAAAATGCTATAGCTAGACCTTTGATTGGGGCTGGTTACAAAAACCACATAACTCTCCTCTTACATCAGCTTCACTGGATATTGATCTTTTTCCAGAGCCCATCTAAATTTGGTTTTTACCTATAACCATTCAAAGTTGCCTGTTTCCAAAGCTGGTTGTGGCCTATGAACACCAATACAACTTAAATCTAGGCTATCTAAGGCCTGATACAGACCGCCACTTTGTGATGGCCTGGGGCTGAAATTAGGGCTCGGGAGAACGGAGCATACACACACTCTATGCGCTCCCGGCACCATTGTGGGCACATGCATGTTCAGACAGCGCACCACCGATGGCGTGCCTTGTGTACGTCCAAATGGGGCAGTGCACAAGAGACGTAACCGTGCCACTCCAGGGCACTAATGGCACCTTGGCAGCGGTGCAGAAAGGAGCTGCTTTTCACAGCTCCTTTTTGGAGCAGGTCATTGTTGTGCCCGTGCAGTTGTTGCGGCAATGATCCAGGGCAGAAAGGAATGGTGTCTCGCCATCCCTTCCTGCCCATCTGTACCAGGCCTAAAATACTATGTTTTGCCCAGGTGTTACCAAAATAATAGGTGGGGGGGGGATTGGAAGTCCCCACCAACTGTCAGCAATACCTCAAATGATGGGGAAAGTGGCTCTTGCAAGTCTCTTGGTAACCACTGGATAATTTGTACCAGTGTGCACCAGTACTGAGGAGGACTGCAGGTCTTCGATGAATTAAGAAGGTTTTATTTAGAAAAACGCAGATTAAAATTGCATTCAGACAGACATAACATACAAAGCTAACTGACATGGAAATATGGAAAGGAAAGGGGATAGTGGAGTTTTTAGGGGTTTGCAGTGGGGTTATAATGTGTAATAAGAAGACAGTGGAAAGCTGGAATGGCTCAGATTGGGAAGTCTAAGGATGACAGAGAGCATACACAGAGTGTGGGAGTGTATGCCGGTTGTGTGCCATCTGTATGTGCAGAGGTTAAGTTTTGAAACCACATTTATACCTTAAATGTGCAATCTGGCCAGGTAACAAATCACTTGTCCCAGGAATTGACAGTGAGGTTCTGGACTGCTTGTTGGATTTAATTTTAGTGTAACAAAAACAGTGATTTGATTGAGATATCCCTGATATAGATTGACAGGAAGGTTTGGTTGGGGACACAAAGGGAGTAGGCAGGGAGACTGGCTTACTGCTTTGGGTGCAAAGAGATCCTTTGCCTCAAGTTTGAAGATGAAACACACATTACTTGGGGTCCAGAAGGAGCGCTTTAGAATTGATTATTTTGTTTACCTGGGTGCTCCCATGCCTTGAGGAAACATTCTTTTTCTCCTGCCGAACCTGACCTAGTGTTCTTGAAAGGTCATCCATCTCTCACAAACATGCTATCTCTAGATATGAGATATAAAATACGAGGACCCCAAAATACATGTGGGGTGTGCAGGGGTGCTTAGCATAGGCTTTGAATGCTACAAGAGAAGAATCTCTCTTGGTCATATTGCTGAGTCAAAATGAAAGATATGGCCATCTCAGTCGCTGCTGTAGATTATGGAACTCTTTTCCATGGGAAACTAGGCTAGCCCTCTCCCTCTTTTCCTCACCAATGTGCAGGACTGTTTCCATTCAGGACTGACATGGACAGATGCTTTAAATGGATGAGCTGGGTTCTCGAAATTGAGAAATGCCAAATTGTTTTAATTTTGTGTTTTTAATGCCATGACCAGTTTAATTTCTATTTTAGTATGTATAACTTATTTTGGTTGGGTGAGTCTTGGAATTGTAGCCCCAAACAGTATCTGAGGCCCCATACAGACGGGCCAAAATAAAGCTGCTTCGGGTCACTTTGGAGGTATG
>NC_056526.1:116029707-116105099 GCF_019175285.1 Sceloporus undulatus
GGGCCAATTTCTAACACGGGATTTTGCATGATCACAGACATCTCCACAGAATAGTCATTCCCTCCTACATGGGAGAAAAGGGGAGAGACCCCTCAATGTGTTGCTTTCTAGCTGCAGCTTTTAAAAACTGAATTTTCTAAATTACTTAAACCCAGCTCCCCAAACTTTAAACTCAAACCCAAACTTGAACAAATTAAAGATTTTAAACTCTTTTAAGTTGCTCATTTAAAACCAAGGATGGGGAATATATGGTCTTCCATATGCTGTTGGCCTGCAGCTCCCATAAGCCCTAACCAGCACAGCCAGAAGTAAAGAATGCTGGGAGTTATAGTCAACTTATCCCTTATTTAAATGAGGCAGTTCAAAAATACCTACTTCCTCATGATCTGCAAAAGAGAGCTGACTGCTCCCTATTCATAACAGCAGCTCTGTGTAGTATTTCCTATTCTGCTTCCAAGCTGAAAAGACCTTGCACTGATTAAAGTCTATTTATCATGCAGCAGTTAAAGGCACAGAGCTTGGGAAGTGTGTGGAATGGAAAGGTTGACTGATGGGTCAACTGGTACTAATAATTATTTCACAGCAGAGAGAGCCAGAAATCACAATGAAGTAGTATGTCTACACAAGAATGACTTCTGTTATAAACAGTTTGATTGACATATATTAAGAGCTTGGAAAGATTAGGGATATTGTGATTAAAAGGTAAAGATAGTCCCTTGAAATGAATATCTAGTTGTAACCAACTGTAGGCGGCAGTGCTCATCTCCAATATTAAGCCGAAGAGTTAGCGTTGTCCAGGGACAACTCCAGTGGTCATGTGGCCAGCATGACTGCACCAAACGCTATTACCTTCCCACTGAAAAGTGGTACCTATGCATGGTTTCAAATTGCTAGAAAGCTGGGACTAGTGACAGGACTTCATCCCATCATGCAGTACTTGAGCCTTGCAACCTTCCGATCTACTGAGCCTCAGAATTGGCATCTTAACCACTACACTTTCAAAAATGTTACTTTTCAAATTCCGGGATGCCCACCAAAGAGCAACATTTCTTTTGTTTAAAAAGACACTGATGTCTTTACTAGCCCAGTTGGTAACAAGAGTTCCAAGTTCTTTCTTTGACCTTTCATACAACCTCACTGTTGCTTATTTTTTTACTTTCCACAACACCAGGGAAAGCTCATCTTGCAATGGATTTCTCCAATATTGGCATGTTGAACTAGTGAACCTTTGACTACAAATAACAAATTCACACCCCTGCAGGTGACATGCATGGTTGCAAACAATATGATCTTTAACAAAGAATGACTGCTTATTGTTTGGCTACAGAAAACAAAAGCTAAACAGATTAGTCACCAAGTACTTTTCCTGCTCACAAGTGAATGATTAAGAATCAAGGTGCCACTTTGTTTTCTTTCTGGCAGCATTCTTTTGCCTTTAACAGTTACATGACAAGTGGAAACACTAGTTAGAATTATAGAATTTTAAAGCTGAAAGCAAATCATAGAGGTCCTCCAGTCCAATGGTTATCAGTCTTTAATCCTAGGAACTCTAGCCAACATAGCCAATGGACAGGAATTCTGGGAGATGAAGTCCTAACCTTCTGGAAAACCAGAGGTTAACAATTGCAGGTTTGTTGCCATCTCCCATTATAAGAATCTTTCAGCTACAACACCTGACATATGGTTGTACGATCCACATCTTGACAAATTACTTTCTGGATTACAATGCCCAAAATCCCCCAGCCAGTGTAATGACAAATCTTCTAGTGTCTGCTTAAAATTATGGATTACAATTCCCCCAGTCCCACAAAAAACCGCCGTGATCATAGGAATGGCGGTATATAAATAAAATTTCAATCAATCAATCAATCAATCAATCAAAATCTCCTAGTGTCTGCGTAAGTAACTCAAGAAAAGTCCAGTAACACCATATAGGGTCTAGTCTAATTCACTGTTGAACAGTGTGCACTAGAAGTCATTTTGTCCTTACAGTTTCCTTACAGTTTCAGCCCAATAGTTTGAGTTCTTCCCCTGAAGCAACAGAAGTCTCCATCTGCTGTGTGACAACCCTTCAGCTATAACTATGGTTGAACTATAGCACTGCTCTGACATTTGTCTGAATAGCATAGGTCTAAAACTGGGGACAGGGACATGAGGACACACAACCACACTCTTTAAGTACTGCAAGGGCTGCCACAAAGAAGAGGACACAGGCTTGTTCTCTGATACCTCAGAGGATAGAACTAGGTCTAATGGTTTTAAGTTACAAGAATGTGGATTTCAAATGAATATTAGAAGGATCTTCTTAACAGTGAGAGTAGTTTGGCAGTGGAACCAATTGCCTAGAGAGGTGGTGGGGTCTCTGGATGCCTTCAGAAAGAGGCTGGACAGCCACCTGGTGGGAGTTTTCTAGCTGGAGATCCTCTACTGAGCAGGGGGTTGTCCCACAGGATTCATTCCAGCTATATGGTTCCATAATTCTATAAGCCATGCTCTCAGTGTCCCCTAGTAGTACTTGGACACAAATTAGATCAAAAGGCGGGGGTAGGGAAAGTGTGGCCTATGGGACACATACTATTCTTGAGACTCCTAAGGGCATCCCCTAAAGTTCCCCCCAACCCCCAGACCTTCACCACAAAACTCACCAAAAACCTCCAAAACCACCCACAAATGCAGCAATTTGTTTCACTTCAAACCACACTCCCCTACCCCCAGAAATCCAAAAGGCCCAAAAGTCATCCAAGACAATGTAAAGTCGAAGGCTTTAATGGCCAGCATAAATAGTTTTTTGTAGGTTTTTCGGGCTATGTGGCCATGTTCCCAAAAAGTTTCTTCCTGACGTTTCGCCAGCATCTGTGGCTGGCATCTTCAGAGAAGATCATCCAAGACAGAAGCCAAATGAGTGCCAAAACACACCAGTATGACCACACACCTAGGCAGATGAAGGAGAAGGAAAATGGTCCCTCCACAGTTGTCCACCCCATGATAACATGTTGAGCATGAAGATTTTAGGAGGTCTTTGTAACCACATTCAGCTGAACATAGCTACAAAGTTCCCATCAGCAGAAACCCTGAAAAGGTTGGGCAGGAATCCTGAAACAGTTGGGTTCCTGATTGTTGGTGCTTTAAAAACCACAATCATCCAACATGGTTACAGATCTTTCTTCAGGGTCTTCATGTTCAGCACATTATGGCCTAACATACTTCTAGGTGCTGGTGAACATTGCCCTCAGGACTCATGTACCACCCTCATCCCCATCCCCACTTTTAACCCTACGTGTGTTCATGTGAATGCTTGAACACAGCTAAAGCCTTCTGTTAATGTTTTCCTCTACTGACTAAATGTACTCATCTCTTTTGAATGCTTGTTCACCATTCTATTCCCATACCAAGCAAAGCTGCACCTGTTTTGTGCCTTTTGTGCTTTGCTTTCTATATAGTTACAGGAAGGCTGGCAGTATGACAGGGCTGATAGGTTATTTACCCAAGTGTATTTTTTACCAGGATGTGAAACTTTTTTTCACTATTGTGATAAAAACTACATTTTATAATCAGTTCTAACCTTTAACATTTTCTGTCCCAATATGATGAGATTCATGAATATGCTCTTTAATATTGTTATACCATTACATGCATCATTGCTGCAGCTTACAATTTAATTTTAGTTTCACATTCCAAAGTGCAATTTTATATAAAAACCCAGATTGTTGTTAGAATTGTGTATTCACCAGAGCATTTGCAGAAATGTTTCCAACTGTGTACACAGAGGCATTAGTAGAAATAATTTATTTCCTAGCTTTAGATGTTATACTGAGACACAATGTGGTTGAACTGGATGGAGGGGAGAATTGACAGCATCTCTTTAAAAAATGGATATAACTACCTTTAGAACCAGGAACAGAAAAAAAATGTGATTAGCATTGTTCTGCCAGCATTATTGTAAATTTCTTCTCCATGTGCCAAGATGGCATTCTCTAGACACTCTCAGTATAACACCTATGTAATAGTTGCACTGATAAAACATATTTGGATTGAATTTTCTGTTCTATGGCGCGTTACAGACACGCCTAAAGTCCGTACTAGGGTTAGGAAGGGGCGTAGTAGGGTTGAGAAGGGGCGTCACTTCCTGACGCCCCTCAACCCTAGTATGGACCGAGACCGTACAAAATGGCAGTGCCCGTACACATGGGGCCTGCCATTTTGACGTCGCAGATGCATAGCATCCTGATGTCAGGCGGCGGAAGTGACGTCGCGAGTGCGCGACTAGCACCTCGCGGCACCACCTCCAGGGTGCAGAAAGAAGCGCCATTTCGGCATTTTTTTTTCAGCTGCGTCCAGGAACCACGTGGTTTGGCCGCTGTGGTTCCTGGATGCACCAACCAATGGCGGCTGCAGAGCGCCCTTCTTGGGCACTCTGTAACACGCCTATATTTCTTTTTCTAACACACCTCTCTAACAGAGAAATCAACAACTGTGGCATTTAGAGGGCCTATTCTGTTTGTGGTACCTTCTGAGCCTCCCATAATTCCAGAAATGCCACAAAACAAACAAAAGTGAGAAACTCACCTCTGGCTTTGTAAAGCAGCAGGTTTTAATTTGAAAGACTGCAAATTGGGTCTGAAAGGCCAGTACAGACAGGCAAAATGTGACGGTCTGTACTAGGCCAAAGTCTATTTAAAGAGATAGTTGTTGCAATTTTCTGATCCCCTTGTGAGGATGGTAGAAAAAGTCAAGGGCTGCAAAAAATATTCTAGAGGCTTTGTGACCTGAGGGCTATATTTTGTCTGCTCCTACGCTAACATAAAGTGTAAAACAATGTAGTAAATAGTGTAAAAAGAGTTTAAAAGGGGAGGCTTTCTGTGAACGGAGATCATCTTCTCCATATGAAAAAACAGTTACTGTTGGATCCAGCCCTGTCTTTGGAAGTATGTGACTCTTGAGTGCCAATTCTTTTCATCGCACTTAGCAAAAATTTCCCCTCATATGGTCAGCTTTCCCATTCAATTTTCCCCTCTAATATATCTGTGTCTAAGGCTACATCTCATGTTATGATTAGTATTCTAGTCTTAAGACCTATGAAATCTACATGCATACTATCAAATATAAAGAGGACACAGACACAGAGAGAGATCTGCCATATTACATCTTTGGAGGTATTTAAAAAGGCGATAAAAAGGCGATAAAAAGGCGATAAAGCTGGATCTCTTCCGGCGGGCCTTTTCACACTAATCTCCAGCTGAATTAACCAAATTGATCCATCCACTCTTTCACTACCTCTCCCGATGGTCTCTTGAAATAATTCAACCTGTGTCAATCCTTAGTTCCAAAATTTGTAACTAAGTACACTGTACTGGGGATATTGTATTGTATCTTGATGTTTATGTGCAATTTTAGCAGAAGGATGGAAGGTTAAGGGGATTAGGGAAATTTTACTATTGTCTGTATATTTGTTTTACTGGAGTGTTGTTACCCGCCTGGATCCCGGAACGGAAAGTGACCAAGTACCTCAGAAGTAGAAACATTTCTTAGGACTCCAGTAGATCTAAAAAAAAAACACTTATTCAGATGGTGAAAATAATCCCAGTAGAATGTGGATTGAATCTTTTTGTTCACATGTATTTCAAATGTACCTGAGTTAGTTTTTTTTTTGGGGGGGGGAGCTGCCACCCCCCCCCTTAACCCAGGATAATTGATCTAGGAGTTTTTTCTGAGTTTTCTCAAAAGATTCACATTCGAGTGAGTGAATAACCAATGCGAATAGACCTGGGATAAACTAGGATAAAACTCTGCATGCCTTGAATATGTTTTGAATACATTCACATCATTATTGACTCCATCGTTATTCAGAGTGCTATCACATGTGAGCAACAGAACATGCAGAGTTGCATATAGATGTGGTTTCGATAAAAAAAAATTGGAACAACAAAACCAGGATGCATGGGTGAGATTATTTGCATAGTCATGCTAAAAAAAAATCTGAATAACCCCTTAGAAACATTTCCTTGGTTTGGGGTTAGGTAAATGCATCTATGTTTCCCTGCTCCTTCCTCCCTATGTCAGCCTCTTTTCCCCTTTTCTGACATGCTACACAGACAGGGTTGCTGAAGTCTGAGACTTGTTGTGCTTCTTGGTACCTCCGGGGGCGGGGGGAGAGGAAAATCTCTGGATAAGCAATACTCTATGAGGAAGAAGTTGAATTTTGTATTTGAAGTAGTTTTAAAGCCCAGGTACTCATCTCCACCCATTTCCAGCTGGTACCAGGCTTTTGTGGCTCTGTACAAAGGTTCTTGTATGTGTGCTGCCCTTGTGAAACATTGCTACACAGAAAGGTCAGGAGGAAGGGGAGAGGACTGGGGAGGGCAATGGTGAGTGTATGCACTTGGGCTCACCCTGTCTTTTGGAGCAATGAAGGTTACGAAGTGCCACTGTTGTGACTTGTGAGATGGCACCAGCAACATCAGGCTATAGATGAATTACTAGGTAAGACTTTCACAGGCCTCAAAGCAGTATGCGACATGAGATCCAAACCCTGGTTGGAATGGCAACAACTTATGCAGATACTGAGCACATTTTACAGCTTGCTTGACTATTTAAAAATGTTTGTTCCCCACCACCACCACCTTTAGGTTCCCTATCAACCAGTTAGGTTGACCTCAATACCAGAAAAGGTTTGGAAACAAAAACATGAAACAGTTAGTCTGTACACACTTAGAAAGGAATGCTGTAATTACTAAGGGCCAGCATAGGTTTCTCAAAAACAAGTCATGCCAAGCCAGCCACCACCACCTCCTTCTCCTCTTCCTTTTCCTCCTCTCCTTCTCCTTCTCCTGTTTGTTACAAGCTTTGTAAACCAGAGTAGTGCTGTGGATATAGTATAGGTTTATTTCAGTAAGATTTTTGACTAGGTCCACCCAACCACATGATATTCTTTAAGGCAAGCTGGTGAATTGTGGAATAGACAGTGCTACTGTTAGGTAGACTTGCAATTGTTTGACAGACCAAACCTAAAGAGTGCTCACCAAACTTCCACTGCATCCTGGAGAGAAGCGGCTAGTGGGGTGCCTCAGAGTTCTGTCCTTAGCCCAATTATACATGACTTGGATGAAGGAATAAAAAACACACTTATCAAATTTGCAGATGACCAAATAAGGATTATTAGCTAATACCTCAGAGGACAGGATCAGAATTCAAAATAATGTGGACAATTGAAAGAGCTGGGTCAAAACTAACAAAATGAAGTCCAACATGTATAAATGTAAGGTACTACATCTAGGCAGAAAAAAATGAAATGTACAAATGTAGGATGAGTGACACTTGGCTTAAAAGCAGTTCTAGGGCTCTGAGTAGACCATAAGCTAAACATTACAGTGTGATCCAGTGGCCAAAAAAAGTCACTGGAGCCCAGTGTTCAGATAAAAGAAAGCAGTAGTTCCAGTCAGTTCTGCATTGGTCAGACCTCACTTGAACAGTGTGTCCAGTTCTGGGCACCATAATTCAGGAAGGATATTGAGAAGCTGGAATGTGTCCAGTGGAGAGCAATCAAGGAGTTTATCGCATTGGCTTTGTTCCTGCAATAGACGCGGGATGTAACTTTAAGAAGGCAGATCTTATCACATTCTCGGGTCACCGAA
This sequence comes from Sceloporus undulatus, assembly GCF_019175285.1. Taxonomy (NCBI): domain Eukaryota; kingdom Metazoa; phylum Chordata; class Lepidosauria; order Squamata; family Phrynosomatidae; genus Sceloporus; species Sceloporus undulatus. The sequence goes on from NC_056526.1 coordinate 116,037,339, forward strand.
GACTACGCAACCCATTTGAAACACAAGCTTCTGCTGCATCTTTTCAAGAACAGGAAGATCCCATTCTTGAAAAGATGCTGGAGGAGCCCAGAAAAGTCTAGGTTGCAAACAGGTTGTATACTCCCCGGTGACCGGGAAATGCTATGAGACCTGCCTTCTTAAAGTTACATCCCAATTGCAAAACTCCATAGATGTTCAAAGCCTGGAAACCAAGCCCTACAAAGAACAACTTAAGGAATGGGGTATATTTAACATGAAGGGAAGACTGAGGAGTGACATAATAATTACTTTTAAATATCTGAACAAAGATAGCATAATAGTTATCTTTAAATATCAAGCAGAAGATGAAACAAGCTTGTTTTCTGCTGCTCCAGAGACTAGAACATTAAATCCAACAATAGATTCAAGTTACAAGGAAAGAGATTCCATCCAAACAGTAGGGAAGAATTTCTTGACTATAAGAGCAGTTTAACAGTTTAAGAGACTGACTCAGAGGATGATGGACTGTCCTTTGGAGGTTTTTAATATTTGATACTAGATGGCTTTTGCAGTCTCTTCTCTAATTTAGCCAAGCTTTATCCCAATTCTGAGCCCATTAACCAACTGTCCCCATTACCATTGACATAGTTATCTAGATGAGAAGCATTCTGATTTACCTTTCAGCTCTTGCCTGTTCTGCCTCTGTGACATTACCAGGATCCATCTACCTCTTCTTTCAGGTTTTGGCCCCAAAATCTATGGGAATGAATTCTTAGCGACCTCGCAAGCCCATAACACAGATCAACTCCCAAACTAAGTGGCATCGCCTTCAGAAAGTTATTGACTGGCTCTCTGATTTAAACCACTTGTGTAGCTTATCTTTTTTATAAACCAGCATTTAGCCAAAGATTCTCTGGGGGGAAAATGTACAGTTTAACATAGTTTTAAAATAATCACAAAGAGAGCCGCTATAAGAATCAGAAAAATCTAGTAGAAAGTCATAAAAACAGGTTAAGGAACCTCTTCCTCACACACTCAGTATTTTGGACTAGAATTCCAGAGCTCCTCCCAGCCTGGCCAGTGGGCCAAATGTTGCCCAGCCTTACCATAAGAAATAGACAAAGATGGAGTAAGGTGGATGCCAGGTGGTTTTCTCTGGTCGGCATTTTATATCTATTCACTGAGGAAGCTCTCTCCCTAGACACTTATCTCCATAATTTCAGGTGGTAGGATGACTTTGTGCGTTCATTCATGGGTTTAAGTAGGCTAATGTAGTTGAAACAGTTCCCTAGATTCTCAAAGTAACGGATACAGGATTTGAGACTGTCACTCTTTTTGCTAACAGGCTCTTTTATCTTAATTTGTTGTTGGTGTGTGTGTTCAAGTTATTTCTGATTTATGGCAACCCTAAGGTGACCCTATCATAGGGATTGCTGGATCAGATTTGTTCAGAGGGGGTTTGCCTTTCCCTTGGTTTGAGGCTGAGAATGTATGACTTGCCCAAGGTCACCCAGTGGGTTTCCATGGCTGAGAAGGAATGCATCCCCTGGTTTCTAGGGTCATAGTCCAAAGCTCAAAACACTACACCACACATAATCAGAAACTCAGAGGATGAAACTTTTTATTACTCCATCTCAGTTTTGAGGTACCGGTCTCCCCCTCCACAAGTTCTAGAAAATGTGCTGTATTTTGGGGAGTCCTGATTTCACATACTATTCTTTTAAGTTCCTGTTATTTAAAGTTCTTAATATGTAGAGCTCAAGTCCATAGATCCATGGATTCACAATTTTGTTTCTGCCTTTAGATACCCTCCACTCACATCAGCAATATGATCTGTGAGACTGGTGTCTAATCCTCTTGCATGATTGTTGATCATTTGGTCTTTCATGGGACTAGTTGGGCCTACAGTGAAAGGAAAGCCAAATATGTGTCTCCGTTTCAGAGTTTTGAAGGAATAATATTAATAACATCAATACTGTACTAATACAATCCTATTTCTCAGTATTTGAAACAAGTTATTGTCCCTTCAAAGGTAAAAGAAGTTATTGTCTTGATGTTCTATTTTAAGCTTGTCTGCTCTGGGTGGAGCATAGAAAAGGGAATATTTGCCTGTTGTGTGGTTCTATTCTTTTGATGTTTGCGTGATATATTATATTTTTCTCCAATGAATTTACCAGATGTCGCATAGATTTATGTCAGGCTTTCACTTCAGTTGTCAGAATACATGGAACTGTTTGCTGATATATTTATTTAAAGTCACCAATAGTCTCTCTCCTGTCCTGTATCAAATGCCAGCATGGGATTAGAAATGGAAGCAAAGTCCCCAGGTGGATTTTGTTTCTTGTTAGGCCTAGAAGACTTTCCCTCTTCTGGAACATTAAAAATGCCAGTGGTTTTTAGGGATTTTTCAAGTTTTAGAAGGGCTTAGGAAAAGTAACTTTTCGAAAAACAATTTCCAGGATCCGTTAGCCAACATGGGGAATTCTTGGAACTGTAAATGAACAAGTAACATTTCCAAGCTCTTCATTGTGGTTCTAATTTAATGCTAGCCAAGACAATAAAGACTATTGTGCTTGTTTAAACTCAGTTATAATCAAATAAATAAACTAACATGCCAGTGGCAAAATAATAATAATAATGATAATGATAATGATAATAATAATAATAACAACAACAACAAAAAAAGATATTTCTTGGTGGTTCTGTGTATGTGTGTGTCACTGTTGTTGTTCTGAACTAAACTCTTTTTGGTTTTCAAAAAGGAGCTCTTTATATGTAGTGTTTGCATCCTTGACTCAGCATACTCCAGCACATTAAATGGCTTAGAACAAACGTGACATTCATTTGGGGTTTGGGGGAAATATGGTGGTGGTTGTTGCTATTGTTGTAGGTGCCTTTGTGCACATGGGCAACAGGAACCTATAAATGCTAGGTGGATCAAATTCTGGGACAGTTTATTACTATATAGGTGACAAACATCCAAAGAGACTTTTTCAGATTAGGGTTCTCTATAGTTCCCATGAGTCTGAAAAACAATACATCGCAAGTGGTCAGGCGTGATGTGCGTTGATTTTAAATCCACATACGCAAACCCACACACATGCAATATTATTCCCACATATAGCATTTCCATAATTATATGGAGGTTTTCCCAGGCAGTGTTGTAAATAAATTGAAAAATATAACCAACGTAATTGCTTGGAGGTGTTTAGGGAGGCAGGCACTTCTAGGGACGGCATGAACAATAAAGGCGGAGGAGAGAGAGATTTGCCTATGTACACAAACCACTCCTGTTCATTTGTGCAGTCAAGTTATAAACAAGACGTTACTGGAAAAGTTTACACATTACTTATGGAGACGAGAGACCATAAGGTACCTTACTACAGTATATTGTGCCTGAAGTAATTGTGTCCAGTTCTGGTTGAACAGAGACCCTATTCTTCTTCTGAGGGGAAAAACGGATTAAATGGCAAGCTGGCCTGACTCCAGACAATACTAAATCTCTCAAAGGAAGAAATGCTTTCTTGATCTCTAAGCATTGTTCCCATACAAGCCTGGAAAAGTCTGCAAATAATGTTAAGATAAAGAAATCAAACACCTTTCCATTGAATCATGGGATGGAAATAGAAACAATGTTTCAGAGAGGCCTCATAATTATAGATCTTTCCCTGTCTATGGATTGCAGCTTACTCCGTGGTCAATGAAGCAGCTTTACAATGCACTAAAGAAATAATTGCTCTGATTTGGACATTATATTCCAAATTGTCACACTTTCTGAGAACGCAAATCCTCTTGTTACACATCTCTTAAGTCTATCAAGAAGATTGTCTTTTTAAAAAATCAATTGAGGAAAGTATCATAGACCAGGCCTGTGGTACAGATTAAATTACCTTTTTCTTCACAATCGCTAAAGCCTGTATTTCAAGAAACTGGGATAATACTGGATATAATGGTGATCTGGAACAATGCAATACAGTAGGAAAGGAATAACTGTTTTTCATAGAAAATGTAAAGAAGGCATTGCTTATTTGCATATAAACTGTTGATGTATAGGAAATGCGTCCTCCATCCCTGTCTAACTAAGTGCCTTAAAGGATTCACCTGCATGAAAACATCGGCTATGCCTCAAAGTACAAAAGGATCTCAATATGTACTTTACAAAAGTATTCCCATCAATAGATCAGAGCCTGATCATTGAGGGACTGGATTTTATTGGTCATAGCTTCATCATTGATTTCCTTGAAAGTGGGGATTATCAAATTTGATTGCTTTTAGTTTGTAATAGGATGGTTAAAATGTTATTCTAGTGAATACAGTATATAATAATCCATTGCCATTACCTTGATTTGGAATGATAATTTCTTTGTATGTTTTCTACCTTAATGGGCTTTGTGTGTTTAACTGCTTTTATTTTATTTGTTAACCCCCTAAGGATACAATTTGAAATAACTGAACATTGCTAAGATAGCCTGGATGATTTTTATGATGATCTATTAGGAGAATGTCACTCAAACTAGTGGGATTTGGTTGATCAATATTCATCTTGAGACAACATTTACAGTATTTAACAACTTTTTGTGGTGGTATTAACTCTAATTGCATTGATATCTGTGCTCTCTCTCACACACCTTTCATAACCTTAGATAGGTCCATGCTGTGTAGAAATGGCACCTCGTCCACCAGATGGAGATCTTTAAATCTCTTGATGTAATAGACACAAGACACCCTGCAGCTGTTCCCTTCTGTTCTCCCCTGGGTTGTGTTTCTCTCCCTCTTTACTGTCCAACAGACCTGAGATTTGTTTTCCACAGTAGAGAAAGAGGGCTGGAAGGTTGGCCTGGGAAGAAAGACATAGGAGCCTCTGCAGCCATCTTGTCTGATGTTGCACAGGAGATATAAACCTCCATCTGAGGTAAGAAGTAACAACCTATCAAACTTTAGACCACAAACACTGTGGGTCAGGGATCCTTCTTTCTTGCTTTTGCACCTCCAATGTACAATGAACCTACCTTATATGTTTGTGCTGTGAAGCATTTATGTCAACACTAACACAGCATTTCAAAATGTCTACAGTAAAAATAATGGGTGCATCTGCACTGTAGAAATAGTACAGTTTGACACCACTTTAACTACCGTGGCTCCATCCCACAGAATCCTGAGATTTATAATTTTGTGAGGCACCAGTATGCTTTGGCAGGGAAGGCTCTTGTAAAACTACAAATCCCAGGATTCTATAGGATGCAGCTACAACACTTAAAGTGGTGTCAAACTGGATTATTTCTCCAATGTAGCTGCACCCTGTAGGCGCATAAGAACATAAGAAACTGCTTTATACTGTCAGGCCATTGGTTTTTCTTCTAGCCCAGTGTTTTCAATAGTGCTTTGACTGATAGCTGCTTCCCAGGCTCCCTGGCAAGACTTTCGTCTGACCTACTTGGAGATATTGGAGATTAAACTATATCTTGAAATGTTACTTTTTAATGTAATTTGTTTAGTTGCTTTTTACAATGCTGAAACATAATTGGCCATTATTACTCATTCCAAAGTTTCCAAACCATCTTTGCAGTAATCATTGTTTTTCTCACCTTTTGTTAATGGGAGGGAGCTTTAGGATTGAAATTCCTACCCAAAAGCCTAAAAATGCCCTTCGAAGGTAACTGTAAAAATAACTAGAAGACATATAGCACCAATACAACAACATTGTTCCTATTTGTTACATTACTATTGAAATACAACTTCATTAAGCTCTTGCTACGAAGAAAGATAACTCAATATAGACGGGTGTGATGATGTCTGTGCTGGCCCGGATCTTCCAGGAGCAGCTCAGAGTATCCTGCCCTTTCTTTGTTCTGATACCAGGCAACTGTTTGCATATGTATCATTCTGTGCCACCTGACATATCCATAGGAGTGCACATCACTCACTCTGAGCTGCAAATGAGGCACCCAGCGACAAATACCTTATCCTTAACTTAGAATGAGTGACCCGACACCATGGTAGATTCACCAGGCAGCACAGCAGGACATGTATGTGTAAAGTTGCCCAGCATCAGAATGGAGGGCTCTGGATTTTCCAGGAAGATTGACAATAAACAGTTTTTTATTCTGTTTTAAGAAGGATATACTCCAGGTTTTGTGCTGAATAGACTGGATGTTGTCCAATCTGTATACGCCACACTCAGGGATTGGGCCCTGCATCGTCTGGATTCCCCACTGAGCAGACAGAGAGGAGGCCATTTTAGTTGGCCTATGCAGACAGGACTTGTGTTGCATAAAAATTCCCAACTCTGCATCAAACATGCAACCATTTCCATGTGAAGCACATATGCTGCCATTGGACCTCCGTGGCTGTTCTTTAATAGCACTGTAAACTCATGAAATCTGCAGCTGGCTTTTGTCGCACATGCGCATGTTTTTCTTATGGATCAGTGTGATGACCTTTGTTTTTCCTGTAAACTCTCTTGCTATTGTTCCTACTTTGCAGAAGAATGAACCAACACTAAAAGGCAATGACTTGCCCAAGGCCATCCAACAAGCTCCACAGGTGAACTCTGTATGTGAACCCACAGTGAGGCCAAATGTACTGCCTGCTGGGTCACTGTTTTTCTCATGTTTAGTCATTTCCAATGGAAAGATACAACTGAGGTGACAACCTGGCTGTTTGGTTTTTCCTAAATTTCCCTTTCCCCTTACCGTAAGAAATGGAGAAATGCAAATGGCGAGTTAAATGGAATGTTGTGGGGGAAATTTGTCTCCACAAAAGGAGTTCCAGCAAGGTACTCCATCACCATTCCAATTCTATTTTTCCTTTCTGATACTACTTTACATTATTATTATTTTTTTGAGAGGAGGGACTATTTACTGTGATTTTTCTTTTCAGTTTTTTTTAAATATTAGCAGCTCTGGAGCATTTGCCCCAGCCCCAAATGCTCTTGTTTTCCATTAAGACTATTCTAGGATATTCACCACTTGTGACTGATAAACAGATACACTGACTCCCTCGATTCCATGCCAGCATTCTCTGAAGATGCCAGCCAAAGATGCCATCAAAACATCAGGAATAAACTCTTCCAGAACATGGCCACATAGTCCAAAAACCCCACAAAAAACTATAGATACACTGACACGTAAAATTTCTGTTTACTGAATGGATGGTAGCCTTTTTCATTTATAGGTGGGAGGGAACTCCCCTCTCTTGTATCTAAAGATCTGAGACCATCTACAGACAGAGAGAGGCACAGAGAATTATAAAATATATTTGTCTGGTATGTGAAAACCAGGATTCCATAAAGTAACACATGAACACTCAGGGCAGCCAAATCTTTGGTCTGGTTTATTTGTTTCATAGGAAAGTTGTCTTGCCCCAGAGTGACACCTGCCAACCCACTGTAAACAATTAATTTGAGGGATGGGTTATTCTGTCACTATCTGTTCTAGTTTTACTAGGAACATTGTTTTGGACCTGACACTATAGTTGCTTTATTGAAAGTATTCTGCATTTTCTGTAAAATAAGTATAGACTGTAAAATTTGGATTATACTGTTTCAGACTCCAAGTGGGCAAAAAGTCACATTGACTGTTTACGCACACAAAGACACAAACACAACCTGCCTATATGTAGTAACTAGTTAGGTGAGAGAGTTTATGTGCTTTCTTGATAGCCTTGTTTACTGTGTGTGTGTGTGTGTGTGTGTGTGTGTGTGTGTGAGAGAGAGAGAGAGAGAGTGTTTAAATACAGGGAAAATATTCAAAAACATTTGCATTCTTAAATGGCTCAATAAACCCTACTGCTTTCTGAACAGCATGTAGGTAGTATCTTAGTCTCTCCCATAGTATGCATATACAATTCATTGCAGAGATATTGAGATTCTGTTTCTCCTTCAGTTAGATTCTCAGCATGTACCAAGGAACTCTTTTCATTTGTGTTCATTTTACCTTCTACCTTTAAGATCTGATCAGCACTGAAAATGACATCTCTCAGCTGGTGTCTTTGTCTTTTAGGGAGTAACATATCAAGGGAACAAGTGCTATATTGTTCTCCATCCCCCATTGCCTCTGCCTAAATATCCTATTCAGGCTTCAAGGAGTTAGCAATCCTGTTTAAGTCTCTTAAAGTCTGTCTCATGATGCAGTGGCCTGCAATTGTTAGTTCTGTAAATTTCATGACACTTTCCCACCACCGCCTTGTTTCAGTTGGGGGAGGGACAGATGTTTGATACTTACAAGCATTTGTTTTTCATGTTTCTAGCATGAACCTGAGGGTCATATGATTTGGGGCTACCTAAGTAATCCGTATTGGAATATATATAATTACTGTAGTGATGGATTCTTCTTAGGGCAACTGCAAACGTGACTGAATTTCTCTGAGGTTAGTCTAATGTTGATAATGCAGCAGCTTGACCAACCAAAAGGGGTGATACATGTCACATTATGTTCTGTAAATACTCTAGTATCACATCATCTGATGATGCCATAATTGAATAATGTTTATGTAAAATAATTTTGTTGTTAAAAACTGATGCCAAACTGAACATTAGTAGAGTGAGAAGATCCATCAGTGTAGTTTCATGGCAGAGGGGAAGAGAGGAGACCACACCAACACTGACCAGTGGGGGAATGGAGCTGTGTTCAGGTGCATAGTTGGCACCTCACCAGTATTATTATTATTATTATTATTATTATTAATATTAATATCCCGCCCCTCTACGAAATGCAATCTGGGTGACTTACAACATTACATGTAAACAGTATGTCAGCCCACTGTGTTGCACTACCCAGCTACTGTACAACAGTGGGAACCACATACACAAGGGGTTCTGGGATGCCTTCTTGTGTGAGCATGGAAAATATACAACTGTTATATAACAAGCAGTTTCACTGTGCCAGAATTAGAGTCATGCCTGGGAACTGACTCTCTGTTGTATTTTAGGTCTCAGATGGCCCAAAAAGACTGCCATCTGGCCAATCCAGGGATGGGGCATGCACATGTTAAACACCCCTGGATCACTCTGAAGGAGAGGCTGCACCAGGGCCACCAAATGCAGCCCAAAACTGGCCATGAAAGGAGTGGTTTCTTACCACTCCTTTTCGTGGTCCATTGAGGACTGTGGTGGCATGCCCTTGGGACAGCAGTGTCTGGTTGCTGTGGTCCTGGGGAAATCAGGGTGGGAGTAGCCGGAGACCCCATCTTTAGTCCCGTCTGCTTAAGCCTTTAGACTCCCATGGTACAGTACAATTTTTTAAACCTCATAGAAATCCCAGTTTAACAAGTTGTAACTCATCTATATCTCTCAATACATTGTGAACTAGGCTCGATTGGGAGAACCAGTGCCCATGAATCAGAATCCTATCTAAAGGGAAGCTTGCACCTCAGGCAAATATTGTCTAGTATTCTTTTCATATTACTGAATACAACTAACCTTAAAAAGTGAAATAATTATGAGAATTATTTTCCCAAACACAAATTCTGTATCCCCTACCAATCCCAACACCATGTAGCACATACTTAATCACTACTCCATTCAATATCTAGGCTTTGAGGGATGCCCAAAGTAAAGAAAAAAATGCTCATTTTACTGGCCTGGAAGCAGCATTGTCATGTGAATCAGATCTGGTTCATATGTGGCATGGATATCACTTGATTATCTGACACTTCATGACTCCCAGATCAATGTATGAACCATCTTCATTGAAAAGGTTTGAGCTGGGAGTGAGAAGAAATGCAGATATGTGAGTTCTCTCTCTAGTATTTGACCCATCACCCAGAAAGACCATCACTTCATGCTGCGGTCATCTGATAATGTACATTCATGAAGGCCTCAGTCCTGTCAAGAGCCCTTTTGATCAAATGACCCATTTGTGTTTCATTCTGGATTATGTACAGATTCTTAACATTGGAGATATCAGGAAACATACAATACCCATTAACTGCAGCGACAGAAGCCCCCAGTGCTCCGTCTGAAGAATCTGGTTTTCAGTGCAGTGTGTATTTTAAACAGTGTTTTGCTCAAGTTACAGCCAAAGCAGTAGTAATTAATCAGTGAAATACACGATTAATCACAGTAATTAATGAATTTAATGCTTTCATCCCTAATTATTGCTCTCATATTCATGAGTTGGGAACTGAAGCAATCATAAGGAAGCAGTGCTCACAAGGTCAGAAAGAATCTGAGCAGAGAGTATGTTACCTGCCACCACTTCTCCGTCTGCCACACAGACACAAATTTTAAAAAAGAAAAAGCACAGAATCTAGCAAGTCCAAATGTTGTACTTGTATTTCCTGCTATTTCATTTAAGTATAATCATCACTTCATGACTGCACCATCAAATGAGGACATGCTTGTTTAAATAGTTCATGAGATAAGATATAATTCCATAGATGATACTTCCACACACATCCCCTGTAAACAGGTCAGTTCACATATTCATTTTCCAGTCTTCCTGTATACAGTTTCCACATGTAGAAGAACTTGAGTTATACATGTATGTGTGTGCTTGCATGCCAACCTAAAGATTCATGAGAGAGTGGAGAAATATATTATTCCAACAGGAGGACTACGAAGAAGCAATATGAAACCAAATTACATTGTACCTACTGGAATATTAATTATGATTGATAGTCTTTTCTATTGTAAGCCTTTAATAATACTGTTGGAGATCTAATCACTTATCTGAGTAACAAGCTATCTAGGCCACAAATAACTCTCAGTATAAGAGTAATGACAAGGTACGAAGAGTGACTTGAGAAAACCAGGCGGGAATTGTACAGAGGGAGGCTGAAGGAATAGTGATTGATTCCTGCAGTTTACACAAGGAGGACACCACCTTCGTAGGGAAAGCCTACAGCTATTTTCTTCAGATTGCCTCTCCAGACCAGTGCTAAGAGCTAGCCAACAGGGATTTCACTCTTGGAATGCAGCTTGACTTGCTAGGCAATAATGACAACTAGAAAGGGAAAATAGGCATCATGTGTAGCAACTCTGATTCCAGTGCCGATGTAACTACATCAACATTCAGCTCATAAATGCATTCCTCCCCACACATACTGACAGAACTCCTGACAACTGGAATACTTGGTGAGTTTTAAAAAATTGAGGTACATTTGGAATTTAAAACAGAAACTGTGTTTATTTGAAAGTTTTGCAGGGCACCCTGTTGTTGGATGTACCTCTCATTTGAAAGTAAAATGGATAGGCATTCTCCTCTGAGGTCAAGTAATGTTGCTGCGTCTCTGCGCAGAAAATAATTGAACTGAAGTGATGCAGTATCATCCCTGTGGAGAACAGCAGTGGAATTAGCTGCCTCCAGCAGAAACTGAATGAAAGGGCAAGAAGGTTTGTAGCTCAGTAGTTGAGTACACAGGCCTCAGGTTCCCAGACCTCTCCAAGTAAGGATTGGAATGATTTCTCTGTGAAACACTGCTGATTTTCTGCCAGGCAAGTAAGGTGTGGAGGGGAAATCTGTGTGAGAGGACTAAAACCCTGCAACCCTGATTTATTTTTTGTGGCCCACTAGCAAGTGTGACACAACATAGGCCACTGCCTGAGACAGGAAGATATGTATTATCTGCCACTACTCCTATGCTCCTCTCTACAACTTCCTTGGTCTCAAATGTCTGACTCGGAGGAATCCATGCTTGAAAGAGGCAATTGTAGCTAATTGGCAAACAGATGGAATAGATTGCCTTACACCTTCAATTGTTTATTTTGTGCACACCCATTTTTAATTGTCATCATCACCACCTTCTATGACATATTCTTCTCTTTACAAAAGAATCATTTTCAGTTCTTCACAAACCTTATGCTTGCTATGCACTAGTAAGGCTATTGGAGCTTCGTCTGCAGACTTCTGACAGTGTGAGAAAGTAGTAACATACTATGTATGTTCATGGAGTTTTACAGAGGAACAAAAATAAATGTCATGCCCCTGTCCCAAAGGACCTTACCATTTTTATTAGTAAGACTCAGAAATGGCAGATGAATAGGTGTATCTGTTGTTATCTACACAGATTTCATTTGTTTCTTTGTTGGGTTTATGTGTGTGAGATAAAGACACATTTCTAAAACTTAGAAATAGATCTGCGGTGGTTTAAAATGGGTTTAAAGAGATGGTCTAAAATGGGTTGGGGTCTTTTCAGGAGGTGAAAGATTCCTAATTTTAAGCCTTCGGTGTCAGAATTCCCTATTCTTGTCTGGGCCACGGCTTTTCAGGTTCTCCTTCCTGATCTATTTGCTCATCTATAATATGGGATGATTATACTATGCAGAGCTGTTGCAAGAATGGATATGAAGATGGCTGACACTTGCAATGTTCTATATAAATGCTAATCATTTTATTATTAATGTTAAGAGAAGCTTACTTAACAGATGTTCAAGGACATGAGAGAACACATCACATCAACATTTTGACTTTTAATAGTCTGTTATATAACTTGGGGGTGTAGGAAATGACAGCGTCTTCAGCAGAACCATATAAACTATTATATTTTTTTTTCCTTTATGAAGAAATGAGTGTCTTCCCAGGAAGAGATCTGTTTGCGAAATTGTTCTGTTTAATAAAATCTCCATGGTGTGCATGAATCCACACACAGAGGGATGAGCACATGCAAACACAGTCTTTTCTACTCTTGCAACCTCTTGTTGCTAAACTACATTTTTTTCCTATAGCAAGTCAGACACTTTACATTGTTTTTCTGCCACTGTTTCCTTCTGAAAGACAATTGTGTTTGAAAGTATAGGAAGCGAGAATTTGTGGTTGGTTTTGTTTCCAATAGTCGCCATAGTAACAGCCTCGCTAAAACATTAACTTTTGCAAAATCCGTGTTCCTGCTGTCAGTGAAATAGATTATGCTGTGCCAAAGGTTTCCAGCAACTTTTCAGAGTGGCATGGTTTTGTTTCATGAAAAAGGAATCGTTTTGATGATGCTTTCTGGTTATTAGTACAAAACTGGAGACCAAGAGAACCTTACTCTGTTCTGTTGTTTTATCTCCAAAAAAAGTATAGCTTTATGTTAACAGAGCCACAATTCCTTCTGTCTAAGCATACAAACTGCAATGATAGAGACTTCTCTCATAGCAATAACAAGTGCATTTCTATAACACTTACCAGTGAACTAACACTCCCTAAGTGGTTTACAATGTGTAAACTATTTGCCCCCAACAAGCTGGGTACTCATTTTACCAACCTACAAAAGGATGGAAGGCAGAGTCGACCCTGGTGCCCTGCCTAGGATCGAACTTGCAACTTTGTGGCTGTGAGTGGCTGCAGTAGTGGCATTTTACCATTGCGCCACCAGAGCTGGATAAATAACGGCTAAATAAATAACAAAATAAAAGGAATAGGAGGAGCAATTCAGGATACTCTTGACCTTACTCCTTGCTTGGAGAATGGTATTCTAGAAAGTAGATAACAAATTACTTTAAAATCTCTCTCTCTCTCTCTCTCTCTCTCTCTATATATATATATATATATATATAATGAGAAAAGGGCTAATGAGGCAAGAAAGTGGTAATTCTTGCATTCTGCTGTAAAGGACGGCCCCGAGGCAACCCTAGCACATATCCAGGCCGATACCGCCATAGAAAGGCTTCTCTGCCAAATCAGTATTTTCTTTATTCTCACTAGCCATTTGAAATCAGTAATCTTAGCTTTTTTTAAAAAAATGCTTGCCTATTCTGTTTTACAGCTATCTTATGAAACTGCTGAGAATTTAGTTTGCTGCTTTGTGGTTATTATATATTACATTGCCTTATTTTGTTTGCTTGTGAATCACCCAAAGAACATTATTATTAGAGAGTCTGAATAAATAAATAAATGCTTTAAATAAATAATGGACTATCTTACACAAATAGGTTTTTCTTTACTCCCCACCCCACCCCACCCCACCCCATTCCATAACCTATCAATGAGAACAAAAGCCATAAATGAGAACACAAATTGCTGGAAAGATAAAATGGACCACCCTCTTTCACTCAACCCAGAGCCAGAGGCAAGGGCAACAGCCATTTCTGTGGCCTGCCCTCTTGTTCAGCAACTACCAGGACATTTATTGTTTGCAGACACAGTGAGTAACACGCCTTTGTAGAGACAGGTATTCATCCAGATCTGAAAGGGATGGAACGGAGCTAGCCAGCTATTCTCAATGACAAAATTCCTCCAACAAAAGGAAGTGTGCAAGATGAGCCCAACACTGAAAGCTGCCTCAAAGCAGTCCGGCCAGCTTGGTATATTTACATTTTTAGCTCCAGGGATTTAGCTCTAACTGGGTCTGTATCTACATCCATATGACTGTCACATGAGGAAACAAGAGAATTCAGTTCATAAAATAGTGCTCAAATAAATCAGAATGCTCTAGGCTGTCTTAAGCTCATAGCCCTTGCCTGTATAAATAGCCCTTGGCATATTTTTCTCTCCGTCTTGTCAATAATCTTCAGTGACTAACTTGTACTTTGTAATGAGGAAGACATTGCCTTGTCCTGCCTCCTCCCAAAATATTCAGTGCCTTTATCCTTTCTGTGGATTAGTGTGAGCTTCCTAAAATAGTAACAAACCAAGAGGCATCTCAGTTTCTCATTTATCTACTTCTCAGCACCTTAATAAATAATCCTGACAAAAATGGCAAGAATGCTCCTTTTTGTAGGAATCAGTGAAAAATTCATTCTGTTCGCATTTCAATGAGAACTTACCAAATACACAGTTCTTGAACTTAAATGTGAACACATGGAGACCTCAAATCAATACTTTTTCAAAATGGATGGTGTAAGGCCCATACAGACAGGCCAAATTAAAGCTGTTTTGGGCCACTTTGGAAGTATGTTGTTTAAATGATGCACGTGTCCTAAGAGGCCAGAAACCATGCCAAAGCCACGCACCAGTTCTAAGAACTGGAGCGCAGCTTTGGTGCAGCTTCTGGCCTCTTAAGATGCATGTGTCATTTAAACAGCATACCTCCAAAGTGAACCAAAGTAGCTTTATTTTGGCCTGTCTGTACGGGCCCGGAGTTTGCAAAAAAAAAGTGTACAAATCTGGATATATTTAAAACAGTCAATATTGAAAAGTAAGATATCCAGCACTGTAGTTTGAGCATTGGACTACGATTCTGGGGATCAGGGTTCAAATCCCCACTCAAGCATGGAAACCTATTGAGTGACATTAGGTAAGTTGAACTCTTTCAGCCTCAGATGGAGGCAAAGGCAAACCCTCTTCTATTATTATTATTATTATTATTAACCTTTATTTATGAAGCGCTGTAAATTTACACAGTGCTGTACATACAGTCTTTTAAATTAGACGGTTCCCTGCCCTTGGGCTTACAATCTAAAAAGACATGACACAAAACACACAAACATACAAAAATGATATGTGTGCCTTAGGGGAACCATAAATCAGAAACAACTTGAAGGCACATGACAACACTGAGAAGTGTATTTATTTATTTATTTTTAGAAAATGCACACAGATATGCTTGATTCCTGGGAGAAAAAATAATATGGAATACACAAAACTATATCTGTTGAAATATAGGGACACACTATATATGTTGAAAAGCAGGGATAAAAATACACATTTTTGCAAAAGTACAGAATTTTGTGTGAAACGACAACAACAAACAAAAACAATTATCAATCCAGGACAGAAATTCACAGTCCAATGTGTATAGAGGGTAATCATGAAAAAAAAATCTGAACGAATTCAAGCATGATAGATACTCCCATCCTTATGGAAAAACGTACAGGCGAGTTGCTGTGTCAGTCCATTGCAGTAAAAACAAGAGTCATGTGACACCTTAACAATCACAAATTTCACGTGAATAATGCAGCTCACCTCATCAGATATGATTCACTTTATCAGCATCTGATGAAGTGAGCTGCATGCCAAGAACATTTTTACGCCACATAAGGTGTTTTAGTCTTTGAAGTACCATAAGACTGCTTGTTGGTTGGCCCAACTGGATACATATCAAAGCAGCATACATTTAAAAATTATCAGAATTCAAGAACAAATAGTTACCTGTTAGGTAATGGATACACATTTCATTGCAAATCTTCTACCTTAATTCTACCTTATCCTGCTGTGTCTTTCTTCCCATTGTTTTAAATTTAGATTGTAAGCTTTTTGGGACAGAGTACTATATTTTGTTCATGTTTCTCTGTTCTCTATAAAGCTATGGAGACCGGGATATATGAGAAGGAACTATTATAGCTTGAGGGCGTCCTATGTCCTAGTCCGTTCTCTATCCATTCTTCTGTTTTCTTTGGACACTAGTTGGAAATAGGTGTGTGTTGGCTTAATGTGATGTTTTGTTTTCCTTATTTTGACAATGCTTCTATCCAAACCAAAGTCCATCTATAGAAACATTGGGCTATTCCACATTATGTCATTCTCCTTTACTCACTGGGAATATAGCTGCAAGCGAGGATACAGCTTTAGGCCACAATCTAACATATACAATCAAACCCTTTCTATTGCAATCCAAGTGAACATGACTGGGATTTAAATGTAACAGGCTGGGCCCATGTGTTCACTTAAAGTGTACAGAAGAGCATGAGAGAAGATTAAAATGTAATTTTACACAAGCATAACAAGGGAAATACAGTGGTCCCTTGCCTTACGCGGGGGATCTCTTCCAGACTCCTCCGCGTAAGGCAAATAGCATGTATACTTGAGCCCCATTGAAAATAATGGGGCTCATGGATGGCACACAGCATGGTATGGCATGGCATGGCGTGGCATGCGCACCATGGGCACGCACACCATTGCCATTTCTGTCGCACAGCTTTCAGCATAAGCTGAAAGCTGCATATAGCGCACCCACGTATGACACGGGTGCGCTGTATTAGGTTCTGTCTGCCTTTTTATGTTAATTATTTGTTTTATCCTGCTTTTGATTTAAATTGATACATTAATTTTGAAGTGCTTATTTTTGTGCTCTATGCATTTTAAATTTTGTAAGAATGTTTGAGTTTATGTAATAAAGTGTGATAGAATTGTTTAAAATAAATTCAAACTTGAATGACATTAGGGTTGAAAATGTTAGCCTATTTACTGTTCCACTTTGATCCTTATGTCAAACAAGCTTGTGTGTTCCTGCATTGTCAAAAACATAGACTGGTTTCATGTAACTGTACATAACAGGTATCCCAGTCTGGGGAGTGACCATCTTAAGGAATTCATTCCTTTACAAAGCAAAATAATCTTCGCATAGCCTGCAAGGAAGAAAAAAAGAGAAAAAAACAACCTGAGCAACCCAAAGCATTACATTTGAATTGCTGTGAAAACTGAGCACCCAAACCACACACCAGTGCCTCTCCGCCCCACAGGCTGCAAAAGGTCAAATGCCAAAACAACAACTGCTTTGATGACTTCTTTGCTCATGCCAAAGGAGAAACATGAACATAACCATGAACTAGTGTGAACTTAAGGAAGGTGCCAAAGCTGGCTTAGCATTTTTCATTGAGACTTTAACCATGTGATATGGAGGGAATGTATAATTCAGGAATGAAATGGAAGACTGTAGCAAGTACTGAGAAATATCATAATCTAGACATTCTTGTATTCATTTATTTATTTAAAAGCCTTTCACGCAGTTTGCTTGTTTTTTCAATCACTAGTATGCTCACCAAATTATTCTTGAAAAAAACATAACAGCCACACTTAATATTTAGAGCCAAAGTACACAACCTTTCAGCTATAAATGTCAGCTATGGGGTAAAGAAGCACACTTGCGTGAAAACACATGTATACCATACATCTTAGTGTAGACTCATACCCAATATAAAATAGTTGCTTATTTTCTTTGCTTGCTCATTTTTATTTCATCTATATCCCACCTTTCTCCAACATGGGATCCAAGGCGGCATACATTCTTTTAAAAACATAACCAACAAGCTTTCAATATAAAACTTAAAACATGGATCTAATGTTTGTATTTCTTCTGCCAAATGTTCTTTCTCCAACTCTGCACCAGTCCTTTTGCTAGCCAGCAAATGACCTGATGAATTTACTGTTTCAGAGCTTGCTACTTCCACATATAGTATTATTTTTAATCTAAATGGTCATGATGCAGCTATTTTCTGTGGTTGCTTTACAGTGTTTGTATGTTTCACCCATCAGATTGCCAAGAAGTTAAAAAATATAAACTATTATGTCATGGCTTTCTTCTTCTCTAAAATGAACACCTTTTGTATACTTATGCCTTGGAAAAGTAGTTAGAAGCATCTGCTACAGTGGAGCTTCTAAAATATACCAGCCAGTGAAAATCATTCTCTTTAAAGTGGAATATCCTAGGAAACATTCCAGCCTATAAAATTTGTGCTGGCTGCTAAAATTTGGAGTTAGGATTCTGTGTATTGATAACAATATCCTATCAGCTAAACGTTGTGGTGATAGTTTCTTTGATTGATTAAAATGTTATAATAATGTTTCTGTCTCCTGGGGTGGTCAAGACAATTCATGCAACAGGGATCATAAAAAAAATCACAACAAAATAAAAGAAAATGAGATGGACAGGCTTTGAAAAACACTATTGCAGCTAATGGCACAACTGCAGAGGAGCAGTAGACAGGTAACACCAAGCAACTATGCATTCTCAAGAACTGCAAACTGCTGTCTTCACTGTTCCCCTAAAGAAGGTAGAGGGGATTCAAGGAGAGTGCATCTACACTGTGGAAATAATGCAATTTGACACCACTTTAACAGCTATGGCTCTATTCTACAGAATAATGGGATTTGTAGATTTGTAGTTTAGTGAGGCACCAACACTCTTTGGTAGAGAAGGCTAAAGATCTTGTAAAACTACACATCCCAGGATTCCATAGGATTGAGCTTCAGCACTTAAAGTGGTATCAAACTGCATTATTTCTACAGTATAGATGCACCCTGTGTCTGAATACAGCCAGTACGATATTCTTTGTACAACTTGCCAGACTTCAAAGTGCAGCGAAACAATATGCAATCCAATCACGCTCAGATACATATAAATGTTCCATCCGTAACGTTCTGGATAAAATAAATGTTTTAAACTGGGAAAGGAAACAAGTGCAATTTCTCTAAATAACCAGCACCCTGCAGTTATAACAAAGCTACTATTTACATGGCAACAGGAGGAGGAGAGTATAACACCTTGGCAGCAGGTGTTAGTCTGTTCTTCTGTCTCACCTCTGCCTCTATCGCACTTTTTAAATTTAGTTTAATTTAAATATTTATAACCCACCCTCTATCTAAAGATATCAGGGCAGCATCAGATCAACCTGACCAATTTAAAACAAGGGAAACAATAAAATGATTTGTAAGGGGATATAAAACAATTTACCAGGTTAAATGAAGACAGGTCAAAAAAGGATAAAATAGTTTTAAATGATTTAAAACCATGCATAGCTACATAAAGGTAGGTGGAACACAGAAAAATCTAACAGGGAAGAGAACAAAGAGGATATTCTTTCCTTAGAGAAAGGGGTCAGGGGAAGAATTTGAAGGAAAGTTTAATATTTTAAAACTGTTGTTAATTGGTATGTTTTTTTAATGATAAGAAGAAAGGGGTGAAAGAGAAAAGAAGAAACGAATGTAAAGCATCGGGAAGGGCAGCGAAAGAATCTGGCAGTTGGAATTAGGTTGTAAGTTCAATGGGAAAAAGATAAAAGGAGAAGGAATGACAGGAGGTGAGAGATACTTTGAGAGACACGAGGGAGGGAATATCAAATATAAAGTCTTTTTTACTGAAAGCCTCCTGATAAGCAAATTCTTCCTGAATTGGAGGAGCTGAATCATGATACCTCAAGAGCCAATATTTGCACTTCGTTCGAGGAAAACTGATTGAACTCCCTTCTACCAGGAACTCACTGTAGCAAAGAATTCAGCCATAAGGATCCTATAAAACAACAATAACAATTGTCAGCGTGTAGCCAAAAATCAGCAGTTTCCAAAGGCGGATTTTATAAAACAGCAGTAAAGATTGTTAGCATGTTACACCAAACTCTGCTTCCACTCACCACCATTTTGTGATGGGCTCTGCCTCAGTGCTACCATTTTATGGCCAGTAGGCCTCAGTCACATTTATCTCTTTCAAGGGAATGCTGTGGGGTTGAGAAAACCCAATGTGCCAAATCATCTCACAACCTCAAAGGTCTTTTTTTCCCCCTGAGGTGGGGTTGTGTGATAGAATTGCAACCTCACCCTCTCCTGTTGTCTTCCCTCTTTTTTTTTCACAACAGGCTAATAAACCCATAACATAAAGACATATAAGAGAAGCATGGCCACCATGTTCCTCTCAAATGTCCCCATTCCCAGCTCAAACACACTAACCCATAACTTATAAGCAGCCCCTCATACTTACTACTTGAGATTTCCACACCTAAATTTTGTCAAAATGTAAACATTTTTAACATTTATTTATTAATTTATTAACATTTCTGCATGTTTCACCTGCTGTCTAATGTGGGCTTGTGTGCATTTTTCAGACGTACACATATTTGTGTATATTTTTTCAGTTCAAAAAATGGTTTTGTGCATTTTGAAGGGGAGTAGTAATTGCACTGCAAACCTTGGGCATTTATGGATTCCAGAGGCAAGATGCACATTGCCTTGTTTCCAGAGGTAATAAATGCAAAACCAACACATTTATTTGCTGTCCCTAATACTATGGTAAGAACGATGGTTAATTCTCTTGTTTGCGTAGGAGGAAGCAAAAGACCCATGTTCAGACAATTCTCATACAAGCACTGGGAATATAGACCTCATTTATCTGGCTATATATGTTAGCATTATCTACTTAGCAGTTGGAACTGGTCTGAGGTCTCATCCTCACATTTTAGGGATCATTCTTGCTGGAAGGAAAAGGAAAGAAGGAAGAGCTTTGGGCTATAATTAAGGCGAAACAGCTTCTTTCATAGTTTATCTTTTATTTTATCATCAGGGGAAATGTGTGCTTATAAATTCTACACAGAAATATTTCAGGCAATAATATAAAGAGGAGGTATGTCTGAGATAACCATCACTTAGCGATGAACTGTGAAATAGTGAAAATGCCCTAAGGTAATTCTTACCGACTTCTTGAAGGTACTTTAAGGGGGTACTGACAAGATTAAACTGTGAGGACATTTTTATAAATAGCTGCCTTTTAGTCAAAAGCATGTGTGTAACAGTGCGTTTTGGAACTTGCTGGTTTATTACCTTTTTTAAAGGCTTGAATAACTCCAGACCTTGATATGCTGTTCTCTCTCCATGAAGTTAACAGGTGAGGCTATTTGGTATGTGCCACCCTCATCTCACATAGGTATGGATAGTGCGGAGGGGTGAATGAAGGCAAAAAGCTTCTCGGTTTGAATGCCCCCAAAGTGGAACTCTGTTCACCAAGGCATGGGTTTTTAATCCTATCCTCTGTTCCTGTAACATCCCCTGCCATTCCCTCCCTTTTTTAAAAAAAAATGTTTTGAAGATCTTTTGACTTGGCCTTTTTTATTCCTTCATCTTCTGTTCAATTTCAGAATAATATTATGCTTTGATCTGCTTTTTAAAGAAGTTTTTCTGTGTGTTAGAAAGAGAGAGATGGAGACACAAGAGCAAAGCAGACAGACGGCAAGGAGACGCATCTGGCCACTCCAGCCACAATTAGGCCATGATCAGCCCAGGTTCATGGCAACCACACAGCCTCCTGTCAAAGCAGGCTGCTGCCATGCTTACAAATAGTCCAACAACAGGAGTGGGGTTTTTTACCATTTCTTTCCCAGGCGGATTTGGGGCCACCTTTGGCGGCCTCAGAGTGTCTTCTGGATGCTTCAGGGGCATGCGTCAATTGCACACCACATCCTCAAAGCATCTGGAAGCCACTTCTTTTGGACCATCTGTTTCGAGCCACAGAGAGAGATGCTTTAAATTTGTACTTGAAGTTCTTTGGATATCAATGTACTACCTACTTGGAGTGTTTCATTTTGGTTGAAACTTCAAAATAAATTAAAATAAGGGTGGCTAGTGCTTAGGTTTACTAGAGTGTACTTGGTTGCATGACCAGCACCACCTGATGAAATTCATAGACTTAAGTCTACTTTCTCAGATGCATGGAGTGAAGTGCCTAGGAAAGGACTTTGTAAGCAGGCTGTGTGTGTGTGTGTGTGTGTGTGTGTACAGAATAAAAATGCAAAATTTGTGGGTATGATGATGATGTGGCAAATTCAGTTTTAACAATGGTTGTTGGGGGACAAGGTGCAAGAGGAAGGATATTACCTAAAGCCAAATGTGAGTAGATAACCATATGAATGGCAGTGGGTGTTACTGGAATGTAGTGTGATGCTGGTTGGGAACCAGAAAGGAGATGTGATGGAATGAAGAGAACCCTCATGAGGCTAGATTGTTAACTTAACATTATAATGTGTGTAGTGTGCCAGGAAACTATTGTATCTGTTAAATCCACTGTCAATGGACTGGAGTTTAAGATATATTCCAATTCTGCTGTTTCTCTTTCCAAACTTCCTTTATAGTTTTTTTGTTCAGGGACCATTGTTCCAAGGTCCAAGATGGAATACCCAAGGAAGATTGAAATGTTCTGCAAATGCTTTTTGTGCATTCCCATTCCTTATGTCCAATTTATATCCATTTATCTTCTGGTGTAGAGACTGGCCTGTTTCCCCAATTTAAAGTGCTGAAGGGCATTCTTTTCAGAGATATCACATTACAGGATAAGCACGTGAAATCATCTCTGATATTGTGGGTGATGTGATTAGGTCCTGTGATGACATTTTCTAAGTAGATGTGTAGGCAGAGTTGGCATCTGTGTTTGTGACAAGTTCTTCTATACATCTCTTCATGTCATGATTAACTCTTCTCCTTATCAATGACCATCACTAAAACTGAACTTGTCACCTCATCACCATTCCCACAAGTTTTCCATTTCTATAGCTAGGCACTTCTATAGCTAGGCACTTCACTCCATGCATCTGAGAAAGTTGGTTTACGTCTACAAAAGCTTATGTGACTAACTCCTTTCTTTCTGTCAGGTAGTCTCAAAGGGCTACAAGATTCCTCTGCATACTGATCCAGACTAATACAACTATGTTTTTGTCTTTCAATATTACCTATTTTGTTTGGGGGCCCTTTCACAAGTTTCTGGTAGAGCAAGTGGGTGGCTACTGGGGATGGGGCCTTGCTGTGGCCACGATTCAGTGCAACTTAGAGGCAGTCTGCACAGCCTGTGAGACTTGAAGAGCTCTCATTTGTCCTCTTACTTTAAGCTTGGTTTAGATTGTCATTGCCATGAGAGCCCTGGAAGTAAAAGGTCATGTGAAAATATTATTTGGAGACTGACAGACATCTGACTGACTGAAGAGTTAAGGCAACATTTTATGTCATGATGTTAGAACAAAAGCACAATCTTGAGGGAAGCTGTGAACAGTATACAACAAGTGAATTGCTACAAATGTATTGCAATGGAAATTTGTCTGGAAATGCATAGAATCACCTAATTTGAATAGTGATTTGATGGTTTAGTACAAGGTTAGACAGACAAGATGAGACATTCAAGTAGCTTCTGTTAAAAAAAAGTTATAAACCACCTTGTCAGATCTTTTTTCAAAGATTTCTGTTCCCACTCTCTTATCTGTTTGAAGCTGAAAGAACTTTACTATCCTGTCTGAAGCCTAACTAGCTCCTGAGGGTGGTGAAAAAAAAACCATTATAGCATTCCTGAGCTTACACTTTTATTTTAAGATCAGAACTCAAATTCTATGTCATTTTTACTTATATTACATTTGTAGCCATCAGCTCTTAAAACTTATCCTGGATGTTGAACATCAACCTGTATTTGCTTCTGTTACATCACCTCCAGGATAATATGTATTCCATCCACCCCCTTTTGCAGATCGCTGCTGCTCTCCTCTTCAGTGAAGCTTCAAAAAATGCAAATAAAAGGCAGCATTCTGTTGGTAATGTAAACACGAGAGTCCAAACAGAACCTCTCTCATTTGCCTGTTTGTTGTCTCAACTTTAAGGAGATAACAGCAACATTCAACCCATAGAAAACTGAAGGGTTGCTCAAAGAAACCATTCTACAGGAGAAAATTAATGCAGTGTGATGTAGTGCATAAAGACCCAGATTCCGATTAGAGAAACATAGGTTCAAATGTCAGCTCTGCCACGAAGTTCAATTGGTGGTGTTGGATGAATGACCATCACTCAAATTGGCATTGCTCAGGGGATGGTTGTGGAATATCAGGAAGTTCTTCCCATCTTTAATGCCTTGAGAATATGGAGGAAAACATGGATTATTTTCATACTATAATTTAAAATGTTTGTTAGTCTGTCTGTCATGCTGTTACACATGCTTGATCACAGAGTCATCAAATTCAATGTGCTATTTAAGAGGATCCAAAGAAAGACTGTGATAAAGTTTTGGACCCAATCCCCAAAATAGGTCAGGTACCTTCCACACTTCCAATGTTGACATTATTATTTTCATTATTAATGCTCTAAAAAGTACTTTTATCAACTATTTTTGATATTGTACTTAAGCTGGCTTCACCAGCATTTTTATGCTAGTTCAGGATTGATTGACCCACTCCAATTTTTTCTGGAAATGGCTGGCTGTGGTCCATTTTACATGGAACTTGATATGCGTGGAACTTGCTTTTCTCTAAACTCTTGCAGGTTGGTGCCCAACTTCAGGACATCAGACATAAATCTCTCATGAGCATCCCAACTCTCAATTGTTGTGTTTGAGGATCCCAAGAAAATCTGTCGCCATGCACACAGTCAAAAGGAGAGGCTAACATGTCTCAAAAAATAGCTATTGTTCTTTTTCTTTTCTGTCTCACACCACAGAGTATAGGAAACTGATTATTAACATCCTAGCCTTTTCATTTCTTCTTCAGCAGGTACCTACTAAGCACCATCTGTGCAACGTCTGGCGTGTGGGACTGTTTGGCCCGAACCCCCAAATCTAAACTAGGGTAAATGTGACTGACAGCAAAGCTACCTTTCTGGATAAATAGCAACCAGTTAAGTATTGTTGTAACTGCTGACAAAACACTCATAACTGGTTTTGCCTTGCAGCATCCAGTTGTGATAGCATTCAGCAGCACCGACAAACTGTGAAATTTCATTGCAGTTCCTAAAAGAAGACTGAGTAGTGGAAGTAACTTAAACACTATGTGTTTTAGCGACAGTCCTTTGTCCTTTTCCATTCCTATGTCTAATTTGGCTTTCTCAAGGGAACCACCAGTTGATGCAAAGACAACTTCTAATCACACTTCAATGCAGAACACAGAACAAGATATACAGCAGTGATCCCAGGATAAATCCAGCTGGAGCACCTAGCTACTTCCATGTCACTGGGGGCAATGAACCTGCTCCACACTGTACTCCTAACTTCAAAAAGAGATTTCCACAGTGCCAAAGCCTATCCCCAAACCACACTCAGCACCTTGGACAATTCCTTTAAAGTTTAGACTAAAACCCACAGTGGATTCACTGACATGGGAACCACCAACTGCCACTGAAAATTAGCTGTTCCTTTGTGCGGTTGCCAGCCTTCTTTTCCCAGCTGGGCCCCTGTACATTTGCAAGCTTTCCTGTATATCTGCAAGCTTTGATGTCTATGTAACAGTTGGAAACTATCACTAGCATGCCCACTCCCTGTTATACTACTAACTGTCATGCAAATGTCAAAGGCACCAGAGCCCTGCCAACCTAAATAAAAGGTCTGAAACTCTCTTAATCTGTTTGCTTTCAGAATGTTCTCCATGGCTGATGCTGTTCAACAAAAGCTTGGGCTATCTCCCCGGTTCTTTTTATGATGGTAGAGGTGATCAATTAGGAGCCTTAAAAAAAATTATGTTAGATGATTTCAATTCTGCTTTTCAGTTGAAGAACAGGCTGCAAGATGACTAACAGATAAATCATTTTAAAAAACTTTTATCCTTACAGATGAGACATTTGGGCCCAGAGTCACATTTTCTTGCAGAACTCAGACAGATCTAAGCATAGAAGGCAGACATTTTGTGACAGTGTCAGTTGAAGGGTTGTAAATAATGTCACCCAGTTTCACCTTCCATGTATAAGGGGGTTTTAGCAGGGAGAAAATCTGGGAGAAAAATTGTCCAAATAAATCTTCTACATTTGGGATACATTCTTTTTCTTTTTCTTTTTACGAAAAGTACTTCGAGCAACTCAGAATAAATGTTGCATTTCATTGAAACATGTTTTTTGGCACTGGGTGTATGGATATTGTGGAATATTCTTGGTTCTGCACCTACAAACAATCTTGTGGGTGTGGGGCTTTTTTGTATCTTTTAGCTTACCCTGCACCGGAATCCTTGGGCTGGAGATGATGTTTTCTGTTTTGTTTTGTTGTTCTTTTGGATAATCTGTCTGGATGAATGTTAAAATAAAACAAGGAGATGATATTTAAAAGCTATGAGAGATGGTATACGAAATAATGAGAGGATTAGAATCCGCACAGAAACCTAGGATAATGAAAAGTTCACTTTAACTGCCTTACTTCATCCTGGTGCCTTCCAGATGTGTGTGACTGCAACTTCCATAAACTCTAAACTATTTCCAACACATCATGGTGGTATACACAAAAATAAAGTATTTAATATAATAAACCTTTTATAAACCTCAGACTGAAAAAGGAATCAAGCACAACCTTTGAGGCTGCTTTATTTTAGCATGAGCTTTCATGGATATCAATCCCTTTCTTCAAAGGCACTTCCATTTTATATCCATGAAAGCTCATGCTAAAATAAATCAGTCTCAATGGTGCTTCTGTTCCATTTGATGCTGAAATAGGCTAGCATGGATGTTTCTTTGAAAAACAGTGTAAACTGAAACACAAATACATGAAAGTCATAAAAACTTTTCAACTAGGTAACAACGTAAATTTAAATTTAAATATTAAAAATTTAAAAGGCAAGAAAGAATACAGTGTTGCACCAGCTATATCTCCCAAGAAAGGATATTGGTCCCCTAAAGAGAGAGATAAACGTATTTTGTTGAAGGAAAACATATTTCCATTAAAACATAAGCAGATAAATATAAGAAGAGGTGCTCTTTTAGACAACACAACTTCCAAACCATTTGGGGCTTCAAAGACAAGCCAAATCACCTTGAATTAGACTTGCTAAAATTGGGTAGCCAATGCAGACCTTTCAAAACTGACATGATAAAGCACCATTTAGAGAAACCAACTAAAATTCTAGCAACTGAATTATATCCTACTTCAAGTTGCAAACTATTGTCAAAGACAGTTCCATGTATAATGCATTTTAACAGCACTTGGCAAAATGGGGCCTTCCAGATGTTTTTGGAGCACAGTTCCCATCAGACCTTTCCAACATGGTCAATGATGAGGACAGATGGAAGTTTCATTCCAGCAACATCTGGAGCAGTGCAAATGAACATGAGAGTATTCCATCTTGAAGATTACCAAAGCATAAATCACTGCATCCAGTATGTGATACTCCAGGTGAGAAACCAAGCAAACATGTAATAGAATAACTGACATTGTTTTAATGTCTTACATTCAAATCACGAGTGAAGAAGCTTTCCAGATGTTTGGAACTACAACTCCCATAATCTGGGGTTGGTAGGAAACCCAGATATGTGGCAGGGCAAAAGTTTTCCACCTGATGTCAACTATTTTAAGTTTACCTTAGTCTTCTCACTTACAAGGTAGGCATGTCTGTGTTTGTGTCTTCACTTTTTTTTCTCCCCCTCCCCTTGCATCCTTTCTCAATCATTTAAAGTAAAAGCTCTGGCATAAAAACGGGATGTTTTTTCCTCAACATCACTACCAAACTGCTATATATGTGTTGTTATTATTTGCCATCAAGCCATTATCTATGAATAAGAGACCTCCAGCCCTGCTCAGGTCTTGCAAATGCAGGGCTGTGGCTCCTTTCATTGAGTCTAGCCACCTGTAATGCAATCTTCCTCTTTTGCTTCTGCCTTCTGCTTTATCAAGCTTTATTGTCTTTTTCATAGCTTTTTATGATATGTTTGAAGTACAACAAACAGTCTCACTTTAGTTATATTGGCTTCTAGGTCAGTTCAGGCTTGATTTGCTTGAAGAATATTTCATTTGTCATTTTAGCAGTCCTTGATATCTGTAGAACCTTTCTTCCAGCACCACATTTCAGATTCATTGATTGTCTTCCTGTTAGCTTTCTTCACTATCCAGCTTTCATGCCCATACATGGAGGTCAGAAATTCTGTGCCATGGATCATGCAAATAAAAGAAATCAAGTCACTGGCATATTCTGCTCCGCTCCTTCTATGTTTCTAAAATGGACAGAATGCTGCTATTCTGAAGGGCAAGAGTCACTCATTAGCTGCAAATGCTCACTTTGCAACCTGGCAACATGGAACCCTGACCATGCTACTGTCCTTCAAGGTTGACATGGTGTCAGGCTAACCTCTCAGATGTGGAAGTTAGTAGCAGAAACCATTTGTTTGCTTGTTTTTCCCTTGAAAAGCCGGCTGCTCTGAAACATTCAGATAATTTCACAGTGTGTTCTATTGGGCTATGTCTTGGAAAGGCTTTTGAACTAAGGGAGGAAATTTACAAAGTGTTATTCAGTCTTTTAATAGCCTGTTATTGATTACTTTCAATGTCTGTCATGTTATCTGTATGAAGTCTTCCTAAAAGACCCCTATTGTTTATTTACAGTGTTCTGTCATATTACAGTAAATGCAGGAAGGTTATAGATAAAAATACACTTGTTTCCGGGTGCTGCATAGCCAAATATAATTCCTGGAGTTGGCATTGAAGTATTCATAGTGGGGCTGGTAATCATATTGATATTTCAGCCTAGTTAACACTCTGTGTGGTGCTTCGAGCCACCTTCTTATACAAGATGGCTGTTTTGGAGAAGCAACACCACTTGAAAGCTATATGGCATCTCTGATGTTTTCAAAGATCAACAGTATCCATCAGTGGGAAGCACTTTTTCTCACAGATAGACTGAAAGTAATATTCACAGACTTTCTCGTCGTCATTTAGAAAAGATGTCTGAACACATTATAATATCTCTGTACATTATACACTTTTGTGCAAAGGTTTTGTGTATAAAGGATTGTATTTTGCACAAAAAGCAACATTTGGGGGGAGGCGTAGAAATATACAGTACCTGAACAAAACATAATGCTTTTGGTTGAATAAACTGCACCAAATTGTCACAGATTTGTGAAAAGTTATTGTCCCTCAGCAGGGAGAAAACCTTTGACATTTTTTAGTCTTCAATATTAGAGTCAAATAAGCTAACCTTGACATCTCTATTCATAAATGGCATCTTCACAGGAGCAGCCAGAGCCTGTGCAGAACATGTGTAACTGTATACAGCTAAATTCCAGTACTGGTCCCAAGTAAAGTAGAGACACTGAATGAATGGGACACTGCTGATGGAAGTTGCAATGATCTGATGGGTTTGCTTTATCTGTGATTAATAACTGAATTTAGAATGACACAGCAAACAATGTGCACAAGATATAGTGGCAGGCATTACGTTGAAAGGCAGATATAATATATAGCTGAAATCAATTGCTTACCCCAACTAGAGTAGATCTAGTCAATCAGTGGAATTTACTATAGTGTTGACTGAACATTCAGCAGTTTAATCAGTGGGTCTGTTTTAGTTGGGACTAGCAATTGGATTCAGGCCTAATATTAAACTCATTACAAATAAGCTTATCAGTGATGAGTAGCTGAATGGACCCTCCATGTTCAGAGGCAGTATAGTACTAAATACCAAATAGTGGGGAAAAGCAAAGAAGGACAGCTGTTACCTCTGACTCACAAACTGAAGCTATCTGGCATCCTAAATACTAAAGAGAGCTGTGGCCTGATGCAGGAAAGCAACTTAAGCTGTCAACCCATGTCATTTTTTAAAAGATTCAAATGATTTGTAGGTTACATCAACAAAACTGTAGTGTCCAGAACAAGGAAAGTAATATTATCACTGTATTCTGCATTGGCCATAGCTCACAGGAATAGTATTACCAGCTATGGTCTCCTCGGCTTAAGAAGGACATTGACAATATGATCAGAGGAGAGATGAAGATGATAAAATGTCTAGGAACCAAGGTCTAAGAGGAACAGTTGAGTGGGTTAAGTATGTTTAACCTGGAGTAGAGAAGATTGGGAAGTGATATAATGTGTGTGTGTGTGTGTGTGTGTGTCGTCAAGTTGATTTTCAATTTGTGGTGATCCCATGAATTTCATAGGGTTTTCTTAGGCAAGTGATATGATAGCCATCTTTAAATCAGTCCGAAGGGTTGTCATGTACAGTCTGTTTTCTGCTGCTCCAGGGAAGAAGACTTGGGCCTTGTCTACACTGACTAAATAATCTAAACTCCCCATAGGCTTACCACGTCTTGTTTACATGATGCAGACTGAAACCCCCAAATCAGATCCAGACTGTCTTTAATCTACATTTACTTAACTCAGCTTTTGCTGCACGTTGTCCAGTCTTTTCACAGCAATGATGGTGGCTTACTTATGTGGTCCCAAGCCAACCACCACTGCCATGCATGACTGGGCACCTCGTTCTGGCCTCAGAGCAATGTGCCCATCATGGCAGAGGCAGCAAGCAGTCTGTCTCATCATTGCAGAGATGTAAGCCACCTCTACACTGCCGCCACTACAGGCATGTCGCTCTGGGGCAATAACAAGGCCCCCAGTAGCCTGGGCAGCAGGTGGCTTGGGACCACATACGTGAAGGCAGCATTGTCACTATGAAGCAGATAAGGGGCAAGTTCAGGACCAGAACACTTCAGGAACATCCCAGAGTATTCTGGAAGGTGTAGACAAGCCCCACAGACTGGTGGACTCAGATTACAAGAGATTCTACCTAAACATTAAGAACAAGAGGAATCGTGGAATACAGTGGACCCTTGTTATACGCTGGGGTTTGGTTCCAAGATCCCCCGTGGATAACAAAATTCGTGGATGCTCAAGTCCCATTAAATATAATAATGTAGCAAAATGGTGTCCCTTATTAAAAAAATGGAAAATCAAGGTTTGATATTTGAAATTTATACTTTTTTTGAACATTTTCAAACCGTGGATGCTTGAATCTGTGTGTAAAAAATCCATGTATAAGAAGGGCTGACTGTAGTCTATCTCAAATACTGGTAGACACTCCTTTTTTGGAGGTTTTTAAACAAAGGCTCTCATCTCAGGGGTGCTTTAGTGGTGGATCCTTGCACAGGCTGGGGGTTTGGATTAGATGGTCCTGGGATCCCTTCCAGTTGTGTGAGATTGCGTGTATGTTTATATTAAGTAAAGCAGTAATATTAAAGAAACAACCTTTCTGCAAAGTGGTTTAAGACCTGAGGCTATTCCCACCTTTTGCAGTTCCTGAGCATTTCAGATAAGAGCTCCTGATGAGTAAAACAATAACAGTGACATGCCTGTGTTCACAAGGTGAATAAAAGATTAATGAGTGTAGCATTTGCAGTCCAGAGGTAAAACGACAAGGCAACAACAGTACGTTGCTGACATCAGACTATGAGAATACTAGTCAAACCTGCTATACTGCTGCATAACATTGGTTCACGTCCAAACTGGCTCTGTGTTGTATATTCCAGTTGTGTATTTTTTTGGAGTGTACCCTTGCAATGTTGATAGCCATCCCAGTCTAGATAGACTACATGCCAATGCATCCAGTAATCATATATCTTCAAACAGATTAACAGGGTGGCTCTGCCAATTGAGGCCATCCTGGGTTCTTCTGGAAGCTTATTCAGAATGTCTCAATGAGAAGACAGATATTGACTGAGAAGCTGCCTGAAGCCAGCACTGCTTATTATCAATAGGGAAGCTGTGACAAAGGTGATGAGTGAATTGGAGAGTTCACTCTGGGGTAACAGGCACTGTAGCGCTGACTGCATGAATGGTGACTCAAACCTAGAACACATCTCTGCAAAGTGCAAGATCTCCATGAGCAAACAAGACTTCTACCACAACCAAATTGATAAGGCACTGAACCTGCATTTGCAGCATGGCTGGTACTATCACAAAGAATGGCATGGCAAATGGGAGAGAATTTATGAATGGAGGTCCTTCATGGTGGAAACAATGCAACTATTCTCAGATTGCCAGCAGTGAAGCATGGTATTAGCTCATCCTTATTGTTCAGGTTATAGCTTCTTTATACCTTCCAGCATGCATTCACAACTCACTCCTTGACTCTCTGAAATAGCCTCCTTGCTATTCTTCCTTGGTTCAGCATTTATTGGGTATTAGTAAATCAGGACATTTACTAATTTACTATTTATAGCAGCCTGGGTAGTATAGTTGATAGCACTAGTTGTGACAGAAGTATGACTTCTTCTCAGCCAACCTATGACATATCTACACAGGCCAAATGAACCACCACCCTCCCCAGCCCTCGTGGTACTTTGCCTTCATGACACCGGCCAAACCCCCACTGGAATGTGGACTTTCTTCATGATGTGATGCCAATTCCGCACTGACTCTGGGCCATACCTCCCTTAAACCAGATTACAAAGACTTACCTTTTGCTCCAGATTTTCCAGGAACATCTGAACACTCTGAAGCAACACCAAGTGGTTGTATACACATGCATGCTGCTGTGTCACCTGATGCCACTGCCACTGGCATAAGTTGCTATCTCTGATGTCACAACGAGGTGTCCAGCAATGTGACTGATGTTGGCACCTCATTTTCGACCTCAGAGAGAATGACTCATGCCAACAGTGGTGGAGGCAGGCGACACAATGTAGACAGCCACCCAGCATCACTCAGAGTTCAGAGGTAAAGGGGTGGGATTCAAGGCAGCTCTGGGGCCAGAATATTTTAGAAATACTCACCCTTAGAGACTCATTTAATGGCCTTTGGAAAGATATTCCTCAGGAGTGAAGAACTTGAGGCTCTCCAGATGTTTTTCCCCCCCTGAATACCATTCATCTTGGCTGATGATGAAAAGAGCTAGAGTGATCATCTGAAAGACCACCAATTCCCCACCCCTTCCTTAAATGAAATTTTAAAGTATAGGAAATTTTAAAGGTATGAGGTACCCATTCAGGCAATTTGCGTTATGCACAACAGGACTCCAGCCAATGTTTTTGTACAGTAGTGATGCTGCTAGAATGCAAAGAACAGGAACGTGGTGAAATGTATTTGCTTTGTATTTTAATATAAATCAGCCTGAAGTGCAAATCTCAGACTAAAATGTGCAGTCTACAAAGTAATTGGGAGTATGATTTGTTTGTTTCATTTTTTCTGATTTTTACAGTGAAAATTTCCAATCAAAAATATGTACAAAAATGAAACAGCTGAGAAATAAATTCAAACATAATGGACGATGTCCAAAAAAGCATATACATTTTCAAGTGGACTTTTTAAAAAATTGAAAACTCAGGCCAAATTAGAGTGAAAGAAATGTGTTCTTGGAAAAAAATCTTAATATTATGGAATGTGAAACTGATTTTCACTCATCTGTTATCCAGAAATCTCAAAACAACATTGCTTTCTCAAAGTGGGACAGGAATCATTAGGAGACATCATCAGGAGTATAATTTTATCTTTTAAGGGACTCATCAGCCTCACTTGTGAGGTGCTAATATGTCTGGATACAAAGTGCAGAATTGTGACCATCTGCATACAATAGAAACATATTTTCTAACCAAGTTCCATAATTAC
Organism: Sceloporus undulatus; assembly: GCF_019175285.1. Classification (NCBI taxonomy): domain Eukaryota; kingdom Metazoa; phylum Chordata; class Lepidosauria; order Squamata; family Phrynosomatidae; genus Sceloporus; species Sceloporus undulatus. Next base: position 116,070,966 of record NC_056526.1, read on the forward strand.
TATTACAGGTGCCATTGCTCATCCAGACATTAAATCATGATTATCCAGATCCCACTGATTTATTGGTAAGTAGGCTTTTTTTTTAGTAGACACAGCATGATGTAATAGTTTGAGCTTTGGACTAGGAGTCTAGAGACCAGGGTTCGAAGCCCTGCTCAGCCATAGAAACCCACTGGATGATCATATGTGAATCACACCCTCTCAGCCTGAGAGGGAGGCAAAGGCAGACACTCTTTGAACAAATCTTGCCAAGACAACCCCATGATAGAATTGCCTCAGGGTTACCATAAATCAGAATTCAGCATGGACTGCACATTGTTTACAATTTTAGATTGTTCACAATTTTTTCTTGTGAGGAACTGTTTTGCTACAGTTAAGGGGGCTCTCTTTCTAAGTAACAATCTGTCATGCCAACTTCTGATCCCCTAATCGCTCAAACTAGAAAAGAATAATTTGACAAGAAACTCGAAAAGTCAAACAATGCACCCCTCAAAAGCCAGAAATTAACACACAAGTAAAAGAATATACATGATGATTCTCCCAGAATACCAACTGGGAAGGAATTGGAAGTCATTTCTAAATTCTCTCAAGTGAAGACAAACATAGACTCCAAACACCAAATTTATCATGGCCAGCTATACATGGGGAAATGCCCCCCTTAAAGGTGGCACAAATTGCATAAAAGTTGCATGCTCTGATTTATATGTACAAATGCAAATTTAAGAAATAATTACTGTTGTAACTTCATGGGGTGGGTAACATCAAGGTTTCTTTCTCTCGAAACTGGACAGCCATCCAAAAATAAGACCCTCTTACACAGATCACAAGGGTGCCATTTCTCAGAGTAGAGAAAATAACTATTAAGTCAGTTTTAAATCTGTAGTGTAAATATGTCCACAGTTAGTCAGGCTCTATACTAAGAACTGTGATCTCACTAACCATAAACAGTGTCCTTCTCATATGAATAGGAAGTACAAATAAAATAAATGTATGTTTGTGAATAGGTCCAGCTGTATCTGGGAACTTTTGTGAGTCAAAGGGCTGAGGCAGTAGGTCAGAGGTGGTGCAGAGAAGTCCATGCCACCCTCTGCCTAGTTGCATCTCTGATGGAAGGATGATAACACAATTTGTTAGCTTTATGATGGGAAGAAATGTAGGTCAGCACTGCAGCTTTGTGAAATGATTAACTTCCAGGCAAACATACAGTTACTCAGAAATCCAGGTATTTTAGTTCAGGGAAAAGGCTTATGAAAAGTCCTGCTCTTTTTTCCAAGACTCTTTTGTCTTGACCATCTGACTGGATTAAATACTTTCCAAAAGGTTCTCAGGAAGCTTTGACAAGCTTTTCAGGTTTGGAAGCCTGAAACGCTACATTTCATTTCAGACAAAAGCCACTAAGTGGCGAAACATGGTACACACCAAGTGCTCAGCTATCTGCAGTTGTCGTTTTTCTTCTCTTCCAAATGAACCCGTCTCATCATCTGTATTTGGAATATCTCCCCGATATCTGTTCAAAACATGGCTTGTATTGTAGAGAAACAACACCTTCAACACACAAAATGGGCAGCAATTATTTAATAAGAGTGGGTGAATGGCTACAAAGTAAGTGGCAGTGCTGTAATTGCCATACACTTGTAATCATAGAAGCTGAATGTGCTTTTCCCTGCTCCTACCTCACTTTCCAGGAAGAGTTTATATTTAATTTCAATTCCTTCTGTCAAGTTGAGTGCAAGATGGTGCTGGTTAATATTTAACCAAGGAAACAACTCTCAATTTCTAGTTTTACTGTATTTAATAACAGGGAAACACCCTTGCTTTTCTCATCCATGATTATAAACTTGAAATATTTTGTTCTCTCGGGGCCCTGACAGCCTGGGGGCAGATTGGGGGTGTGGCATCCACCAAACACATGCCCCGATGCTGCCCTGATGCCGCAGTCACACCATGCATCCGACCACACAGTGGGCAGCATCACAGCACTCCTCTGGTGCTGTGTCCAAATGGTGCAACGTCAAAGGAGTGCTGAAAAACTACACTGGCGGTGGCTATGGCGCCGTTCTGCAGCACCAAAAGCAGCCACTTTTTTGCAGCTTCTTTTTTTGTGCCATGGAAAAGCCAGATTGGGGCTGTGGCGTGTAGTTGCCACTGCCCCAATCCATGGATTTTGGAAGCAGTGGCAACTACACACCACAGCCCCAATCCAGCGAAGAAAGAGGCAGCTGCAGGCAATCCCTTAGGGGCAGTCTGTTCAGCCCTTAGCCACCCATTTCTTTTCTACATCCTTCCAAAATCCTTAGATTTTTTTCTGAGCCATATAGTTCTATTAAAATGAAGGTGAAGACTTGGGGAAATAGAGAGCAAACAACTGTTTTTTTTTTTCAATTGGTCATACTTTATACTATACATGAAGTACCTGATCCCTTCTATCCCTTTCTGTCTGTCTTTTCAGATATTAAACAAGAAGAATCCAGATGGGGTGCAGGTGCTGTAAAATGTTACAAAGGTGAGGGCAGATTCTGCATTAATTGGGGTCAGGCTAATTTTTTAAGGGGAGGAAGAATTATTTTTCTAAAGGTAATTTGAATGGTACCATGGCAAATGATGCATCCTTAGCATATACAGTACCTAGTTTAAACAGCCCCATCAATACAAGCAGCAGAAACAAGACAAAGGCCTGTTACAGACAGCCAAAATAAAGCTGCTTCGAGTCACAGTGGAGGTATGGTGTTTCACTGATGCATGCGTCCTAAGAGTCCAGAAGCCGCACCAAAGCCACACTCCAGTCCTTAGGGCTGGAGCGTGGCTTTGGTGCGACTTCTGGACTCTTAGGACGCATGCATCATTGAAACACCATACCTCCACTGTGACTCGAAGCAGCTTTATTTTGGCTGTCTGTAACAGGCCAAAGTGTAGAAATTCTGCAGACTGTGAACCACAAGCAATCCATGAAGCCCCTATTTGCAGCCCTAGTACCTCCCAGTTACTCCCATTCCTTCTGTCTCAGTCACCCATTCAGATATCACAATTTATTACTGAATTTCATCAGCAATCCTCTTCTTCCTCCCAGGTATTAACATGGCATTTTTTCAAGAACTAGCAAACTGCTCGTTTTGCTTGAACAAGGAGGGAAGTCACAGCCATATATTCTCTCCTCCAACTGAAGCAAGCATACCTGCTCCCTTTTTTAAAATGCTGTGCTTGCTTTCAGGGATTCTGAGAAGGAGCATTATTTTAAAAGGTGGCAGCCTCACTTTCCATGCAAAGGAAGTGTGGCTGCTGCCTTTAAAAAAAATGCCTTGCATCTTTGGAGTAAAGGAACATTGCTGGAAGCAAAGAACCCCACCTCAGGACATTTGAAAGCAAGTGAGGCACTTAAAAAAGCCAACAGCCATGTGCTTCCAGCACCTGCTTTTTTTTTTTTTTTCCTACTGTGGCATGGAGGAACTGGAAAATGGGTGCCAAAAGAGCCTGAAACTGCAGGTGTTTCTGCTGTCGATGTGAGGAGAACTTGCCCCAATCTTCCCAGAGACAAAAATAGGTGGTGATATCTAGCCCTACTTTCCAAACTGCACACATAGCAACCATGTGCAATAGCTAAGGCAGGATGATGTCAACAAAGCCTTCATAGGTCACTACTGCATTTCAAAGAATCTTAATCTCTGTCCATTAGCTATGAGGGATGGGGTTTGTGGAATTTGTAATTCAAAAACATCTAGAAAACATCAGGGTACCACCACCTGCCCTGGATTATAAATACTGCTGAATCTTGGGACTCAGGTATTAAGTTTGAAGAATGCAACTAGATGTATCTGTTTTGTTTTCTTTCCATTAGAGAAAGAAAATACTAACTGGTGCTAACTGGTGCTAACTGGTACTTTCAAACTCTCTCCAGCTACATCTTTGATCCCCAAGAAGTGCAGACATCTGACTACATCACTGAAATAACCAACTGCAAATTTGATGAACAAGATGGAGGCAAATTCAAAAGCAAACTCATCAATGACATTCCAGTACACAAAAACAAATTGCAGAATTCTGAGGTACAAACAGCAGCAAACAGGAACAAATTAAACAGCACTAAAGATGCTGTTCAAAACCACAGAGGAACTGCTCTTCATGAGGAAGGGCTTGGGAACTCTATTGAAAAGTGCAATGGTATCCATTCCTACCCCAATCTCAACACAAACCACAGTGCACATTTATACTCCAATGAATTATCCAATTCTTCAGTTAAAAGGGTTTCTGAACCACAGACTTATGATAACCATGAAACCATAAAGAATGAAGGTCCGCCAAAGCTATTGTTAGGAACAGCACAAACTGTCCACCTTAAGGAATCTCAGCGCACAGATGAAAACACTTCTTCCATTCAAGGTGCCATACAGGATGGCCAAAGCAATCTGTCTGGACCCAGTGATCCCAGTGACATTGGCAAACTAAGAGCTGTCAAAAGCAAGAACCCATCAAGCCATCATACGCATGCAGAGCAAAGCACAGAATGCACAGATGTGAGCCAACATAGTAGAGACCTGCCATCGTGGGAGTCTAAAAGCTGTGATTCAAGAGGAAAAACATGTAGGACAGGCCTATTAAATCCTTGTTTTGAGGACAAAATGGCCAGTGATATCATGTCTCCAGGTACCAAGGCAGGTGCAGTGTCTGAAGCCAAATATGATGGCCATGAAGAGGTTAACGGAGAGCTAGAGGTGGAGGATGCAGATGTTGCTGAGGCTCTGGCAGCACTTGAGGCTGCCACAGCAGGAGAAGATTCAGAGGAGGAGGAGGGTTATTAGATGACTACTAGGATATTCCTAAGGATCTCTCCAGTTGTTTGAAATGCTATACTGGGGGCCCAACCTTTGAGGACAACAGTTAGGATCTTTGCCCAGTACATCCACAACTGGAAAGAATAAATTATCACTGGGTGACTTACTTAGCAAGAGAAGCCACTGTGCTACCCATCACTGTGCTTTCTCCAAAACACTGCTGAGGTACTTACATCACCCAGACTAATGCTTTTGTGCCAGCTGACTAAACCACAGTGAACAGATAATAGATCAAGATTTACTGGCAGGTCTCTGGGTGATTTGCAACAGACTTCAAACTTCCACCCTTTATTGTGTTTACAACAGCAGCAAAATGATTCTTTCATGGCTGCTGACATGAAGAAAACTTGGGGCAATCAGGAATAGACCTTTGTGTGCAACAGACTGTTGCCTCAGTCCAGTTCTGGTACCGATCATGAATTCCTTGGCTGCTCTTTAATTTTAAAAGTATGTATTTTGTATAAAGTAGTTTCACCAAACCTGAGGTCTCTTTCCGCCCTGTCCCCCATTGTGAGATGCTGCTCCTTCTTGCCAAGATAGTTTCTTTCTTCTATTTGCAGAGATGGTGGCGGCACCAGCTGTAATGATTACCAAAAACAATTGTTAAAGAACAATTGTTCTTTCACACAGAAAGCACTTAGATTTTGGTCAAATTCAATTCCACTTGAAATAAAAAGAGGACAACCTTGATTAATATAGTCCCTTTAGGGCAGTAATGAAAAAGTATGTTGAATTTTTATCCTGACACACTTCCAGATCATAGAGGAATTTTCTTGATCCTCCAAGGCTTACATGGTCTAGGACATTCCACTATTCACAAAGCAAACCTGCAAAATTGCCAATTATTATTATTATTATTATTATTATTATTATTATTATTATTATTATTATGGTATTTATACCCCACTCTTTAGCCCTAAAGGCTATCAGAACGGCTTACAATTATTATTTTTAATTAGATGGTTCCCTGCCCACAGGCTTACAATCTAAAAAGACACGACACAAAAGGAGAAGAGAGTGGTGGTGGGGAAGTGGATCTGGTCTAGCAGTTCTTCTCTCCCTCTGAGGCCTGGACCAAGGCAGATGGACTGGAGGGAAAGCTCTGCTTTTTAAGGATTTTAATTAGCTATTATTATTGGCCAAAACTACTAATGAGGCTTGCCTTTTCAGCAGTGCCAAAAAAAAAAAAAAGCTCCCCTTTTCAATTTTTTGGAGGATGGGCAGTGGGGTGAGAGGATTACTCCAGGCAAAGGTGTTTGCTTGTTCATTTACACTGAACTCAGTGGCAGCATCATTGAGCTACATTTGATTGAATGCATGTACTGTTGTGACGTCTTCCCACCCACAGTTCAGTCACTCCTGATTAAGTTTAGGAATGTGGAAATTGCCACAGCCCAGGCGGTTAAGGAGATTGGATGGTGCCTTGCAATATTAGAAAAATAAATGAGAAAAAAAAGATCAGTATGTGTGCACTTTGGAAGTAACATGTACACTATAATTGTTGATTTCTACCCAAAAATCAAAGCAGAAGAACATTAGCTTTAGCTCTAGTTTTATGTATTTTTATAAACCTTGGTGTGTGTGTTTTTTTTTAAAAAAAAAATAGTGATTATTATTATAGGCTAAATACTCCCAAATTTCACCATACCTTCTAAGCAGCTACAGGTTTCTGCCCTGCAGACATTTGGTTTAATTATTCATTCTTTCCACCAAAGCCTAATGGTGCTTCTCCCCCTTCCACCTATGTGCTGTATGTATACACAGCATTAAAGTGTCAGTTTACCCACGCAGCTAAAGTGCATCAGCTTCCTTACCACTAATCCTGACAAGTGTTAATTTTCAGCACTGACCTGCCAGAAACAAGCACGCTGTAGCTTACAAGCACAAGACATTCTTGCTCTAAGATGAAACCACACAAAAGCAAGGGATTTTTATGCTGCAGTCTTAAGTGTGACTAAGTGCAAATTAACATGGAACTCAAATTGCACACGCTTGCAAGCAAATGACAAGTTGTGACATGCACTGGTATGACTACATTTCTTAATATTCACAAGAAGAATTTATGAAAGGAGTCCATTAAGAGCGTTGTTTGACATGACCTAAAAGCTCCAATACGTCCATATAATGGTCATTTGCACCAGTATCAATGCAAATAAACTGCAAAATAAAGTGCCTTTTCATTGCCAGCATGTCTCCCTGAAGGGCATTGTTGTTTGAAATGTGTACCTACAGTAAATCAGAATCATTTCCAAATATAATAAATCTGTCCTTTTTCAATATCCTTGGAAATCTTCCTTCCTTTCCTTCTTGCCTTCCTCCTCCTCCTTCATGTGTACCATCACAGTGGTTGGTTATTAGGCAGATAAATATTATTTTCACTGATGGGGGGTTCTGAGAGTAGTAATTCAAAAAGGTAACTTTAAACAAGCAATGCTTTAACAACTTGCTAAATCACTTGTATCTGAGGAAGTAGATCTGTCTGCAAAATCTGGTGCTACAACTTCTTTCACTCAGTCTCAAAGGTACAGCAAGATCCCTTTGCATACTAACACTAACATGGCTATGTTTCGGAATTGCTAAAACACATTCTTCAAAAAACACACACATAACATAGGAAAACTCCTTCAAATAACTCTTTTTAAAAAGAGGCATAAGAAGGTTGAAGACATTGTGTTGTGTGCCTTCAAGTGGTTTCCAAGTTACGGTGACCCTAAGGCAAACCTATTATGTAATTTTCTTGGCAAGATTCGTTTAGAGGTGGTTGGCCATTGCCTTCTCTGGAGGCCATGCAACCTGCCCAAGATCACCCAGTGGGTTTCATGGCTGAACTGGGATCAAACTCTGATCTCCAGAATTGTAGTCCAGCAGTTAAACCACTACACCACTCTGGCTCTATGAAGCAATTGGTGTTTTCATGTAAGACAAGCATAGTCATAAGAGAAAATAAAAGTAATAGTATTCTTCTTTAGTGCTTTTTTTAAAGTGTTTTTTTCTTGAGCTCATTCTTGGTAATTAAACAGAACAGGCTATAGCTCTCAGGTTAAAGGTATGTGAGGGGGGAGGAACAGGCATGCACCTGCTCCATTACTTCCCCTGCCTTCCCTCCTTTAACTGGGTTTAGGAGGGTGGGGGGAAGAGATATAGGCCCACACACACCTGCTCCTTCTTCCCTCCACTATCCTCTGCCTTTAACTGGCTTCAGGAAACCAGTTGAAGGCATGGGAGGGATGGGGAAAGAGGCTCTCTCTGGCTCTTCCTCTTCCCCTGCCCTCCCAGCCCTTTAACTGCCTTCCCAGAGACAGTTGAAGGGATGGAAGGGCAGGGGAAGAGAAGGAGCCGGTACAGAGCTCAGATTCTTTGTCACAGTATCACATGCTCCACATGCCAGAGATGACACGCACGCCATAGGTTCACCACCACTGTCCTAGGTTCTTGCAACTAAACCAGGTAAAAAGCTCCTAGGGCTCTCAAGCAAATAAATGTTCCTTTGTCACATGTGGAATGACTCATTTTTCTGGGTTTATTCTTTATCACAGTATCAGGCTTCCATATGGTTATACACATCAATGCTTACATTAGTTGCACACAATATAGATAATCATAAGTCTGACATTTATACAGCTCCATGTTAGGTAACAGTGGCCTAACCACTGAATCACAACCTCCTCTCTAATGGGTGTACTAGAAACTCCATTCAAAGTTTGCAGCAAAGAGGACACAACTGTATAGACAACACAAACACACACTTTCCTCTCTCTTGAAATTCCATTTTTCCTTTTTTAGTTAGATATAAATCCACAGGAGGTACTTCCTCAGAAATATCAGGCCAAGCCTACATACTTTGGCACACATTAATACATATATGAAAATTTGATATGGTTTTGCATGAGACAGAAGTCAAATTCCAAACCACAAAGATTAAAACCAAACATATTACCTCTGTGGCTCAGAGTTTCATTTGTCCTTCGGGAAAGCTTTTTAAAAGGAAGGAAATGTGTTTGTCTTAGTGTCTGGAAAGAAGAGCCTTGACAGACCACATATATGCCTGGTGTTGTTCCATTCGCTCTTTTGGGCTACAAAATTATAGTGCTATGCTTTGACTTTAACTTCCATGATTCCATCCTGTGAAAACCTGAGAGCTATAGATTGGTGAGGCGCATTTAGACTTCTCAGCTAGAGAGCTCCAGTCCCCAACTACAAATCCCAGGATTCTGTAGGATGCAGTCATGGCAGTTGCAAGTGGAATCATAGTACTCTATTCATTTATGTTATTTATACCCTGCCCTTCAGCCCTAAAGGCTATAATTGTGTTGTGTGAACATTGCCATACCTATCCATGAAACCCACCCATGCAAACCTTCACCATGGGGTGACTATCTAATCTGAAAGCTTTTGCATAGTTACACACTTCCTAGACTTTAAGTAGCTTGTCTCTTTTTGATACTATGAAAACAGAAAAGTTCTGTATAACAAGAGTATTGTGTGTTCTACTAACTTGTGACTACAGGTTAGGCTCTAACATTATACTAGCTTACTTCTGCTAGAACTAGACTTTCTCTGCTTTTCTTACTCCCTTGGCCCTCTACACCAGCAAAACACCCAATGTCCTTGCTTTATTGTGTGAGAAGTAGCAGAAAGGCCCACCTCTCCCAGTATCTGGTGATTATTTCCATTATTCCAATGATTTCATTGGATACGGACTACTTTAAAAGCTGTAATCTATATATTGAGTTATACTGGGGGCTGCCTTGAAGCCCCCTCATAGGTATGTTTACTTGGAAGTATGAACAGTTAAATACAGTATGGGAATGTGGAAACTGCCACAGCTCAGGAGGTCAGGGAGACTGGATGGTGCTTTATAGTATTACAGTACAACAATAAATGGAAAAAATAATCAGTGTGTGTGTGCTTTGGAAGAAACATATATACTGTAATTGTTCAATGGAACTTATTTCCAAGTGAATGAGATTAGGAACACAAACTAAACCCAAAGGGCAAAAGTTAATCAAAAATTATTCTTGCTCAAGTTCAGTTCCCAAAACATGAGAACAATTTCCCTGTTTTTCTTTTTCCCAATGTGTAAGAGAGCCATCTGCCGGTCTCAGGGATTATTGCATCGCGGTCATGTTTAGCTGAAGCAATGGAACGAGAAAATTACTGACAACATTTGGCTGGATTAGTCTTTGCTAATACTCTACCACTGGCCTTGGCTTGCATTTGCACTTCGCAGAAATGTCACAGTAAAGTGATGCATGATGAATGCATACTACGAGGTCTGTGCATGTAGCCAAAGTAGTGAATACAATATGCAAAGTGGAATGCTCCTGTCCAATATTCTAACCAGCAAAGTCCTCCTCTATTCCATTTCCCCTTCCATGGCTATTGAGTATAATCACTCAACATTTGGCTGGTTAAGGGCTCCCACAGCTTAGAAGTACTGCATTAAAAGTAAAAAAAAAAAATTAAGAATGGGCAACAATGTTCCTTTTTAACACTACAGTGACAATAAGGTTAATATTAGGTTCCTTGCGGGCTATGTTTACTAATTATGTAGCATTTATTCATTACATTTACTTGTTGCATAACTCATTACATAATATTTGTTGCTTCAACCCATTTTGGGAGATCCACTTGCGGTGGGGGGGGGGTCCCAGCTATTTAAAATAAAGAAATGTTAGGAATGGCTCTAGTATGGTCTCATCCATGTTATGCCAAATCTATAGCCTTCATTGGGCAATAAAGCTGTTTGAAAACAACACCATTAATAAAAGAAACCAGGTTAGTGGAGTGGGGGTATGAAACAGCAGAAGCGGAATTCATTGGAAGTTTTAAATCCACCCTGGTATAAAGTTTCCTCTTCACACATCCCATTTCAACCTGCACTTCAATTACCTTAGTTCTCATGACATTGTGATGATCACCACCATTGTTACTACTGGATGGAAAATGTGTTTTTGGTCTGCATTTACCATATTTCATAACTGGCTACACAAGTTCTGAAAGGAACTGCAGTCGATCTATGGTGACCCCATGAATGAGAGACCTCTAAACCATCCTGTCATCAACAGCCCAGCTCAGGTCTTGCAGACTCAGGGCCATGGCTTCCTTGATCGAGTCTATCTACCTGGGATAAATAAATAATAATAAATTTATTTCTATCCCGCTTTTTGCTAGGCAATCAAAGCGGCGTACAACAAGTTAAAATGCATCCATATATACATAGTGCTCCCCCTTAAAACAAGATTAAACCGTCTAAGATTAAAAACTACATATTAAAATCTGACTAATCCAAATAATAACCATCATGGGCAGAGTTCAAAAGGTGGGAAGTCTTATTCGCGGCCGAGTATTTTATTCCAGGAAGGCCTGCCGGAAGAGATCCGTCTTAATGGCTTTTTAAAAGTTCTCTAGATTGGTAATTTGATGGATCTCGTCCAGCAGGCCATTCCATAAATTGGGAGTGGGTCTTCCTCTTTTCCTACTGCTTTCTACTTTACCAAGCATTACTGTCTTTTCTTGTGAGTCATGTCCTCTGATGATATGTCCAAAGTATGACAGTCTCAATTTAGTCATTTTGGCTTCTAGGGAGAGCCCAGGCTTGCTTTGCTCTGTTGTAGTTATTCTTGTTGTCAATTGCCTTCAAGTCAATCGTGACTCCGGGTGATCCGGATAAGACATCTCCAAGACTCCGTATCCTCCATTGCTCTGCTTAGGTTCTCCAAATTCATACTTGGGACCTCCTTAATAGAGTCCATTCATCTAGCATATGGTCTTTCTACATCCCTCCACCTTTCCAGTAAGTCATGCCTTCTCATGATGTGGCATAGTACAACAGCCTCAACTTAAATCATCTTGGCTTCCAGGGAAATTTCAGGTTTGATCTGTTCTCAGACTCAGTCATTTGTCCTTTTAGCTGTCCACATTATCCTCAGCAGTTTTCCAATACCACATCTCAAAAGAGTTGATTTTCTTCTTATCCACTTTCTTCACTGTCCAGCTCTCGCATCCATACAATTCTAACTCTTATGCTGAATTGTACATATTTGCACTTTAGGATTTTTTCTAGTTCTTTCATAGCTGTCCTCCCCATTCCTAGTCTTCTTCTAGCCTCTTGACTGCAGTCCCCATTCTGACCAACGTTTGATCCAAGGTAAGGGAACTCTTTTACTATTTCAATTTCCTCATTGTCTAGGTTAAATTTATGTAGATCCTCCGTGGTTATTTTATTTTCTTTATGTTCAGCAGTAAGCCTGCCTTTGCATTTTCTTCTTTAATCTTCCTTAGTAGTTGTTTCAGGTCTATGAAGTTTTCTGCTAGTAGTATGGTGTCATCTGGATATCTTAGATTGCTGATATACCTTCCTCCTATCTTCACATCTCCTCCTTCTGAGTCCAAGCATGTTCTTTGTATATTTTCTCCATACAAGTTGAACAGAGGGTGAAAGGATGCAGCCTTGCCAGGCCCCTTTGTCAATTGGGAACCATTCTGCTTCTTCATATTCTGGATTATGGTAGTCATAGATTCAAACATCTGGAAACCAAAGACTCCACTCCTGATTTGAATGTAAGACACTCAGTAAAACAGTCACTTCTTTTACAATGTTTGCTTGGATTCTCAAATGGAGTACATCCTTGGTATAATATCCTGGATACAATAATCCATGCCTTGAGAACCTTCAAAATGGAATACTCTCATAGTTACTTGTGCTGTTTCAGATGTTGCTGGACTGAAACCTCCATCTTTCCTTGTCATTGCCCTTACTGGGAAGGGGTGATCAGAGCTTGCCAGACCTGAGCAGGGCTGTTCCTAACAGAGTAATTTGGAGGTTTGTTGTTCAAAGTTGCCATTAGTTAAGTTGACTTAACAGCAATTGCCAACAGGAGTGAGTTAATTAGGATGGTATAAACCTAAAAAATAGAATCAACATGTTAGTAAGGAAACTTTGTATCCACTCTACAGAGTAGGAATTGCAGTCTTCTAGATGTTTTGGATAGCACCTCCAAACATTTTTCCCCATCATCTATGCTGGTTAGGGCTTCTGGGAATTGTACTCCACTGTCTGGAGATCTGTGCAATTCCCATCCCATTTAGAAGAAATAAAATGTTTTATATTATTTATATCCCACATTTCTCCCAAAAATAATGCTCAGACAGTTTACAAGATTTAAAAAGATACTGACAAAAATCTAATTTATACTAAAAAAATGTGTGTATGCATTATATGTGTGTGCATGCATGCACGCATATGCACAATTAAATAAATAGTACAAAAATATTAATATTCAAATAGTAATAATCTTATATTGGATACAATTAATTAAGACCAGCATTGTCACCAGCTGCCAACAAACCTCTCTGGTAGAAACATTAGGGTTCACATAACCTTTTGACTAGTAACCATGTTGTTTGTCTTTATGGATATAGGAGGGAGGATTAAGAAACTTGAATCCATTTTTATAACACTGGCACAAACTTTTATAATGCTTTGGCTGCTACTGCTCCTCCTCAACCACCAGCTTTCTTGTACTTTCTGTATCTCTCCCATATCTCAGCCCAGTCCTGCTTTTGTACCTATTGTTGTAAGAAGAGAGAAAAGGGACTATGTAGGAATGGTATTGACCCGTGGTGGTGAACCTATGGCAAGCATGCCAGAGATAGCACGTGAAGCCATTTTTTACTGGCACACGGAGGGCAGGGAAGAGGTGGAAAAGGCATGCGCCTGTTTCTCCTCTTCCTCCTCAGCTGACTTGGGCCTACAACTGCCTCTAGAGAGGAAGCTGAAGACCCAGGAGGGTGCAAGGGGGAAGGGGAGGAGGAAAAGGCACACACCTGTTCCTCCTCCTTCCCTGCCATCCCGGGCCTCCAGCTGATGTCTGGAAAAGCTGCTAAATGCTGATAGCCACAGTCTAAACAATAAGCAAAATAACACCTCATGGAGTTTGTGAAGTTAAAGCAAAAGTAAAGGCAAAGTCCAGTACCAAAGGTCTGTGGTAACAAGTCAAGAGGGCTAAACCAAAAGCATAGTTAAGCAGTCCAAGGTCAAGGGTTCCAGAGAAGCAAAATGATCAGCAGTCTGAAAATCAAGGTTTCAAGCCGAGAAATTGAAGAGACTATCTGAGTTTGCTAGTGAAAACACGCTTGTTTGGGTCAGGAACAAGTGTGCTTTCACTAACAAACTCAAATAGTCTCTGACAATCGGTCTCGTGTCCTCCCCCTTTATATAATCCACTCTCAAGAGCTCAGCTGTTTTGTGATTAGCTGTCATTTCTCATAAAGCCTCCTCAAGAGCCAGAGGCACGCCCTTTCAGATCTTCTCTGGCTGAAGGTAGGTATGCCAGCTTCCTCCTCTGTGTCTCCGGTGCTCAGACGCTCTGCTGCCAGGTTTGGTTGCTGAGTCTCTTTTGAGGCCACAGACATTGCTGGTGCTCTCAGGGCAGAATTAGGGCCAGGCTCAGGTTCGAGCTGAGGCTCTAGCTCAGCCTCAGAGTCCTCCCCTGAATCCTCAGCTAGGATGACACCTGAAGGCCTGGGAGGGTTCAGGGGGAGGAGGATGAAAAGACACATGTCTGTTCCTCCTCTTTCCTTGCTGTTACATGCCTTCAGCTGCCTTGCCAGAGGCAGCTGAAGGCCCAGGATGGCCAGGAAAGAGGAGGAACAGGTACACCCCAGAATTCCCACCCTGGAGGGTGGAAGTCCTGCTCCAGCAGCAGGAAACACCTGGTGCCAGAAAGCCTTTTAGTTTGGACACTCAGTCCCTAAAAGATTCACCATCACTGGTATAGACTCTAAATTTGTTAGAAACTGTGTAGTTACTTCTGTAAATGTAAAGGCAGGGATGTTATCAAAGAGTGATAATTCTTGCTTTATGCTATTTTTAGATCAAGGCTCAATAAAGCAGAAAGCACAAATTGGTACATACATGATGCACAGAAGAATGGTTTCACAAAGAAAAAGCAAGCACAGACATTCTTACCCAAACTTCAGGAATATCTTTTTTAGAAAAGCACTGCAGCATGTGATAAGCTTAACATTTTTCTGTCACAACTTGAGCAATCCCCTAATTTAGTATGGCAATACATTGTCCTTCAAGCAAATATGGGTCACAGAGAGGGAATGTGGACTCCCTGAAACTGATATTAAAAAGAAGAAAAATGAAACAGATCCATTTACCACTTGTGTATAAGAAAGAGAGGGGGGTGTACAAGAGACACAAAAATAATTCAATAGAAACATATGGTTATCTGAATTGCCTGATCTAATACCTCTGTGCCCTGAGGAAAAATATCTCAGTGAGCTTGATTCATGGGCCATACTTTCCTTCCAAGCTTTCAACATTTTAATTTGAAGAACATGAACTATGTCTTGAAAGAAAACAATACAGCAGAGCATTTAAAAAGGGGACTGCAATTTTTATTTTTCAAGTAGTACAAAATATTCATACAAACTACACTGTTAAAATAGATTTAATGCACATGCTTGTAAAAAGTGAGCTTTACTTTCTTAGGGCAAGCCACATATCATACAATCATGTTGGTACAAGAAGCCCATTTCAGGCACATAAACATCACTTCCACAATCTGCTCTGTCAACAGCAGAAGGTATATACATGATCTGTACATGAAAATTACCCAAACAGATGGTTACTGCAGTCTGATCTAGTGAAGCTGATCATAAATTTGCAGGGTGCCTGCGATGTGAATAAATCAGGTGCTACAAACAGGGTTTCATCCACTGATGCATTCCATTGCAGGACTGCACCCAAACAATCTTGTTTACACATGTGAACTGGCCTCTAGAATAGGAGTTATAACTTTTACATCCATTAGGGCTTGGTGTAGCAAAAAAAAATTATAAAATATTTTTTAGTAATGTTGGCCTATGTCACAGAAGGAGTGGTTTCTGGGAATTTGTTTTTCCAGCTTCTCTTGCCTCTTTCAACTGTATTTCATAATAAACATTATGTTAATATTTCTAATATCGCATTTTTTAAAATGTAAATTATATAGTTCTAGCCAATCAGGGATTGCATAAGCACGCGGAGGACTTGAGCTAAAGGCCCACGGAAATCAACCGGGAAAGTCAGGTGTCACTAATTAATAATACCCTCTATATGCAAAGTTAAGAGCTGAATTTATATTCTTACGTAAACAAAATTGCAACATCCACACATAAAAGTATAGTATTCAGAAGCTTCAGGGAATCCCAAGCTTCGTTGAAGTAGAAAAAAAGGTGTTTAGAAAAAACACTAAATAAAACTGCACGAAAAAGACCCATGAGACCTAAATCTGCTTAGTGGCACAGAATGCTCCGCCGCTCTTGTGCAGACACAAAAACCAAGGTGCAAGGGTAGTGCAATGGAATATCATGGAGAAAAGCATGGATGGCTGAATGGAAGTACTCCATGCTACAATACTTTACTAGAAGTACTACCCCTGTCCTCAAATACTCACAATCCATGTAAATGGGACTTTAATGTAATGTTTACTTGGATTTGGTGTACATG
The DNA here is from genome assembly GCF_019175285.1 of Sceloporus undulatus. NCBI lineage: Eukaryota > Metazoa > Chordata > Lepidosauria > Squamata > Phrynosomatidae > Sceloporus > Sceloporus undulatus. The sequence continues at coordinate 116,087,295 of NC_056526.1, forward strand.
CCTTATGACAATATTGTGACAGCCAAATAAAAAGGCAGTTCAGTGTACAGGCAAAGCTTATGTTCCTCAATCTGTGTGAAGGCAAATATTTTCCTATTTTCATCCATTTATCTCTCCTCCTCTCAAAGATGAGGGGTTTACGGGATTCATTCAAAGAGTGTTTACCAATTCCACCTCACGGTTCAGCTCATGCAAGTGAAATGTAATAAAATTTTGCCAAGAAGAAATCTATATCATATTAAGATGCAACCCTTTTCACTTGAGGTTTTATGATATTTTTGGAATACATTTTCATTTACCAGGCAAGTAATGCACTATACCTAAAATGTATTGACTATCCAATAAAATTTCAGTTCTTCAAGGCCTACTCAATTTACATGAAATCAAAAACATTTACTTTTTATTTGAAACTTTTCCAAAAGGAGAGATTTTGACCAGATACAGCATTTTCCAAACTTTTCCTTTAAAAATATATCCTTCTGCACCTTTTTATTATAAACACATTGCCATTTTCCTATATTTCATCTGAAGTTCAATACAAAGAGGTATTGAACATACAGAAAGAACAAAAGCGCCCTTCAAAAAAACCCGTTTTTCCCCTCATTCCAAGATATAATGCATTTATTTACTGTAACAGTAAATGGATTACTGATTTAGGTGTCTTACATTGTTATATATTTAGCATTGATTGAAATTCTATAATGAAGAGTTTTTGTTCTTATAATGGAGGTCAGCTGGCTCTAATATAGTCAGTATTTTCTTGGGTAATGCCAACATAATGTGATGAACAGTGTTTCCCACATGCATCTAGAGTACATTCAACTTCTGAAATTCTCCAGTAGTGCTAACATCTTAGAGAACTCAGAAAGAAGTTTGCTTTCACAATTTGTCTGTAGAAGAATCACCATCTCAAAAAAGTAATAAGCTAAGATTAACACACACACAAAGACAGGATCATGAAGTAGCTCCATAGTTATTCATCTACAAGTCAGCAAAGCTGAAAGGCTGTTTTGGGATTCCATCAGTATTTAAGACCATACATATCATGAATATACTGTGTGTGGGCAAGTGCACATGTACACGAATGTACATGTACTCAAGCGCAAATTATATAGTCTTCCTTAGACTGCATAGATTGATTTGAACACAAAAATAGTAACTATGGAAAGGATACAGAGAAAATTTAAGTAAGTAGTGCTTAATTTAACAATCATTGTTATTGTAACAATAAATTAAGTCCTAAATATGGTTCAAAACTTTGGTCTCTGACATTGTTCCCAAACTTTATGTCTCTTAAAAAAAAACTAATACAACATTATACATTTACATTGCAACACAGCAGAAGACTATTTTGGCAAGCTGATAACTGTTTTCTCCATTCCAAAAAATATTTCATAAAATTCCCCTTTATTAGAAGTGAAAACATGTAATAATTTAAAATATAAAACTGCTGACCATATGTCACAGTAATCTCAAATTGCTAAAATGTCATTATGTTTTCAGTTATTTAAAAATGTTAAACTCTGGTATGCAACTCCACGTAAATTCAATCATGTAAGCAATGCGCACCAATAGTTCATTCACAAATATGTCTTTGGCGTGGCATAAGTGTCCTAGGTTTGATTTTTTGCAAATATGTTGTTTGTGCGTATTCTAAAAGCCTCCATCTGTAAAGGAAGAGAAAAAAGGAAGTCACATTTGTAGAGGTAACAAAGGGCAAGTTTTCAATGTGCAATAATTCTTCAATATTAATATTAAAGTTGGCCTGATAACCCTCTTTACAATACAAAACATCTACGTATATTACTATCTGTATCCATACACACTGTACGTAGATACACAGGAAGCATGCTTAAGATGCAGAATTATCAAATCATTATACTGTACTATGAGTAGCATCCTAATAGTGAAAATAGCTGGAAGCATCCCCTGCTCCTCCCTTGCTCTCTAACAATGCAAAAAGGCCACGTTTTGGGGGGTGGGGGCTGTGTCGTATACAAGATCAGTTTTTGGGGAGTCGCACTAGAGATGTAGTTATGGAGACATAGTAACATGATACATGTATAGCTCCAAATGCAAGGTCTTGGCTAATATGTAATATTTTTCACACTATATAATGTAATTCTGAAAGCAGTGATAAGACCTTGCACTTGTAAACAAGAGGTGGAGAACATTGAGCCCATATCATTTGACAACAGCTCTAACTGGCCCTCACCAGCATAGTCAGTATCTGTAGGACCACCAATTCCTTTAAAGAATGTATAATCATCTTAAAGTCTCACTATTAAACATTTATGCCTTCTCTGTAGCCAAACACAGGTGTGCCCAATTCAACTGGTCTCCAACTCACACTGACTCTACTTACCTCCACCACAAGTAATGACGCCACTGCCAGTCTTCCCTCCCATTTATCAATTTTGAGGCTGCTACCTCCTCCCCTCCCAAAATGTCGATTGGCACCAAGGCTACCTGCCACTCATGCAGCTTCCTGCCAACTGTAGAAACCAGAATGTCACTCTTTCAAGGAGGAAAGCTGGTTTTCTTTCTCCATGTGCTTTGGTGAGATCTGACCTTTTTAAACTTGGGATATTGCTGTGGATCATTGGTGGGGGTGGCCAGAAGCCTAATTCTGTTTAAGTGCTGGGGGAGGCTATGTGGCCATGTTTTATAAGAGTTTATTCCTGACGTTTCGCCAGCATCTGTGGCTAGCATCTTCAGAGATGCTGAAGATGCTGGTGAAACATCAGGAATAAACCCTTATAGAACATGGCTACATAGCCTGAAAACCCCACAAAAATCTATAGATGCCGGCCATGAAAGCCTTCGACTTCACAAAAGGAGAAATGCTTCTGGTTTCCTTTTTTGTGTATTAGAGAAAAGGGGAAAAACAGACTTCCACAGACTGTTTGAATGAAACAAACAAATGAAAAAATAAATAAAATACATTAACATTGGATCCCTTTTGAGCTGTGGAGACATACCTTCTAGATATGCAGCCCCCAACAAATCATCCAAACCTGAAAGCAAATCTGAAGATGATTTGCACTCTGACTTAAAATCAGCATCATACTGACCTCATTTTGGGTCTGCATAGACTCTATGCCCACCTGTTATTCTGAACTAGATCTTGCTGTCTGTCCTTGCTGGGGAGGAGTGTGATGCAGTTCTTTGGATCCCTGTTTCCCAGCAGGTGTAACTGTCACTTCTTTAGAGCATTCTTTGACAGGAGTAGCTGGTGTTTCTCCACAGATGTTGTCTCCAACACTTACAGACACCAAGTTTCTACGCTCCTTCGAAGCTGATTTATGTTCCACCTTCGTGACTCTAAATCTGGAGGGAGGGGAATCACAAACTCTTAATAGGCTCCAGTTTTACCAGAACCCCTGAATCCTCACAGACACACACACTCAAAAATGAGGCACATCTTGTCTAAATCTTTTTTTTTAATATGATTTAAGGTCACTTTCAATTTGAAAAACGTAAGTCAAAGAATACTGTGTGACAAGAGGGATTGCACTGAATCCTCTGTCTTATCATGAAAACCTTGCAAGCACCTTCTTGTTCCATGCAGAGGTTTCCAAGCACATAACTCTATTTGTGTATCCTCTCAACCTTGAGAGTTTTACAAACAAGGAGAAAACTGCAGACCTTGTACGGACATTATAGCAAAGAACATGGCCACTTATACCTGAAAAAGAGAAAAGCTGTACCTATTTTATGTGGTATTTATCTTAAAACTAAATGGCACAAATCATATACTTCCCCCCATTTCTGACATTTTCACAGTGATTTAATAAAACTGCAAACTAGCATTTTAGCCACAATGTATGCTATGCACTAAAGCATAAAGCGCTTTACCCAAGTCTGCTACCTTTTCAATACCAGTAACTAATATTTCCGCCCTGTCATGGACGGACCATTTCCTGGTTGAGGCTAAATTCAAGGCATCTACCCAACTCCCCCCCGGGGGTGGCGGACCTACTAGAATGGTCCACCCTCGAAGGCTGATGGAACCCAAAAGGTTCCAAGAAGCCCTAGAGGGGTATTTGGTTGGCACTGACAGCGATTCTGTTGATGCCCTGACAAACATCTGGGATACTGATCTCTCCAGGGCTATACACAGCATCGCTCCCAAGCGTCCTCTCAGGCCTGCTTCCAAAAAAGAGCCCTGGTACACGGAAGATTTCTGGGCAAGGAAGTGGATTCTGCGACGACTAGAGCGCAAATGGCGAAGACACCAGGACTTAGCCGACAAAGCACTCCTAGATTCTCTTTTGGAGGACTATGGAGTGGCGATAAGTGCAGCAAAGAATTCGTTCTTTTCTGCACGTATTGCATCCGCGGAGTCGCGTCTGGCAGAGCTGTTCAGGGTAGTGAGGGAGCTTACTCAGCTACCCTCCTCCCTGAACTCTATTCTGGAACCATCCAAAGCCTGCTGTGACGAATTTAACAACTTCTTCGTGGATAAAACCTCTCGGATAAGGGCTGATCTCGACGCCATTATTTCTACAGGATCCAGAACAGAGGTCTCCGGAGCTTCCGTGGACTCTATTGTACTGGATCAGTTTGAGTCCGTGAGTACTGAGGAAGTGGACAAGATCCTTAGAAGTGTTAGGAAGGCAACCTGCTCTCTCGATCCCTGTCCTTCTTGGCTAGCATCTCAGGGGGGTGCGGCTGTAACTACTATGTTGCACCGCATAATTAATTCATCTTTTAGGGACGGGCGCTTTCCATCCAGCTTAAAATTGGCCATTGTAAAACCGCTGATAAAAAAAGCCCTCCCTAGACCCCGATTCACAATAATTATCAGCCTATCTCTCTGCTGCCATTCTTGGGGAAGGTGATCAAGGGCGGTTGCCATTCAGCTTCAATCGGTCTTGGATGATACTGATTTTCTAGACCCATTTCAAACTGGCTTTCGGGCGGGCTATGGAGTTGAGACTGCCATGGTCGCCTTGGTCGAAGATCTCCGTCTGGGCATGGACAGGGGAAGCATGTCCCTGTTAGTGCTCTTAGACATCTCAGCGGCTTTCGATACCATTGACCATGGTATCCTTCTGGAACACCTGAGAGAGTTGGGAATCGGGGGCACTGCGCTCCAGTGGTTCCGTTCCTACCTCTCGGGTAGATTCCAGATGGTGCAGCTGGGGGACGTGTGCTCCGATAAGAGGGCCCTTACATCTGGTGTCCCTCAAGGAACCATTCTGTCCCCCATGCTATTTAACATTTACATGAAACTGCTGGGAGAGATCATCCAGAGACACGGGGCGCGGTGTTATCAGTACGCTGATGACACCCAAATATGTTTCTCTGTGTCTCCAACTGATGCAGTGACCAGGGATGACATCTCTCCTCTAGATGCCTGTCTGGAGTCAGTAATGGGCTGGATGAGGGAAAACAGACTCAGACTGAATCCAGAGAAAACGGAAGTACTTGTGATAGGTTCCTCGGGTCCAGGTTTGGAGATTTGTCCACCTGTCCTGAACAGGGTCACGCTTCCCCTGACGGACGAAGTTCGCAGTCTGGGGGTGCTACTGGACTCGTCGCTCCACCTTACATCTCAGGTGGATGCGACGGTCAGGAGTACCTGTTATCAGCTTTGGCTGATATGCCAGCTGCGACCTTACCTGGGCCGGGGGGACCTTGAAACGGTGGTACACGCTCTGGTAACCTCTCGGTTGGATTTCTGTAATGTGTTCTACATGGGGCAGCCCTTGTACCAAACCCGGAAGCTTCAGTTAGTGCAGAACATGGCAGCCAGACTGGTCACTGGATGTTCCAGGTCCAGCCATATAACACCTGTTCTGCGAGATCTACACTGGCTGCCTATTCACTTCTGGGCACAATACAAGGTGTTGGTTATAACCTATAAAGCCCTAAATGGCTTGGGCCAGGGTACTTGGAGGACCGCCTCTCCCCATATAGTCCGCCCCGCACACTCAAGTCAACCGGGAAGCAATTTCTGAGGGTTCCACCCTTGAAACGCCCTACAACTGCACAGAGGGTGTTTTCTATCTCAGCCCCGCAGTTATGGAATTCGCTTCCCGAAGAGCTCCGCTCGACCCCCTCCCTTGACCAATTCAGGAAGAGACTTAAAACCTTTCTCTTCGAACAAGCTTTCCCCCAGTTGTAATCGCTTTTTCTCTCCCCCTCCTTTTGCACCTGCAGTTTGGCTAGTTTTTGTAAGGTTTTTAATCTGTGTTTTTAATTCCTTGTTTTAATCTCTGATTTTGTTTTATATTGTATTGTTGATATTTATTGTTTGTTGCTCTATGATGTTGTAACCCACCTTGATCTCATGGAAAGGCAGGCTAGAAATAAACAATTTATTTTATTATTTATTATTGTCACCTGTGTAAAGGGAAGCTGAGCAGATAAGTAATACAGTGCAACAGGCTACTGAAAAAGAAGTGAAATATACACACCTTCCCACTGAGAGTACAGTGACTTCTCCATGCCGAGCTCTTCTTACATCTTTAGATTTTTTTAATGGACTGAAAAGATGCCATCTTTTCTGACTGCAGCGAGAACAAGCACCTGTCCCTGCAATTCCACCAACAGTATGCAAATGACGGCCTCGACAGGTATGTTTCAACTGAGAATCTCCAGGTGAGGAAGGAGAAGCTGGAGTTGTGGGACTGCCTGGGGTAGTTGGACTGCCTGGACTAGTAGGGCTATTGTTAAGGGCAAGAGAAAAAACAAAAATATGAATATTGCAGAGAAGACATTATTAAAAAATCTGTACAGTATTTTCTCCCCTCCACCGCCTTATAATTTGAACTCTCTCCAGAACATCTAGGAGGTGCCATTTCTCTATATTCTTTTAAAATCTGCCTTTGTACAAAATCTTTGGATTAATCCTTAAAGTCCTCACTTGTTAAAAAAAATTAATGGAGTGTATGTACATGTCCCTTTAAAACAGGAATTACACTGGGCCATTTTCTTGTATATAAAGTAATCTCACTTTTTTCTTTTGTAGTGTAAATGGGAAGCATTGTCAAGTTCTATGCTATGTCAAGTTCACACGCACCTTGTACACATGTTTAGAATCCCACATATATTTGTATTCATTTAAATGTTTATTCAGGGAAAGAGTTAATACTAATATGACAAAATATGAAATAAAAATAAATTATTAAAGGATATACATTTAAAAACAAATAGGAATTTGTGCACCACCAGCACAAACCAAACTTCAGCTTATGAAGCAGCTTAGGAAAGGGATAAACGAATTACATTTTACCTTTCTGGATCAAATACAGAGTTGTCTGCCACCATGGCCTTCAGCACATCAGCATTAGCTGTCAAAGAGATAAGTATTTAACCCTTTCAGGGTATCCCTTATACCCAGATGGTTTAACAAGATATCAAGAAAGAATAAACCATAAGCAAAATTTAGGAATCATGACCCAAAAGCTGACTGAATTTTGAGGAAAAGTATCTCTAGATGCAACCATATCCATGGTGTAAGTCATGAATGCATCATTTGGGCTAAACCTGTTATTAGTACATCAGACCTGAACTTTACATAGATTATTCCATGAACACTCTTTAGAGTTAGCTCATTTACCACCTTTCTGTACATATGCAAACTCAGTGAGCACAGTGAATTTGCCAAAGCAAATTCTGTTCACATATGTTAAAGGGCATAATATGAGGCATGCCATGAACTGAAAGCTATAAATGAAATGACCTTTAAATGTTTAAAAATCTTCAATACAATTCATCAAAAACCAAAAAGATTAAAAAGTCTAACAACTAGATCAATGTGTTCATCTTTAAAAAGCTAAAGTACCTTCATTTCTCATAATGTAGTCAACGATTTTCCCCACAGTGTCACCATTATCATTTGTACTTTCATTCAGTTCTGAAAATATAAACAAAAACTGATCCACATTCTCCTGTATTCTTAGAAAATTAGAATACATGTAAGAAAGAAGTTAGAATTCCACAAAAATATAATAACAATATAAGCAAAAATGAAAGCAATCACCTTTATAAATATTACATAAGTTCAAGAGAAAGAATTCTAGTTTGAAACATTTTATACACACACACACGCACTGTATCCCAGAAGATACCAGGGGCCTACTGTACTTAGTTATTTAACAGTTGAAGGGACGTCAGTGCAGATGGAACTCCTTGTCCCTCAAGGTAACAGCCATCTTTCCCTACAGAGGGGTGGGGGGGGAACAGCGGCTGTCACTTGGATCCAGGAGTATATCAGTACTAACTTTATGTGGTGTTAAACCTTATGATGTAGTTAGTGTGTCTGAAAGCAAGCAGTGGGAACAGGCTGGGCATGGGAATGTTCCAATAATATGTTCCCATTTCTTTATCACTAAGGAATCAGAGCATTCCTGGGTATGCACCACATGCACACACAGCCTGACACAATCCCAAAAGGATGATTACCAATTTCCTTAAAATCTTCAGGGCCAAGGAAACCGGCTGTGGGGAACTGCTTCTGCACTTATATTCCAAGAAAGAACAGCTGAGTACATGAAACTATTTTCTGCTCCTGTTCTTTTGGACCTTGGATTTAGGGAATCCTGAGTCCCAAAGAACTATTTTCCACAATGACAGAATGGGCAATTAGTTGCAGGATGGGCAGTTACACACACCACTTTATACTGAATAGTCTTCTAAAGTGACTGGAAAAACAAAAGCTATGCATTTTGAATCTGGCTGCTTGAGCTATCTGTTCTGTTTTTATGTACATTTCAATCCTGCTTTTTCCCCAGGAAACTTAAGCATGCTTCATTTATTTTTACCTGGATCTATTTTATCTCCACAACCATCATGCCATGTATGCTAGGATTATGGAATATAAATTAAGCCAAAATATATTTTCCCGCATCCTCATTATCAGTACAGAATGTAATCCTTTTAAGGTTCTTCTTGCCTACCTATCTTTTCCTGAAGTTTTTCCTCTTCTTGCTCAGCTTCTGTTGTACAACGATACCCTTTTTTCTTTAGTATATGGCAGATCAAAATCCCCAGGAGACCCATTAGGAAGAAGACAGGAATCAGCAAAAAAGCAATATACTCAGGGTGTGCACTACCGCCTGAAGATCCATGATCAGGTGTATTTGTCGTACTTCTTAAGCTACGGCTTAACAAGGCTTCCGGAAACTCTATGAAAACAAAGGAATGAAGTTACCTTATTATTCAGATTTTTACAGTAACAATATAAATTGATATTGATTGATAGCATTCATCAATTAAGAAAGTAAAATTCTTCAGCAGACAAGAGCTCACACCAGCTAACCAACAAGTTTACAACTGGAGAGTAAACAGCCAAGTATTTATTCCATTTTGTAGGAAAGGCATACAAGTAACTTTAATGACTCAGCTGAGCCACCCCACTCTACATCTGAGGAATGATGTCTCAACTGGCCAACCATGATTTGCAGATGGAGGAAAACAGGAAACAGAAACCATGGACAAAATTACTTAGAGCCGTGGCTTTGCCTTCTGAGCCTCCTTTTAAAAGGGCTGAACTCATAAAGTTAAATGCACATCAGTGACTCTAACTGTGGCCTGTCTTATTTTTGGAACTGCAAGCCAGAGTTCCCTAAACCAGTTTAGCACAACAAATGAATTGTCTCCTTCAGTGCTTCAGAAACACTTATGCACCCAACATTCAATCATTCAGTTTATATCAGCAGAATATACGTATTTGTTTTCTGTAAGCTAACAGAAAAGATGGGACATATATAGTTTTGAGTAGCGCTAAAGCAATTCATGGATTCGAGATACAACACAACCTCCATATCCACAGGGAGTATGTTCTCAGATTTATCGTGAAAATGAGAAAGCACAGAAAACAGTAAACCCTATTAAAATGAATGACTTCTGAAGGAAGTTGATGATAAGAGTCATGCTAGAGGACCAAAAGATTCCTAGTGAGAGAACACCTCTCTAGGCATGTCTAGGTCCTCCTGCATGACTCTATGGTCAACTTCTACTGGATGCATACCGTAGATGCATTCTGGCAGAAGATGACCATAGTCATGTAGGAGGACCTAGAAAATGCCTAAAGAAAACATATTGTTTCGAAGTGGGTAAGTGAAACTGTGGGTACTAGTACAGCTGTATGTTTTTCTCCACACCCGGTGAATATTTAACACCTTTAATATTCAGAAGTGCTTCTTTTGTTTTTCACAGAACTGCAGTACATACATGCTTGGATTCTTATACATTCCACGCTTGGGAAAGTCTCCAGATCTCCAATTCTAAATTCATTCCAAACATCCAATATTGATCGTTGTAGAAAGAATCAAAACACTGCTGCCAACATAGACAAAAATCTGCATTTATGGCATGCCTTTGTGTGTAATACTGGGCCCCTAGAAAAATTGTTCCACATTCAAGGTAAAATAATAATGACACTTGACCCATGTTTTCAAATGTTCAAACTAACTTGCATCCCTTATCTGGCTGTATTGTTTACAAGTTTCTAAACACAAGTCAGTCTTCCAATTCCCGGTGTTTCAAGTGAAAATGAAAGGGAAAACATACACATTTTTATAAAAAATCCTTCAAATTTATAATACACAGGAATGACACTGGAAAGTTTATAAGATAATAGATTCACTATTGGGGAAAGAAGCAGACGAATAATGCAATGCCACTATCTGACCACAATATTCATATCTTTTATTATTTATGAAAATGTCTTTCCAGATAAACAAAAGTACAACAAAATACCAAGAACAAAACAAATACATAATTTAAAAAAAATTAAAGAACAGAAAATGAGAGACATAAAATAACTGGGCTTGTTTAAAAATGTAATGCCTTACCAGGAGCTAAAATCAAATTTTAAGAAGTCTTTGTAACTGCTAAAAAGCCTGAAGGACCAACCAAGACTTTTTCTGGAGACAGATCTTTAAACTGGATGCCACTATCAGATGTTGCTTGTCTTCATCATGTATACTTCCAAAAGTGGTGAAACACACAGCAAGATATTGGAACAAGCAAGATTAATGTAGTCCTTTAGATAACACGTTCCTAAGCATTTCACAGAATTTTACAGGTAATAGCAGGCACACTTAACTGTGCTCAGAAATGAATCAGAAGACAATGCAAATGACAAGGGAACTGTTGTAACATGTTCTGAGAAACTAACATCAGAACATGCTTTGGCTGGTGTTATTTCCTCAACATGAAGGCTGGCCAAATTCAATCTGTCCAATGTTATTGGGCTGCAAATCCCCAAACCCCTAGCCAAAATAACCAATAGTGAAAATGGGTGGTAGCTGCAATCCAATAACATCTGGAGGTCCATCTTTTACCCACTCCAATGGGCACTCTTCAAGGGCAGCTCCACATAGCTATGACCTGTACATATATTACTATAACCAATGCTGCACAATCCAAGAAAGGAAACAGATGGCAGACAGCTCAAAGCTATAGAAGGGCACTCCTGAACCCAATTGCTACTTTGTCATCCAAGAACCATAGAACTACAGAACTGATCCTTCAACTCCACAGAGAAGAGTTCATACAGGAGCCCAGAATGCCTTTCCTCCTAACTAGAGATGTGAAGACCCAGAAAAAAGCAAGGAAAATCAGAGTGAGAAAGTTTTTCCCCCCAGCCTTTTCTCCAAAGCCTTTCTTTTTAGGAAAAACTGAATTATGGAGTATTTTCTTTTGGAATGGTAAATAAATTACTAAATACAAGGTTTATATATATATTTACTTCCTCCCACGTTGTTTCAAAAAAACCAGAAAGTAGCAGTTAGATATTCCTCTTCTAAATTCTTTTTATGGAAATAGCTGCTTTCTGTCTGTTTGCCACTAGAGGAGACAAAATAATTTTCTTTTTCTTTACTAGTGCTGATAGCAACTTTTGGTGTGTGTGTTTTTCCCTTCCCTCCTGCTCCTCATAAATTGGCAAAAGCAAAGAGGTTTCTTATAGTTCCAGTTTTCTTGCAGTTCAAGACTTTATAGCTTCATTTGTAACAATAGTATTTTTACAAGTAACTTCTGCTTATAGTTGTTTCCTGAATAAACGCTACATTTAACTTTTATACCAAGCCAAGTTATATATAACAAATACTATGCTCCTAAAGAAACAAAGGCCGGTTACAGACCGGCACTTTAGTGCTTGACGAGCACGCACTAGGGTTACAAAAGGGCGGTGCTTCCGCACCACCCTAACCCTAGTGCGTGCTCGTCACGCACTAAACGGCGGCGGCCCTTCCATATGGCCGCCGCTGTGAGGACGTCACGGCCGCGCCGCCTCTAGACGGGGCGGCGCGGACGTGACATCCTTGCTCCACGCCAGGGTGCTTAGTGCGCCCTGAACACGGAGCAGGAAGGAGCTCCGTTTCGGAGCTCCTTCCTGGTTTAGTCTGCTGGGTGCAGCCTTCAGACAGCTGCGCCCAGCAGACTAAAAGAGAAAGGGGCCAAGCGGCCCCTTTCTCCTTCTCCCTGCCGCCGTGGGGTGTCCTTGGGGCTTGAAGCCCCAGGGACAACCCTTTTCAGGCTGCGGGGAAGCGGCGTTTTGCTGCTTCCCTGCAGCCTGAAAGGGGCAGATCGGGGCCTCAGCGGCTGCCGCTCTACACACTGAGGCACCGATCCGGCGGGAAAAGGGGCGGGTGCAGACCGCCCCAAATGGGCGGTCTATAACCCGCCAAAGTGATTTTCATTCTGTAAAGCATACTAATACTGCATTTTTCATATCTTTTTCCATTTTTGGGAGGGGGGAAATAACAAAGGCATAAGGTTTGCAGAATGTGCCCTTCCAAAACAAGAGGTTATGCTCAGACAAGCAAAATAAGTACACTTGTTGGTAGCTCTGGTTAGTGTAACACAAGAAGGACAGTGTATGAGAGGAAGATAGCCAGTGTATTATAGCACTTTGGGTGTTGGACTAGGACTCTGAAGACCAATGTTTAAATCCCCACTCATCCACGAATGCCCACTGGGTGACCTTGAGCAAATCACACACTCTCAGCCTCCAAGAAAAGCAAAGGGGGAAAAAAAAACCTCTGAACAAATCCTTCCAAGAAAACCACATGGCAGGTTTGCCTTAGGGTCACCATAACACAGAAAAAACTTGAAGGCACACAACCACAACTACAACCACAACAAATGAGAAAAGTAAAGGGCAGGTAAAACAATCAAGGGGCTGAACTATTGAAAAAGGTTGTAACATGCATGATTCCTCCCACAGGAGGAAAGAACTATTAATGGTTATGGGTTGATATTTATTACCTCCAGTTATCACTGGCAGCATGTCTCTTAATAACATTTGGGGAACTTGAATGCAATAGGGCCCTCTTGTTCAAATCTCATTTGTGGCCTTCCCATAGGTCTTTGGTTGGCCACCATCAGGACAGAATGCCAGATTACATAGGTCTTTGGTCTGATGCAACTCATCTCTTCTGATGTGCTTATACAACAGGAGATGTGGGTTAATCTGTGTAGCTTAATTTTTAAAAAGCAAACGAACTGGAATTCCTTGTTGTCTACCCGTTGTTTTAATCTGGGACACAATAGTGCACACCCAACCTCATTTAAGGATAAAAACATAAGCTGTTTTAAGTGAAGCTGAGAAAAGAAATCCCACCCCACAGGATCCAGGTGCATTTAGCCCATCTTTCTTTGCAGGAATTTCAGCAACTAGCAGGAGAACAGCAGGTGTAAAAATTGGCCAGTGGGCCATGGCCTCCATTCAGCCTACCCTTGTCAAGGATGAGGACAACTGTCCTCATACAGTCGGCCCTTCTTATACATGGATTTTTTTATGCACGGATTCAAGCATACATGGTTTGAAAATGTTCCAAAAAAGTAAAAATTTCAAATATCAAACCTTGATTTTCCATTTTTATAAGGGACACCATTTTGCTATGTCATTATATTTAATGGGACTTGAGCATACATGGATTTTGTTATACACGGGGGATATTGGAACCAAACCCCAGCGTATAACAAGACTCCACTGTACTCTGTTTCACTGTTTCACCCATCAAAGAATTTCAGAAGTAGACTGTAATAAGGTGGTTCAAGACAACATCCAGCAATTTGCTAGTAGAAACCCTCTAACACCAACCACTAAAGACAACAGTTTCAAGTTAAGGGCTTTTCTTTTGCAACAGCATAAGACATCTATGAACACTCACATCCACTGTATGAAAAGAAAGAGATCAGATCCAAACATGCCACACAGGAAGAGTCTCATTAATTCCAGTTCTTACCCCACCCCCAAACTGTTTCTGTTTTGAAAGAGGCAAGTTATATCATTACATGACTGCATTCTATGTCAATAGTATTCCAGACAATCAAGGGGGGGAAATCTTTACATAAGATACTGTATTTATATAAGAACCATTAGAAAGTAAGAGGAATACCTGCTCATGAAAATAGGGGTTTTTTAAATTATGTTACCTTTGATCATCTATTTGAATTGTTCTGAACAACATGCCAAAAAATCTTTTCACCAAAAAAAAAAAAAAGCCAGTGTTGTGTGAGAAGTATTACTACAGCATCCTAAAACATGCAGAGAGTTTGAAGGCATGGAGAAAGCCATTCTTATTCTGATAAGAAAGCAAATAGAGCCATGGAAGCCCTATGCCTAGTATTACCTTTTGGCAGAATATCTCATAGTAACCCAAGTCTTCCTGATCTTGACTTTCAGAGTAAACCATCAGTATGAACCTGCAATGCCCTACAAAAGGACCAAAAAGTTGCTCCAGGGCCTTTTCAACAACATATATAGGCTGAAACTTGTTGGTTAGACCCTACTACAGTAACTCTGCTGAACCCCTGCTCTGTCAACACACAGACAAATCCAATGGCTCTACTCTACTCAGGACTAACTGTAGGACTCAGACCACTGTTTATAAGACATCGGTATGTGCAGTTACATTTAATTTATTTGCTTAAACCATTGATCATTGCCAACACAGAGAAAGGTTATATACTATACACAGCTTAGCTAATGAAATGTAGCAGAGGGGAAACAGTATTATTGATTTCCAAAAATGGTCTACAGTTCATCAAAACCAAATACAAAAAAGAAAATGCAAAGGTACTAAGTGAAGGAGGAAGGGTGTGTGTGTGTGAAAGGAAGAATGCACATGAGAAACCTTTGATTACCTCAAAACAATGTTTTACTTTGGAGTACTTTCAGTCCAGTTTTATTCAGACTGGTCTCCCAAAACAAGATCCTGGCTCACTTAAAACTATCCTCATAACAATCTGCCCAAATTTAGACATAAATGGAAAGTGGACACTCCTGACCATCTTTCAATAAGGATTATTCCAGCAGCTTACGCTCCTCTTTACTGTTATATGCAAAATGCCTGGACTCTGAAATCACAGACCAACTTAGCAATGCATTTTCAATTCACTCCTTAAAGAAATGCATACCCAATCTCCTCACCAGATCTATGGTAGACCTCAGGCTCTCACATGGCTGTCTAAACACAGAAGATAGCAATGTCATCCATCTTGTGATGAGTCAATACTAGAGGTCTCATTCCCAACAACATCCTCTACTAACCCCCTAGAGACCTTCCATGTGAATGTAGAACCTAACACTCCTAAGTGACAGCAGACGTTTCAAGCAGAAGTAGAGAAAAAGGAGTGACAAGAAATGGAGTTTTAATTTAGAAATACAACACACAGTAACAATATAAAGGCTAGACTGAAATGCAGCTGTAGAAAGAAAGGGTACTTTCTCATCAATATCAAGTGAAGTTACAGAAATCAAATTCTGAACACATACCAATGTGTTACAGTGGCCTACAGCCTGGCCTGATGGATGCAAGTGCAAAAACAAGACATTAACACAAAATACTCACTGCTAATTGCACAAATGAAATAAGGAGCTTAAGAGAAAAAGATGTCTGACTTCATGGTGTTCTGGTAAATATAGCTTAATGCATTGCTTAAGCACTTGAGCAATACTTCCTTTGAGATTATTTAAATAGGCTGCTTCAACTCTTTAAATGGTTTCATATTGTATTGCTTCTGACTTATTTTATTGACTTATTTTATTTTGATTGCTGCCAGCCTGGGAACTGGCAGGATACCTTTTTAAATTATGAAATACAGACATAGAGCAGCATCAAAACAAATCACAGAAGTTGTACACAACAAATGCTAAAAATAGTACTGATTGTGAGCGCTACATAAAATGGCGAAGCTGCAAAAGTTCACATCCATTTCTAGCTCTAGCTGCACTTGTAGAGAGAGGTTTCTTGCATCCAAGTAGTACACACAATGACACCTGATTAAAGCCAGGAAAAGTTTCTTTTTGGACTACAACTCTGAGAAACTCTCAGCTAGAAAGGCCACCAGTTATGCCAGCTGGGGAAGTCTATGAGTTGTAGTGGAAGAAGTAAATTTATCTAACTCTGCACTGCACATTATAATGTGATCCATTATATCAGAAAAGTAAACAGTTCATCTATGCCTGATTAAAATGGTCAAAATGAGATTTTGTATAGCCCTATTTACTCTTTATTTTACTAACAAAATGCTGTTTAAAGAACTAACTTTTAATTTGCCAGGAATCGATTCAACTGGACAGATTATTGAAGACAGCCTTAATGCTACAAACCAGCAAGCCCATCTGCTTGTGCATAGCTGTTTCAAAACAGCTAAAATTAGCTCCTTTCGTCAAGAAGAAACACCACACCAATCCAGGGAGAAGACTTTCTTTTCTTTAATAGCAGTAGCACTGACATTATGTTTGCCACGCTTGCAGATTAGGAAGGTGCAAGCAAGAACACAAAGAGAATATAGATGATGTTGACTGACAGACAAGTAGTGAAAAATGTCAAAATTTGTCACTGCAGATAAGTAGTGAAATTTCATCAAAAAATAAACCATTCCTGATAAAATACTAAGTCCTATCCTTACACAGTCCTAAATTCTATCCTAGACATATACCCATGTTGATGTTAAGGCAGTCTGTGGTTAGAGAATTTGTAGTTAATTAGGTACTGCCTTGTCACTCCAGTAGTTTTCATACTGTAAGGCAAAGACTAAAGCATAGTGTAGTTTTAAGCAATATAAGAGTAGACACATGCCACCTGACATTTTATCTGGTCTTAATCTACAGACTCCTGGCTAGTCTAAAGTTTATTAAAACACTTCTCTGCTATCGTTCAGTTCAGAAATCTCCCATGGCAGATTACATCAACTGAAAGCAATTTTTATTGTGTGCCTTTCAGACATTTCCAACTTCTGGCAACCCTAAGGTAAACCTATCATAGCGTTTTCTTGGTAAGATTTCTTCAAAGTGAGCCTCTGCCTTCCTCTTAGGTTGAGAGAGTGTGACTTGTCCACTATCACCCAGGGATGGCTGTGGGGATTCAAACCCTGGTCTCTAGGATCATAGACTAACACTCAAACCACTAAACCATGGTGGCTCTACCATACCATAGTATTAAAACAAAAAAGAGAAATCTCATAGTTCTACCCAACATTGTAAAGCTTTTAAACTGTTTTAATCCATTGTGATTATTAAAATCATTTAATATTGTAATTGTTCAGTCGTTACTATTTTTTGGATTGTGTGAATTGTTTTGAATTTAAGTTGTTCTTCAAAGTTCTTCATTTATTTTATCCATATGCTATCAGGAGATCCTGTGCTATAGGGCACAATACAGCAATTTAATTTTAAACAATAAAATTAATGTTTAAAAAGCTCAATTTAAAAAAGCAACCCATCAATAAAAGATTTCTTATTAAAATCAACCAGATACCTGTCAAAAGACTTGACTAAATAAAATATTGGAAGCGAATGCCCTAAAGACACCAGACTCCACTCCAAGCAAGCTT